>NC_084744.1:39177165-39337165 GCF_033978785.1 Entelurus aequoreus | reverse complement strand
TGCTTTAAAATGGTATAGTATGTTCGTTAGGGATGTAACGGTACACAAAAATTTCGGTTTGGTACGTACCTCGGTTTAGAGGTCACGGTTCGGTTCATTTCCGGTACAGTAAGAAGAAAACAAAATATACATTTTGGGGTTATTTATTTACACTACCGTTCAAAAGTTTGGGGTCACATTGAAATGTCCTTATTTTTGAAGGAAAAGCACTGTACTTTTCAATGAAGATAACTTTAAACTAGTCTTAACTTTAAAGAAATACACTCTATACATTGCTAATGTGGTAAATGACTATTCTAGCTGCAAATGTCTGGTTTTTGGTGCAATATCTACAGAGGTGTATAGAGGCCCATTTCCAGCAACTATCACTCCAGTGTTCTAATGGTACAATGTGTTTGCTCATTGGCTCAGAAGGCTAATTGATGATTAGAAAACCCTTGTGCAATCATTTTCACACATCTGAAAACAGTTTAGCTCTGACAGAAGCTACAAAACTGACCTTCCTTTGAGCAGATTGAGTTTCTGGAGCATCACATTTGTGGGGTCAATTAAACGCTCAAAATGGCCAGAAAAAGAGAACTTTCATCTGAAACTCGACAGTCTATTCTTGTTCTTAGAAATGAAGGCTATTCAACAAAATTGTTTGGGTGACCCCAAACTTTTGAACGGTAGTGTACCAAATTTGCAAAATCCTCCACCAAAAATATTTTTCTTAGTGGAATATTTGATGTGAAGTAATGGGAACCTCGGATAGGTCAATAATTCATAATAGCATTGATTTTGATTCAATATTATGTTTTGAGCAATGACAGTTTGAAAGAAAAAAAAAACAGCATTGCAACTTTTTCTAAATTACATTTAACCTTTAAGCTTTTTTATTTCACTTTTGTTATGTTTTTGTTTATTTTAATAGTATTTTTAGAATGTGCCGTGGGCCTTTTAAAACATTAGCTGTGGGCCGCAAATGGCCTCCAGGGCACACTTTTGACACCCCTGCTATAGATAATAAAAAATTTAATGTGATAAATCTATGGATAAAAAGCAGAGCCTGGCGACGCATGCGCGTTTATCATAACTCTCTCTCTCTCTCTCTGTCTCTGCCCCTCCCTCACCAATGCTGCTGCGCGCACAATTTGTTTTGTTTTTAACCCCTTCTTAACCCTGAACGTACATTGAAAATACATGCAACCCTAACTCAAAATGCCGGACATTTGAGGCATGCCGCAAACGGGTTACGATAGACTGACCATACGTCCTCTTTTCACCGGACATGTCCTCTTTTGCGGAGCTGTCAGGGCGGAGTTTCTTAAATGCCTCAAATGTCCGGCATTTTGAGTAAACAATGCACACCGAGGCACAACACACGGCTGTGTGTTGTGCCTCGGTGTGCATTGTTTACACAACCTGCGTTACGCTACTTTATATGTCCGTGTGGAAACTCGTTCGGTAAGCCTCCGAACCGAACCGGAACCCCCGTACCGAAACGGTTCAATACAAATACACGTACCGTTACACCCCTAATGTTCGTACATTGTTGAGGCTGGATGTAAAATATGCCGTACGTGCAAAAAGTTCAAATTGAAACCAAAACGGTCACATTTTGAATTCCTTACAAGCTCACTAAACTTTTGTGCAACTTTAGAGGCGTAGTTATCCCCAAAGTTGTGGTTTACTTTGAACCAGTACAACTTGTGGTCCAACAAGTTGGGGATAAAAAAATAATAATAATGAAATATTACAATACTTTTTTTGTTCCCTTCTCCAGATTTTGAATTCATTTTGGACAAGCACCTAAAGCCGTTGCCCCACAGCAAGCCGGGTTTTCTGCAGATCTCAGATGAAGGCAAGATTCACTGGAGTCCAAGGTCATTGGAGAACATCCGGACGGAGCTTCCACCAGGGGCACAGCGGTAGGAATAAAAACTGTTTTTTGTTAGTTTGATTTCTAACTAAAGACTTGACTCGATACTTTTCTGTCAACTCTCACGCAGTGTTTGTATTGCTTTCCTCGGCTACAAATCTTTCTGCAAAAATGTCCAACACATGAAAGCCGCATCGCTGATTAGGAAGCGGCACTTTGAAATTCTGGGATATCGTGTTGTTCAGGTATGTTTTATCACGTATTGCACGCTTCTCGTCGGTTTTAAACTCTCATGCTTTCCTCATATCATGCAACAATGCCGTCTTGTGGCTGTGAACACGACATACATTCTAGTACAGGTGGTTACGAACAAGTGGAGTCTTAGCGTTAGTCAGAGCTTATACATAAATTGATACCAAAGTCACAGTAAAATTGGAACAACTCCCAGCGTTTATCTCTGTGGTTGTCTTGCACACTGGAAGGGAGAGAGCAGCTTATTGGGAGGAGGAAGTATCAATATTGAGACCAATACGCTGCTGAGTTATTTTTATTTCATAGTGGAAGATCCCTTCACATGTTCAAAGATACCATCTTTATCCTTAATGATGGTTGCAGCGTCACTGCCACCAGAGTCTGCTTCAGGCTTGGGAGACATTATTAAAAGCAGCTCACTAATAAGGGCCTGATTTACTAAGTTCCAAACACCATGCGGTAAACAGAGTGTGCAAACTATAAAATGTATACAGTAGGTATGTTGCCTTATATTTAAATGAGGATTTTGCTTGTACTATACGGGGCATCACCACGGAGACACTCATTTACTGCAAATTCATCTTATCATGCTCCTACCTGTGGTGATTTGCTATGTTTTAAACAAGCAGGAAACGGGTACCACTTTGGGGGACATTTTAGAAGCAGTCCTGCAGTGCATCTACTCCAGCTGAAGGTGCGCCAATTGGAGAGAGGCTGCACTTAGTCCGCTCAAGGCATAAATAGAAAAAAGTTTTTTTTTCATGTAAGAAATATTTGAATAATACATATAATAAAAAATACTAAAGGACACCAAAACGTTGAATTTGTTTTAATCAACCTCTTTAAAGGCCTACTGAAATGCGATTTCCTTATTCAAACGGGGATAGCAGGTCCATTCTATGTGTCATACTTGATCATTTCGCGATATTGCCATATTTTTGCTGAAAGGATTTAGTAGAGAACATCGACGATAAAGTTCGCAACTTTTGGTCGCTGATAAAAAAGCCTCGCCTGTACCGGAAGTAGCAGACGATATGCGCGTGACGTCACCGGTTGTGGAGCTCCTCACATCTGCACATTGTTTACAATCATGGCCACAAGCAGCGAGAGCGATTCGGACCGAGAAAGCGACGATTACCCCATTAATTTGAGCGAGGATGAAAGATGTGTGGATGAGGAAAGTGAGAGTGAAGGACTAGAGGGCATGCCACAAATTAATCTCGCATAACAAACACCTCCCCCCTCCCGTCCATATAACCCGCCAATACAACTCAAACACCTGCACAACACACTCAATCCCACAGCCCAAAGTACCGTTCACCTCCCCAAAGTTCATACAGCACATATATTTCCCCAAAGTTACATACGTGACATGCACATAGCGGCACGCACGTACGGGCAAGCGATCAAATGTTTGGAAGCCGCAGCTGCGTACTCACGGTACCGCATCTGCGCATCCAACTCAAAGTCCTCCTGGTAAGAGTCTCTGTTGTCCCAGTTCGCCACAGGCCAATGGTAAAGCTTGACTGTCATCTTTCGGGAATGTAAACAATGAAACACTGGCTACGTGTTTGTGTTGCTGCAGCTGGCCGCTAATACACCGCTTCCCACCTACAGCTTCCTTCTTTGCTGTCTCCATTGTTCATTGGACAAATTGCAAAAGATTCACCAACACAGATGTCCAGAAAACTGTGGAATTTTGCGATGAAAACAGACTACTTAATAGCTGGCCACAATGCTGTCCCAAAATGTCCTCTACAATCCGTGACATCACGCGCAGGCGTCATCATACTGAGACGTTTTCAGCAGGATATTGCGCGGGAAATTTAAAATTGCACTTTCGTAATCTAACCCGGCCGCATTGGCATGTGTTGCAATGTTAAGATTTCATCATTGATATATAAACTATCAGACTGCGTGGTCGATAGTTGTGGGTTTCAGTAGGCCTTTAAGGTGCTGTTTGCAACTTTCTCACAATAACATTTTTCAAAGCAAGAAATTTAACAAGAATACCACCGGCTATCTTATTAGTGCTTTCACACAACACTTTTGTTTGATACTTGTTTATATTTTTCACAATTACAAAGTTTATGTAATAACAATTTTTACCAACTGGAATAAAATGATTGGTGGTCACTGGCCCGGTGTTGTCAACACGTACGTGCAAAGAGCGCGTGCACACATACAAAAGCAGTCCAACAAACAGTTTGCAGTCATGTTGTTGTTGTTATGATGAAATATACCAGTGACGTGCGGTGAGGTTAATGGCTGGTGAGGCACTGACTTCATCACAGTCAGATTTACAAACATATGAACCCTAAATAGTATCTTATTCACCATTTGATTGGCAGCAGTTAACGGGTTATGTTTAAAAGCTCATACCAGCATTCTTCCCTGCTTGGCACTCAGCATCAAGGGTTGGAATTGGGGGTTAAATCACCAAAAATGATTCCCGGGCGCGGCGCCGCTGCTGCCCACTGCTCCCCTCACCTCCCAGGGGGTGAGCAAGGGGATGGGTCAAATGCAGAGGACAAATTTCACCATACCTAGTGTGTGTGACAATCATTGGTACTTTAACTTAACTTTAACTTTACACATACAAACTGTAGCACACAAAAAAGCACATTTAATACAAAAAACGTTATGGTCTTACCTTTACTTATAAATGAAGTCCATGCGCCGCTCCTTCTGAACAAAAGCATCGATAACTTGTTTTAGAAGTCTTCCTTATCTTTCTTCAGTTTTAAAAGTCTCTCTGTCTCGATGGAGATCTTCCTTTAAGTATTACCTCCTGCTTCGATGGAAAGTCCAGTTTAGAAAACTGTTTTATTTTAGATATGTAATCCTCCATGGTAAAAGTCCAGGCGAGAGGAAAGAAAAAAGATCGCTAACTGCCTGCTTGTTGTCACTTATTCTGCAGCCGAGTAGTCGCAAAAATTATCCCTGGGATCACTACCGCCCTCTACCACCAGAAGGCGGTATTACTGCGAGCCTCAGCCAGTGCGTCTTCGCAGCCGTTTTATGATTGCTCAGCACAAGAAATACTTACACACATACAGTTGTTGACAAAATACACTGTACATTATATACCTCAGCTAACTAAACTATGGAAATGTATAATATAATTCTTATAGCAATACGGTCTCACTGCACAACAGGCCAGCAGTTAGCCGAGTCATTGCGCAATCCGTGGTGAGGCTCAACTGGCTGGTGACTCACCGCAAATCTCTTCTCAGTATTTGAACGGCAAATGTGAAAAATCAGCGATTTTGAATACAAATAATCTAAAACTGGTGAAGTTAAATGGAAAATAACTTTAATCACTGGATACACATAACAATTTAATTATTTTTTTTTCTTTTTACATTTCTTTTCTTTCCATAATGGCACGTGAGGCCCCGCCTCACCTGCCTCCCCTGACTGCACGTCACTGGAATATACAATTTAATTTAGCTATACAAATTGCTATTATTAGCTAACATACCTAAAACTAATGTGTGTGTATGTGTTACGTACATACGTAATTACATCATTACGTACAAGAGGGCGCGATATTGTGCGTCAAATACATTGGAAAGTTGGCGCCCTCTAGGCATCTGTGGAAATATTGCAAACAGCCCCTTTAAAAGAAACTGCACTTTTTGGGGAATTCAGCCTATGAAAGATTATGAAAGACATGACGACGGATGGATTTTTAAAAATGCATTCTAATTCGTAACTGAAGTGGAATTTCTGACCTTTGTACCATATTTTGTGTCTGTCACAGTCCGAAAAGAGAGCGAGGACGAAAAGCCTTAAGAATGTCTGCTCGTTTCTTTTTTTCTATTCTGAACCATTGAAGGAGCATATGTGGGTTATAGTTGAACGAGTGGTCGGTCTGACCATTCTACAAAATGTTTTGATTGTTTGTTATGGCTAAAGGATTCAAGAAGGTTGCAGAGTAAACAGGTCCAAAACAACGGGACCTTGACACATGAGGAAAACAGATAAATGGCCAAGTGACCAAGCCTGTGTGTGATTCGCATGATTCTCGATTCATCCAACTCCTCCGGAGGACGTTGTCTGTTTGCATGATAATTCAATCCAACCTTGTACTATTTGATTATGGGTAAATAAAACTTTTGTACTAAATTCACTTTTGTTGCTGTTTAAGATTCGGACCATCCACCACATAACTAAACGTATTTAAAGTCTGCTTACTGCGTAGCCAATGGGAGGTCCTCTATTTTGCTCATAAAATCCAATAAATAACCATTCAAAAACCGTAATACTTTACTGTATTTACATTTCACGATTTTAATATTAAGCAAGAATTCCCCAAAAAGTGCGCTAAAGCAAACTATTTATAGCTGTGCTGTGATCACAAGCCTGTGTAACAATGTCGACATGATCAACTGGCGAGGTGTTTCCTCGCTTCCTTGCTCCCTGGAAGTTTATTGTAAATCATAAATCATGCACCTCACCTGGACTGAAGAAGCCTGAAGACGTATTCAGACAAGTTGGTACACTTTGACAGCCATTTAGGACCCGAAAATGGTGAGAACGATACAAAAAGACCCTTGGGCCCCACCATCCCCATTATATGAACATCCTAGCAGTCTGCATCCTAATGACAGCAGACCTTGCACAGTGAGTGATGTTTTATTATGTTTGATGGCTCTCATGAAGTCTGCACTGAGCAGTAGTCAGTGATGAAGAAAAAAAAAAAGCAAACGTTGTGATGCGTTTTTTTAAATTAATGTACCGCGTATGCTTGGAATGATCAAAATAACGTAAATATTAAATATTATAAATGTGCCTGTTACTGCATTACATATCTAATCAATCAATCTTTATTGCAGACCTTAAGATCCATTACACACACACAAAAACAATACAAAACATTAAAATTAAATTAAAGGTGTTTTCCCAAAGAAAATGAAAACAGCAAAAGTTATTCCCATCTTCAAAAGTGGAGATAAGCATCAGTTCACCAACTATAGGCCTATTTCTCTACTCTCACAATTTTCAAAAGTCCTTGAAAAATTATTTGTGTCAAGATTAGACAGTTTTATTGATAAGCATCACTTGCTAAGTGAACACCAATACGGTTTTCGACCAAACAGGTCCACTTCCATGGCAGTGATGGAACTAGTTGAGGAGGTAACCACTGCAATTGATAAGAGGGAGTTAGTTGTTGGCGTTTTTATTGACCTGAGCAAGGCCTTTGACACCATCGATCACACATTACTTTTAAACAAAATGCAGAGGTATGGTTTTAGAGGTCTTGCTCATGATTGGTTGAAAAGTTACCTTGGTGGCAGAGAACAGTATGTGCATATGAACAATGTAGATTCAGATAACAAGATTATAACACATGGAGTACCCCAGTGTTCTGTACTGGGACCAAAATTGTTTTTATTGTATATTAATGATATCTGCAAAATCTTTAAAAAAAACTCAACTGTATTCTCTTTGCTGACGATACAAGTCTGTACTGTTCTGGGCAAGACCTTGGCCAACTCTTAGAGACTGTAGAGAGTGAACTCCACATACTAAAGCAATGGTTAGATGCCAATAAACTGTCAATCAACCTAAATAAAACAAAATATATACACTACCGTTCAAAAGTTTGGGGTCACATTGACATGTCCTTATTTTTGAAGGAAAAGCACTGTACTTTTCAATGAAGATAACTTTAAACTAGTCTTAACTTTAAAGAAATACACTCTATACATTGCTAATGTGGTAAATGACTATTCTAGCTGCAAATGTCTGGTTTTTGGTGCAATATCTACATAGGTGTATAGAGGCCCAATTCCAGAAACTATCACTCCAGTGTTCTAATGGTACAATGTGTTTGCTCATTGGCTCAGAAGGCTAATTGATGATTAGAAAACCCTTGTGCAATCATGTTCACACATCTGAAAACAGTTTAGCTCGTTACAGAAGCTACAAAACTGACCTTCCTTTGAGCAGATTGAGTTTCTGGAGCATCACATTTGTGGTGTCAATTAAACGCTCAAAATGGCCAGAAAAAGAGAACTTCCATCTAAAACTCGACAGTCTATTCTTGTTCTTAGAAATGAAGGCTATTCCACAAAATTGTTTGGGTGACCCCAAACTTTTGAACGGTAGTGTAATTTTGGGAAATAGGAAAAATAACATACAGTGTCATATAAGAATTGATGATATGGAGATAAAAAGGGTGTATTTAACAACATTTTGGGGAATCCATATAGATGATAAATTAAATTGGAAACTGTACATAAATATACTTAAGACAAAGATGGCAAAAAATATTGCTATGTTACATAAAATCAAAAACTCTGTAAATCAAAAGGCTCTCAACATGTTATATAATTCTTTCGTACTCCCTTATCTTAATTATTGTGTTGAAATCTGGGGTAACAATTACAAAACAAACATCAACTCTATGTTCTTACTTCAAAAGAAAGCGATTCGAATTGTAAATTATGCGAATTATGCGAAGATACCAATGCTCTGTTTATTAAATTAAAAACATTAAAACTGCATGATCTTGTTGACCTCAACACTGCTATTGTGACGTACAAAGCTCATAACCACATGCTGCCTTGGTGTCTACAGGAGCGGTTTAAACCCAGAGAGAATCCCTATGACCTCAGCTGTTCAGCTGTCTTTCAGAAAGCTAAGATAAGAAGGAGCTTAAAAAGTAGATGTGTTTCTGTCAGGGGGGTTCAACTGTGGAACAGCTTGGATGATTCCTTAAAATGTTCCAGTTCCAATCACACATTTAAAAAACACTTTAAGACCAATGTCTTGAAAAAATATATCACTCTTGAATCAACACAGTAGTTAATACTATGATCAATGTTAATTAAAAACTAAATGTGGGATATAAATAATAATTTAAGTGTAATTTTTTGTATATAGTATATAATTGGTACAAAGGTTTAACATGTGTAAAAGGATATTTCACATGCCTTTGCTGTGTATATAATTATGTATATAATTGAACTGTGTTTATGTTGTGTATAATGTGTATTTATAATATGTTGTACAAAGGACATTTCATAATTTTCGGAAGTTCATCTTGTACTTTGACATTGTTAATAGTGTTAGGCGCAATAAGTGTTCAACTTCAGCCTAAACCCTTTCGGTCTGCAACATTTTCATTTTCAATCTATGAATGTATAACTGTTTGTTTATTTTGTTGACCATTGACCGAAGAATAATAAACTATAACTATAAACATTAAAAATTAAAAATAAAGCCCAAATGTCAGTTTCTGACATACAAACCAGTGTTTCCCACAAACTGTCAAGATACCTGTGGCGGTGGGGGCGTGGCTATGGGCGTGGTCACCATGACATCATCGAGTAATTTGCATAATTTACTACAATGATATGATTTTCTCTAAAAAGGCTAAAAAAATGTATACTTACTAATTAATAACAGTTTTGTTTTAAACGTCCATCCATCCATCCATTTTACAATATAATTACAACACTTTATGTACATATTTACATACAGATTTGAACAATAAGTTATTCACTGAAATATATTTATTAATTGTGGTTCTTACAAAAAATATATCTTATAAAAGCTAAAATGTCTCTTAAAGCTCTGCCCCTTTAATTAGTGCTTACTAAATAATTTCACTTTAGCCTACTACTACAACCATATTATTTACCAGCAACATAAAGTGAAACAGAGGCAGAGGTGTCCTGCCACAGTCAGTAACAAATAAACAGAAAACAGTAGTGGTCAAATACAAATAAGGCAACAAGAGAAGTATCCTACACTTCTCTTTTGTAAAGTAAATCTGAACAGCCGATATGGGCATCTACATCAACTATATGATTTGCCTGTGAAGCTGGACAGGACAAAAAAAAATAATTTTAAAAAAAATTTGTGGCGGACGTAATTCTTTCGTGGCGGGCCGCCACAAATAAATAAATGTGTGGGAAACACTGCAAACATGTGTGCCAATGGTTCCACAGTCCGGATGAGTACCTAACAGAACTGCGAGCAGGGTCCGTTATCACAGTGATTGTCAATTTCACACTCAGATGCCCTACACATAAACTTATACATAAGGTTGCATAGCAACGCTGAGAAACATCTGGCTTGCACTGGAGCTTCTTGGAATTCCCAGGAGCAGCCTAATACAATCATGAGGCTGCACGCCTTATTCTGCTTCCTGAACAGACGCAATCCACTTTGCACACGTTTAGTAGATCAACTTTGCACGTGCTATAAGGTTTGCACATGTTTTAGTACACGCAAACCTTTAGTAAATCAGGTCCTAAGTGTCGTTATAACTACTTCTTAAGTAACTTGTGTTGAGAGAACACAATTCAATTTTTTTTTGTAAACACGAAACGACATGCAACATAGCAAGGCAAAGATTTCTAAATAAATGTGATGCTTATTTAAGCTTTCAGGCAATGTGCAATACTTACCAGACATTAAACTTGTTGACATTTTGCACAAAAAAATGTGCCCATTCTGCATACATAACTGATGAAGCTGCTATTGAAAATGCTGAAGAAAAACAACACTTTTTGACTCCCAACATTACCACAATCATGACTATCTTTTCATTGTTGTCATCTTTCCAGATCCCCCACTTCGAATGGTACTCTATGGAGCTTTCTACACCGGACGCTTGGAAGGAATACCTCAGAAAGAAAATATTTCTTAGCGCTAGCCCTGAAGGCCTTAATGATTGATCTGACAAAATAATGAACACCATTTATTTTTGATTTCCCTGCAGTTTTTGTGCAGTAATGAATAGGGCTGTGAATCTTTGGGTGTCCCACGATTCGATTCAATATCGATTCTTGGGGTCACGATTGGACACAGTGTGTTGTCAAGCTTATGAGATGCGATGCAAGTGTAAGCCACTGTGACACTATTGTTCTTTTTTATTTATATAAATGTCTAATGATAATGTCAATGAGAGATTTTTAATCACTGCTATGTTGAAATTGTAACTAATATTGATACTGTTGTTGATAATATTCATTTTTGTTTCACTACTTTTGGTTTGTTCTGTGTCGTGTTTGTGTCTCCTCTCAATTGCTCTGTTTATTGCAGTTCTGAGTGTTGCTGGGTCGGGTTTGGTTTTGGAATTGGATTGCATTGTTATGGTATTGCTGTGTATTGTTTTGTTGGATTGATTAATTAAAAATAAAATTAAAAAAATTAAAATTAAAATAAAAAAATCAATTTAAAAAAAAAAAAGAGAATCGATTCTGAATCGCACAACGTAAGAATCGCAATTCGAATTCGAATCGATTTTTTCCCACACCCCTAGTAATGAATGTATGTTCCCACACCCCTGGTAATGAATGTATTAATACATTTCTGTTTGTATTAAGCCTTCCAAACCCAAGACTCTGTTTTAGACCAGTTTTCAAACCGTATGTACTTGGCATCCATTGCAGCCGGTCACCCAGGATGTGGGTTCAGACCATTAAGTCACTGGGATTTGTGCAGCCCTTGGAGGCACCCGTGATTAAGGGCTATATCAATAATCTTTGATAATAAATAGTGTTAATTTGCTTTTAATGTTAATTATGTTTTTTTTTTCAACAGGTTATTACATTTTGACAGGATGCTTAGAAAAAAAATCCCAAATACAGCTGGGAATAATATTTTAATATTTGAATGTGACAAGTGAGGGAATACAGTATATTCCATTACATTACTATATTTAATAATACAAATGGACAGCTTTTTGGATGCACTCCTACACTGAAAAGGAAATATTAAGCAGACTAAAAACACAAAAACTGTGATCTTGTACTGTTACATGCTAACTGACTCATCAACATGCATTTATCTTTATAAAGGACACGGTTCGGGGGTGTTCAAAGTTTTGGCATCCTGGCTACATTGAGGCGCATCGCCGCACAGGACGCTCCAGCTGCGTAGCGCATCTCTCTGATCATCCCCGCCCACTCTTTCTTGTCCTCTTCATACCTGAAGGTGATAGAGCGCATGCTGAAAGAGTACACACAATGACATGTATATCCATATGTAAAGGCACATACTGCCAAATGTCAACGACTTCCACAGGCGTGCACTCCTTGTTCTCGTTTTCCACCATGGCGAAGCCTCCGATGGCATAAAGTAGTCCACCGCAGCTGACCAGGTTGACTGAACTTCGCTCCTGGGGAAACTCTGTGAACGCTGACCACCTGTAACAAGATGGCCAATCAGTATATGCCATTAATCATTAAGTGTACTTCTTTTTTTTTTATTAGGGACCGCAATGTCCCTTTGGGACAGAGGACCCTATTGTAATTGTAAGGTTTTATTATTATTCTTTATTATACCGCCGCCTCTTTGAGCTGTAATTTGACCCCCTTAACATGCTTCAAAACTCACCATATTTGACACACACATAAGGACTGGCGAAAATTGCGATCTCATCAAAAAACCTAGCCCCCAAAACTCAAAATTGCGCTCTAGCGCCCCCTAGGAAGAAGACAGACAAAACTGCCTGTAACTCCACTAGGAATGTCAGAGAGACATAAAACAACAAAAACCTCTATGTAGGTCTCACTTAGACCTAGATTTCATACACTGACATCCTTCAGCAAAAATCAACAGCAATTCCCCTTCAAAACAAAAGTTTTGTAAAAACAGTCACTTTTGCCTCTCTGAGCTATAATTTGACCCCCTTAACATGCTTCAAAACTCACCAAACTGGACACACACATCAGGACTGGCAAAAATTGCGATCTAATAAAAAAAACCCAACCCAAAACTCAAAATTGCGCTCTAGTGCCCCCTAGGAAGAAAAACACAGACAAAACTGCTCCTAGGAAGAAAACACTGACTAAACTGCCTGTAACTTCCAGTAGGAATGTCGTAGAGACATGAAACAAAAACCTCTATGTAGGTCTAACTTAGACCTACATTTCATGTATTGACAACCTCCAGCAAAAATCAACAGGAAGTTTGCAATTCCCCCTTCAAAACAAAAGTTTTGTAAAAACCGTTCACCTTTTTTCAAAAATGATCTCCTCTGAGCGTGTTTGTCGTGTCGGCTTCAAACTAGCACAGGAGAGAGATTGAACCCTTCTGATTAAAAGTTGACGAAAGAGTTTTAATTACTGCTGCGGTTTGGATTTTATGTGCCGTCAAAGTCGGGTCCCGTCCATCGCTGCTTGCAGCTTTAATTTTATTAATTTTTTAATTTTTTTTACATAACAAAAAAGGATGAGTATAGTTCCACAAAAGATTGGCAAACATTAAAAGTATCAAAAGACACATTTGACTGAAAATTCAAAAAATGTATGTAGATTTACAAACGTATGTGTAGAGCTTGTGAATAATATGGAAAAGATTTGGTAATTACTGCCAGGTTTTTACTTGGGACTTTGAGTACTAAAAGTGTGTCAGCATTGTGACAACGTTCACCACACATCACTGGTGCATGTTTCCTCACCTCATTAAATCTCAGTTACAGCAGCTGATGGACGCTGTATTGAGAACATAAATGCAACATCAAATAGTTTTCTCTTCCGCTGTATACTTTAGTGTGGGGACAAGTGCGTCTGTCTGCAATATTTTCCACACCTGTCTCCGGAATCTAATTTAATCTCGGAGCAAAGTCCGTGTAGCTTGTCGGCCATGATTACCAAGCCAAACAGCGCTAGTGCGCATGCGCCTGACTTTGTGTTGCCTAAAATGCATTAATAAAGGACGTTTTTTCGGTAATTAAGAAATTACAGTGTTACCAGCCGTCTGGAATTTTATCACAAATTATCAATACACCGTTTACTGTAACATACCTCGTCCATTAACAGGTAAAAAGTCAAGAGCGGTAACGGCATGTTCTTGCACAGATGTTGGCCAATTTTTTAGGACATGGCGGCAAATGACGAGGGCGGTCGCGGCAGTTGCCGTGGTAAAAATTCGAGCCTGTGTAAATATGTGTTGCAGGGCGTAAAAAAAAATAGCTGCGGGTTGCAAATGGCCCACAGGCAGCACTTCGGACACCCCTATTCTATTGTCTATAGTTTTATATACAGTACAGGCCAAAAGTTTGGACACACCTTCTCATTGATGTCCCAACCCCATTGATAAAGCAAGAAATTCCACTAATCAACCCTGATAAAGCACACCTGTGAAGGGAAAACCCTTTCAGGTGACTACCCTCTTGAAGCTCATGGAGAGAATGCAAGGGTGTGCAAAGTAGTAATCAGGGCAAAGGGTGGCTATTGAAGAAACTAGAATATAAACATGTTTTCAGTTATTTCACCTTTTTGTGTTAAGTACATAACTCCACATGTGTTCATTCATAGTTTTGATGTGACAATCTACAATGTAAATAGTCATGAAAATAAAGAAATGAGAAGGTGTGTCCAAACTTTTGGCCTGTACTGTGTGTGTATATATATATCAATTAATCAATCAATCAATGTTTATTTATATAGCCCTAAATCACAAGTGTCTCAAAGGGCTGCACAAGCCACAACGACATCCGCGGTACAGAGCCCACATAAGGGCAAGGAAAAACTCACAACCCCAATGGGACGTCGATGTGAATGACTATGAGAAACCTCGGAGAGGACCGCATATGTGGGTGACCCCCCCCCCCCCCCTCTATATAAATATATATATATATATATATGAGGGGTGTGGGAAAAAATCGATTCGAATTCAAATCGCGATTCTCACATTGTGCGATTCAGAATCGATTCTCATTTTTTAAAAATCGATTTTTTAATTTTAACTTTAATTTTTTTATTTTATTTTTTAATTAATCAATCCAACAAAACAATACACAGCAATACCATAACAATGCAATCCAATTCCAAAACCAAACCCGACCCAGCAACACTTAGAACTGCAATAAACAGAGCAATTGAGAGACGACACAGAACAAACCAAAAGTATTGACCCAAAATGAATATTATCAACAACAGTATCAATATTAGTTACAATTTCAACATAGCAGTGATTTAAAAATCCCTGATTGACATTATCATTAGACATTTATAAAAAAAAATTTAAAAAATGAACAATAGTGTCACAGTGGCTTACACTTGCATCGCATCTCATAAGCTTGACAACACACTGTGTCCAATATTTTCACAAAGATAAAATAAGTCATATTTTTGGTTCATTTAATAGTTAAAACAAAATTTACATTATTGCAATCAGTTGATAAAACATTGTCCTTTACAATTATAAAAGCTTTTTACAAAAATCTACTACTCTGCTTGCATGTACCAAGTGATGCAAAGTGCTGTCCCTTAACCAAAAACAGCATTTAATAAAACAATTAAGTATTCAGAGATGCATTTTTCCTGAGATTATATTATGATTTGTTTCAACTCAGGGCATTAATTGAGATAGTGATACGATAAATAAATACAACATCATCTTTTCAAAGGTACTTTCAATGAAAAGTAGCTGTCCTCAATGGTGACCCCTAAATAATAACGCTTAAAATGTGTTTCAATGGTGTCATTTAGAATACCTTTTATGATTAAGTTTAAAGAGAGGTTGAAAGGACATATTTATTGTGGGTTTAATTTTAAATGAAAAATCTGTGCATAAAAAAATCATGTCCCTAGTTTTTTATGTCACTACCGAAACACAAGAGTTTAGAGGTGAGGCTGATTGTGGATTTAGGATTTCTGCCCCTAATGGCTGTATGTTTAGGAACTCAATCATATAGTTTTGAAATAAATGTGTTCCAAAGTCTAGAACTCAGTGTGTATGTTGGAAAATGGTCACTACCCAACACAAATGCTCTTCAATTATGTCAACCTTTTCAGCTTTTCTGCAACATATGTTTTGATGAGTGTGCAGCTCTTCAAATATGAGTTTGCTAGCCACTTGCTTGCTGGCACTATTTAGTTATGGCCACAATGAAGTAGAATTGACGGTGGTGATATGATCATTTTGGTAGTGACCAAATGGATTGGAAAGTACTTTCATCCTAGCATTTTTGAAAGAATTGTATTCACAAAGTCTTGAAATAAGTGATTGTCAGCTGCACTTGGACAAAAGGCAGGGTACACACGACAAACTTCCATGTTGAAACGGTATTAATGTCTGCAGAGTTAGTAAGAAGTGCACTCACTTGTTGGTTGCAAAGTCATATGCTTCACAGTCAGCGGTGAGGCCTCCTTCATGAACTCCTCCAGCCACGATGATCTTCCCCTTGTGGAGAGTTGCCCCAAACATGGAGCGAGGTGTCTTCATGGAGGCCACCTCTTTCCACTCTGCTCTCTTGTGGTTGTATGCGAACATCTTGTTGATGGCTTTACTGTTCAAATCCACATAGGAGTCAATACCTGATGAAAATGTTCTCAACAATGCAACGTACTTATCGTCTGTTTTCCCACCGATGCAATACACTAGTCCGTTCTCAGAGACCACGCAGTGTCCATGAATGCTCAGAGGCAACTTCTTAGTTTCGGCCCACTTCATTTTACTACAAATATCACACACAGAAAAGGTCTTAGGAGAAACGTCACAGATCCTGATAACGATGCGCTATGCTAGGCTGCCTACTCGGTGTCGTAACACATCACAGTGTCGTGAGAATCGTTGGTCTCCAAGTCTTTTCCCGCCACAGCAAAGATGAGATTGTCAAACTCGCCCAGGGCGGACAAACACCTGGGGGAGGGCATGGGGGGCAACGCTATCCAGCTAGCAGTCAGGACTGTCCAGCTGAAAAACACCAAAAGTATACCATGACAACTTATTTAAAGTAGAGAATACATGTACTTGTCAGTCATTAGTGAGAAATACAATATCAACTTGCATGATTCAAAGGAACAGGCTTAGGAAATAATCATATATCATGTAACCCAGTCCTTGCTTTTCTGTTCCGCCCAGGACTCGAACCTGGGTCGTCCGGCAAGAGCGTTTAGTTACCGAGGTTGTCAGGGAGTCAGGTTTACCAACGTACCTGACTCTCTGGTTGGCCTCCGTTAAAGTCACCCCTTAAACCTCACTCTCATCCTGGTCACGGCACCACTGTAATCTGCCTGGTTCAGTCCCCTGCTCTTCTGTTCCACCCGGGACTCGAACCTGGGTCGTCTGGCATGAGCGTTTAGTTACTGAGTTAAAAGCCCAGGCTATCAACCCGATAGACAGCACTGCTCTTGAGGTTGTCAGGGAGTCAGGTTTACCAACGTACCTGACTCTCTGGTTGGCCTTCGTTACACTCGCCCCTTAAACCTGACTCTCATCCGGGTCACGGGCACCACTGTAACCCGCCTGGTTCAGTCCCTGCTCTTCTGTTCCACCCGGAACTCGAACTTTGGTTGTCTGGCATGAGCGTTTAGTTACCGAGTTAAAAGCCTGGGATATCAACCCGGTAGACAGCACTGCTCTTGGGGTTGTCAGGTTTACCAACGTACTGTACCTGACTACCTGGTTGGCCTCTGTTAAACTCACCCCTTAAACCTCACTCTCATCCTGGTCACGGCACCACTGTAACCCGCCTGGTTCAGTCCCTGCTCTTCTGTTCCACCCGGGACTCGAACCTGGGTCATCTGGCATGAGCGTTTAGTTACCGAGTTAAAAGCCCAGGCTATCAACCCGATAGACAGCACTGCTCTTGAGGTTATCAGGGAGTCAGGTTTACCAACGTACCTGACTCTCTGGTTGGCCTTCGTTACACTCGCCCTTTAAACCTGACTCTTATCCGGGTCACGGCACCACTGTAACCCGCCTGGTTCAGTCCCTGCTCTTCTGTTCCACCCGGGACTCGAACCTGGGTCGTCTGGCATGAGCGTTTAGTTACCGAGTTAAAAGCCCAGGCTATCAACCCGATAGACAGCACTGCTCTTGAGGTTGTCAGGTTTACCAACGTACTGTACCTGACTCTCTGGTTGGCCTCCGTTACACTCACCCCTTAAACCTCACTTCATCCGGGTCACGGCACCACTGTAACCCGCCTGGTTCACTCCCTGATGTTCTGTTCCACCCGGGACTCGAACCATGCTAGCTACCGAGCTAAAAGCCAGGCGATAAACCCGATAGCCATCACTGCTCTTGAAGTTGTCAGAGAGTGAAGTTTACCACACTGACTGGCTTCTATTGCACCCCCCCCCCCCCCCCCCCCCCCCCCCCCCCCCCCCCCACCCATCAGAGTCCCGGCACCAATGTAATCCTCCTGGTTCAGTCCCTGCTTTTCTGTTCCACCCGGGACTCCAACCTGGGTGGCTGGTATGAGACTCAAGCGTGCTAGCTACCGTGCTAAAAGCCCAAGCTATCCAGCACTGCTCTTGAAGTCATCAGGGAGTGAGGTTTTACAATAATCATAATAAGACCCACATGAGTGATATGAACTTTCACCCTTACACACACACACACACATACTGGTTATCATTTGGAATGGGGACCAAGTTTTTGATCATGACTTGTGGGAACCACCCTTTCTACAGGTTGTGGAGGCATTAAAAAAAAAGAGGTAAAATGGCCACTGCCCAGTTAGCTCATACACATCTTTAAATCTCTGGATTGATGAAGTAATGTGCTGATCATTCTTACTGGGGACCCTGGGGAAAAAGAGTTAATATGGTTCATGGCCACCAAATTTAAATCATTTTGCATAATTCACACACATTTGTACGTGACTACTGAGGACCATTTAAAAAAAAAAAAAAAAAGCAGCGAGTGCAGTACCAGCTACAGCCTGATGAGGGGGCTGCTGTGCAAATGTCTCACACTCAAACTAACCAGTAAACATGTTTTATGGGCCAAAGCTTGAAAAATCACTTAGGCATCTTCAGAATGGATCTGACTATCATTTAAAAAGGTTTCCCTTTAGGGGACCTGTTTTTTTTGTCCCCATACCGTCAAGAGGTCCCCTAAAGGTGACTGTGTAAACAGAGCAATGTCCCCATTAAGTAAGCATTGCCAGAACACACACACACACACACACACACACACACACACACACACACACACACACACACACACACACACACACACACACACACACACACACACACACACACACACACACACACACACACACACACACACACACACACACACACGTAGCACAATGACAAAAAAGATTAATCTAAATCTGAAATAACTTCAATATCTCAGCACAACATATTGAAAGTGGTTATCTAGTTATCCAGAGTTAAAAACTTTAACCTTAGTAACAACCTTTAAATCATACATTAACATTTGTGAAGTGATTTATATTTATATAGCGCTTTTCTCTAGTGACTGAAATCACTTTTACATAGTGAAACCCAATATCTAAGTTACATTTAAACCAGTGTGGGTGGCACTGGGAGCAGGTGGGGTAAAGTGTCTTGCCAAGGACACAAAGGCAGTGACTAGGATGGCGGCAGCGGGGATCCAACCTGGAACCCTCAAGTTGCTGGCACGGCCACTCTACCAACCGAGCTATACCGCCCCTTTTATTTGGAGTTGGAAGTGAGTGGAAGGAAAGTTTCACTTATACATGCAAAGATTATTTCCTTTTGGCAGCGATTTTGCTCAACTCCAAAAATATGGAATGAATGAAGTTGATCCTACTGAATACAACCATGTACTGTGTGAAGAGGAGATTTGATTTATGATGAAAATGAAATGGGAATTCAGAATACTAATGCCGTGACAGGAAGTTGAAAATGATTGTTATATCTGATGTGTTGGCAATATATCAATGAGCTACAATTTCACTCTTACATGGTCAAACCTTTCAAGTGGTAAAAAATATGGATAGTCGTGTATTTGTTTGCTTGTTATCAGTGTACGTCTCGGTTTTGATGTCATTTGATTTCTTTGACAGTACGCCATTGTGACTTAAGGGCTATCCTTTTACAAAGTTCCATTCAAGTCTATTTTGTATTTATGTGTCGTAATGTTCTACAAACCCCATTTCCATATGAGTTGGGAAATTGTGTTAGATGTAAATATAAACGGAATACAATGATTTGCAAATCATTTTCAACCCATATTCAGTTGAATATGCTACAAGGACAACATCTTTGATGTTCAAACTGATAAAAAAAATTTTTTTTGCAAATAATCATTAACTTTAGAATTTGATGCCAGCAACACGTGACAAAGAAGTTGGGAAAGGTGGCAATAATAAATACTGATAAAGTTGAGGAATGCTCATCAAACACTTATTTGGAACATCCCACAGGTGAACAGGCAAATTGGGAACAGGTGGGTGCCATGATTGGGTATAAAAGTAGATTCCATGAAATGCTCAGTCATTCACAAACAAGGATGGGGCGAGGGTCACCACTTTGTCAACAAATGTGTGAGCAAATTGTTGAACAGTTTAAGAAAAACCTTTCTCAACCAGCTATTGCAAGGAATTTAGGGATTTCACCATCTACGCTCCGTAATATCATCAAAGGGTTCAGAGAATCTGGAGAAATCACTGCACGTAAGCAGCTAAGCCTGTGACCTTCGATCCCTCAGGCTGTACTGCATCAACAAGCGACATCGACATCAGCGTGTAAAGGATATCACCACATGGGCTCAGGAACACTTCAGAAACCCACTGTCAGTAACTACAGTTGGTCGCTACATCTGTAAGTGCAAGTTAAAACTCTCCTATGCAAGGCGAAAACCGTTTATCAACAACACCCAGAAACGCTGTCGGCTTCGCTGGGCCTGAGCTCATCTAAGATGGACTGATTCAAAGTGGAAAAGTGTTCTGTGGTCTGACGAGTCCACATTTCAAATTGTTTTTGGAAACTGTGGACGTCGTGTCTTCCGGACCAAAGAGTAAAAAAAACATCCGGATTGTTATAGGCGCAAAGTTGAAAAGCCAGCATCTGTGATGGTATGGGGGTGTATTAGTGCCCAAGACATGGGTAACTTACACATTTGTGAAGGCGCCATTAATGCTGAAAGGTACATACAGGTTTTGGAGCAACATATGTTGCCATACAAGCAACGTTACCATGGACGCCCCTGCTTATTTCAGCAAGACAATGCCAAGCCACGTGTTACATCAACGTGGCTTCATAGTAAAAGAGTGCGGGTACTAGACTGGCCTGCCTGTAGTCCAGACCTGTCTCCCATTGAAAATGTGTGGCGCATTATGAAGCCTAAAATACCACAACGGAGAACCCCGGACTGTTGAACAACTTAAGCTGTACATCAAGCAAGAATGGGAAAGAATTCCACCTGAGAAGCTTAAAAAATGTGTCTCCTCAGTTCCCAACCGTTTACTGAGTGTTGTTAAAAGGAAAGGCCATGTAACACAGTGGTGAACATGCCCTTTCCCAACTACTTTGGCACGTGTTGCAGCCATGAAGTTCTAAGTTAATTATTATTTGCAAAAAAAAAGGTTACGAGTTTGAACATCAAATATCTTGTCTTTGTAGTACATTCAATTGAATATGGGTTGAAAAGGATTTGCAAATCATTGTATTCCGTTTATATTTACATCTAACACAATTTCCCAACTCATATGGAAACGGGGTTTGTACTTGCAACAAGACTTGTTGCCCAGTATATTGTGTCTGGACCGTACCTGGTAGAAGTAACACTGTAGCGGGTGGTCTTTGTCCTCCTCGTCTACAAAAAGTCCTCCCAGCACGTAGAGGTTGTTCTTAGACACCAGACTGACGTGGTTTCGTGGAATCTGATCGGTCATGGCAGCCAAAAAGCACTCATTCTCTTGGCCGTCGTAGGCCACGGCCGCGTTGTCGCTGAGCATCAGCACTACATCTTTGGCGTGCATGCCGTATCTGCGGGTATCGTTCAAGTATCCAGGCAACTTCACCTCCTCGCTTCCATCTCCCTTTTCCTTCTCGGGCAACTTCCCCGCAAGCGCTTCCCTGATGACTTTGATCTTTTTGACAATTTCTGGGTTGCTCTTGATGACGTCGTCCTTTTCCACCTTTTCCTTGAAGTATTTCTCCGGGAGTAAACGGAAGCGGACGCAGTCGAACGCCTCTTCTAAGGATTTCATGCGATTCTCCTTGTCTTTCCTGATCCACCTCATGAGGCTCTCAAACACCACCTCTTCCTTCTCCACATTCAGTGCGTCGGCTCCGATAAGAGCGAAGAGTTCATGAGAGGCAAGGTCTAGGAAATCCTCCTCCTTAGCGACTGTCACAAAGCGATCGGCGATGTAATCCCGAGCTGCTATCGCCAGTCTGGGGCAGTTGAGCATCAGCCCCAGCCTGTAGACAGCCAGGCAGTTCTTCATGGTCAGCTTCTTCTGGAGATAATTGACACACACAGTGAACACCGAGGGGATCTGGAAGCGACCGGCCACCGCCATGATGTCCTGCACGTTGTCGTCATTGATGTCGATCTCTGCCGAGTACATGTAGTTTACAATCGCCTCCATAACGCCGGGCTCCAGATTCTCCAAAGCCACTTCCTTTTTGTCCATTTCCCTGCCGTCCTCGGAGAAGTAAATCTCCCGGAAGTAGGGGCTGCACGCGGCCAGAATGAGCCGATGGCAAGGGATGCTCCTGTCACCCACTTTAAGGATGCAGTCCACCAACTTGTTCTCATTCAGGAGCTCTTTGAGTCCATCCTGAAGCAAAGTGCTCTGAAAGAGGCGGAGATCTTCCTTCAAGCCTTGAGGGTCCATTCTGCTCACAAAGTGCAGCAGCGTAGTGAGGACAGCGAGCTTTAAGGCAGTGAGATCTGAAGCTACGGTTAATATAACTGAGCTCCTCCAAATATAGCACACAGCTGTCATGGAGTAAAAACAACCGCCAAGCCTCGTCACCCTGGCGATTAGAAATGGCAATTGTTGGTAGTCCTCGCTGAATGAGCTTTTCTACCAAGAAATGGACTTTTGCTAGCAAAGTCAACGCAGAAGAACAACACAAAAACTGTCAGCTTTGTTTTGGTACTTATTACATGGGTTTCCTGGCTCTGGCGTGCTGTGGAAATGTAGTCATGAATCCCTGATAGTTGTGAGCAGTGTTGGTTAGCGTCAGAGGGAACAGCTGCTGTGACAGGAGATGACACTTTGTCCTCTTTTAGCATTGCTCAAATACTTGAATGCTGTGTGTGCACACAGTAAGGTGATCTGACTCAGGTAGGGCTGTCAAAAGAAATCACAAAACCGTATCGCATTAAATCATGTATACATTCTTTTTTCCATGTACCGGCAATAATACATGCATACATTAATAAAAGCCAAAAGCAGTGAAGTTGTCACGTTGTGTAAATGGTAAATAAAAAGAGAAAACAATGATTTGCAAATCCTTTTCAACTTATATTCAATTGAATAGACTGCAAAGACAATATATTTTATGTTCACACTGAGAAACTTACTTTTTTCTTTACAAATAACCATGAACTTAGAATTTAATGGCAGCAACACATTGCAAAAAAGTTGTCACAGGAACATTTTTACCACTGTGTTACATGGCCTTTCCTTTTAACAACACTCAGTAAAGGTTTGGGAACTGAGGAGACACATTTTTGAAGTGGAATTCTTTCCCATTCTTGCTTGATGTACAGCTTAAGTTGTTCAACAGTCCGGGGTCTCTGTTGTGGTATTTTAGGCTTTATATTGCTGGACTACAGGCAGGCCAGTCTAGTACCTGCACTATTTTACTACGAAGCCACGCTGTTGTAACACGTGGCTTGGCATTGTCTTGCTGAAATAAGCAGGGACGTCCATGATAACGTTGCTTGAATGGCAACATATGTTGCTCTAAAACCTGTATGTACCTTTCAGCATTAATGGCGCCTTCACATATGTGTAAGTTACCCATGCCTTGGCCACTAATACACCCCCATACCATCACACATGCTGCCTTTTACACTTTGCGCCTAGAACAATCCGGATGGTTCTTTTCCTCTTTGTCCAGAGTTTCCAAAAATGAAAAAAAATGTGGACTCGTCTGACCACAGAACACTTTTCCATTTTGCATCAGTCCATCTTAGATGAGCTCGGGCTCATGCCGTCCTCGGAGAAGTAAATCTCAGTGTTTTTGGGTGTTGTTGATAAATGGCTTTGGCTTTGCATAGTAGAGTTTTAACTTTCACTTACAGATATAGCGACCAACTGTAGTTACTGACAGTGGTTTTCTGAAGTGTTCCTGAGCCCATGTGGTGATATCCTTTACACACTGATGTGGCTTTTTGATGCAGTACCGCCTGAGGGATCCAAGGTCTGTAATATCATCGCTTACGTGCAGTGATTTCTCCAGATTCTCTGAATCTTTTGATGATATTACGGAGCGTAGATGGTGAAATCCCTGAATTCCTTGCAATAGCTGGTTGAGAAATGTTGTTCTTAAACAATTTTCTCAGGCATTTGTTGACAAAGTGGTGACCCTCTTTCCGTCCTTGTTTGTGAATGACTGAGCATTTCATGGAAGCTGCTTTTATACCCAATCATGGCACCCACCTGTTCCCAATTAGCCTGTTCACCTGTGGGATGTTCCAAATAAGTCTTTGATGAGCATTTCTCAACTTTCTCACTCTTTTTTGCCACTTGTGCCAGCTTTTTAAAAACGTGCTGCAGGCATCAAATTCCAAATGAGCTGATTTATTTAAAAAAAAAAAAAAGGTTTACCAGTTCGAACATTAAATATCTTGTCTTTGCAGTGTATTCAATTAAATATAAGTTGAAAAGGATTTGCAAATCATTGTATTCTGTTTTTATTTACCATTTACACAACGTGACAACTTCACTGCTTTGGGCTTTTGTACATGCATACATATAAATAATACAAAATTGTAACTATTATTTTTCAAATCTAAAACAGATTTTAATAATAATGTTAAAATTGAGCCTTCTGCTGTTGCCCTATTAACTACTTTTGGAACTTTATTGGCACTGCACTTAAAAAGTACAACAAAATGGGTTTTCAGTACGGTCTAGAACAGACATACAATTGACAGGGTAGACAGAACAGGAAGACAGATGGGTATATAGTAGGGCTGTTAGAAATAAAGTTAACTCATGTGATTAATCACAAAAAAATATTGCATTAATCATGTATATATATGTACTTGATCTATCACACAATTTATTTTGACTGTACATGCTCCTTTCACTTACCTGAAAGGCGGTAGGTAGGGGTTGTTGTACGGTCAGTGATCAGGTCAGTAAAGAGATGAGTGAGAAGACTGGTGTGTTTGCTGGGAAATTTCACTTGAAAATAAAGTGTTGGGACTTTAAACTGTTACCAAGGTTTCAATAAATGATGTACATTCAAGTAAAACATTTTAAAAATGTTGCTGGATAGAATTTAAATAATGCAAGTGAGTAATAACCTGTGATTAATCACGATTAAACCAAACTTAAAAGTTTGATTAAATAAATAACCATTTGACAGCATTAATTTAAATCAATTTATTTGCTTTAAGTAGCTTACACATTTCATTTTACTCAATACACAAGTCAGTTTACAATAAATCTGCCGTGCACATATTCACTACAATGAAAAACTATCTATGCTACAAAAATATAATATAATAATCACAATATCTTCAAAGACAATGGGTGGGATCACCTGGAAGGGCCTTTTGTGTGCTTTTTATATTTGGGAGATGCTAGAAGGCTTCAAGGGAGGCACAGCAGCTTAAGAAAAATAACTTTTTTTAAAGCTTCTAAGCTAATGTCAATTATGTCAAAAGCCAAATTGATTGATTTTTAGTTTCTGATGAAAGTCTTTGGTGAGAAGAAAACTCCAGAAATATTTGTTATTGGGGAGTCCCCGAGAGAAATAGGCCATGTCCAAATCTGTTTGAATAATTTAAAAACGCATCTTTTTTAATGTGTGTAGACTGGTGAAATGGAGCTTTTACGTTTGTGTCCTAAAAGTATTTGTTTTGAAACACAGCCAATCATGAATGTACAGTAATCCCTTGCTTCATTTGTTCCAGGCCTGACTGTGGGAAATACATTTCTGCACATTCATGACCTTCTAAATAAGTTTTGTTTACACTACTAGAGCTTGTAAACATGAAATACCATCCACATGATCACCTTTACATTTTCCTAATCCAATATAGTAATGCTGCTTAAGGCTGAGCCAATCAGTGGCCACGATACTGAACAGCGCTATGATCACTTTGGTTTCATCTAGTGGCCAATATTACTGTAGTATTGATATTTTTAGTTCATTTAGACATTTGTATTTATGAAAAATTATAACTTAGGCCAAAAAACAAAAATCCATGATAGAATAAAGCTGCAAACTTCAAAATGCAATGTGGCGAGGGACTTATTAGTGTTGGTTTTCATTTTCCTGCAGCGGCAGACGTGCGTGTTTTCAGGTTTCTGATTGGCTCAAATGTGGTGTTTTGACATTAGGTGTTTTTATGTGGACTGATATTTTTTTTAACTCCATTTGTGTGAATGGAGATTTTTTTTCAACATCAGTGTGCATTTTTTTCAACATCTGTGTTCTGTTGACATGACATTATAGTCTCTGAGGAGAGGGCACACATTGAACACCTACACTAAAGGTACATATGGTGACCCACCCCAAGCATAGAGATTACATCATTGATCAATATCATTTCAGTTTATGACTTCCCACAGTCCTTGGAGAGTGAATCCTTCCTTCAGCTTTTCAATGGCGAGGCCCAGCTCCTCAGAAAAAACGGGTTCACGGTCTTGTTGCTTCAAACAACAAAAAGGATGTGTATTAGATCTTGTACTAAAGTACATGAGTAATGTATGTTGTGTGAACTTACCTTGTTGCCATCAGCAAAATAGGCCTGTGGGCAAGCAAACGTTTGTATAAATTAGTTGTTTAAAATTTGATCAAAACTGAATTCACTTGTTTAGATTTTTAGATATGAACGACATGAGTACCTAATGTGTTACATGGTCAATACTATATTTTGACTATGAAATTGGTCGCTATGGTATTCGAGTGTCACTTTCTAAAATAATTGGTGACGCGGCAGGTGGTTAGTCAGCAGCTATTCTGAGAGCTGGAACATGAAGCTGAGTGAGGAAGGCAAACAGGCCCACTCACAGTGAAAGCATCCGTCTGCTCGTCAGGCTCAATTTCCACATCATCCGGATGCTGCTCCATGGTCACTTCTTCCAAAGGCAGCGGCTGTAATAAACAACACTCTCTTTTCAAACTGAGATCATGAAAAAATAGCAGAAAGGAACAGAGGTTATTTAGAGTTCATATTTGATGACCTTTTCTTCCATTTCATATTCCACTCCAAAGATGGGGTTGGCAGAGAACACCTTATGGAGCGAGTTGATTTCTTTAAGAGCATCCTGAAGTTTATCCACAGGGTCAATCTTAAACCCCAGCACATAGCCGCCACTCTACAAGCAACAACAAAAATACACATTATTATTTACTGGCCAGAGAACAAACAGGTAAACAAACGCCTGTGATGAAAACAACTGACCTGGCGGGAACTCTCGATCACCAAAGCCAAACCAAATTTGGAGTCTCTTATTCTGATAGACCACTTTAAGAGGAAAAGGTGGAAAAATAAATACGTAAAACATCCCACATGCAACATTAGACAACAGTAGAGGCCAAACGTTAGGACACACCTTCTCAATTTTTTATTTTCATGACTATTTACATTGTAGATCATGGATGTCAAACTGTGGCCCGTGGGCCAAATTTGGCCCACCGTGTAATTTTATTTGGCCCTTGAGGCAATATCAAATTAACACTAGAGCTGGCCCGCCGATTATATACAGCGGCAGTGCCGCGGTAACACTGCATTCACCGCTAATTCTCATACTTGCCAACCCTCCCGGGAAACTCCCAAATTTCAGTGCCCCTACCTAAAATCGTCACGTCCGCTTTTAATCCAGTCCAACCCCGCCCACCTCAACCGACGCACGGAGGGGGGGATGGCGGGGGTGTATATTGCAGCCCGGAAGAGTTAGGGCTGCCTGGGATTCTGGGTATTTGTTCTGTTGTGTTTATGTTGTGTTACGGAGCGGATGTTCTCCCGAAATGTGTTTGTCATTCTTGTTTGGTGTGGATTCACAGTGTGGCGCATATTTCTAACAGTGTTAAAGTTATTTATATGGGCACCCTCAGTGTAACCTGTATCGCTGTTGATCAAGTATGCGTTGCATTCATGTGTGTGTGCTTACAGAAGCCGCACATATCTTGTGACTGGGCCGGCACGTTGTTAGAATGGATGAAAAGCGGACGTGACGACAGCTCGTAGAGGACGTTTAAGGCAGTGCCTTTAAGGCACGCCCCCAAGAATGTGGTCCTGTTTGATCACGAGATATAATGACTGATGAACACCTTCGTTCGATAATGAAGGTTGCCTCAGCTCAAAGCCTGAGCCCCGACATTAATGAACTAGCATCCAAGAAAAGATGCCAGGTATCTGGCTTGGGCACATCAGATTAGATCAGTGTGTTGCAAACTGAGCAGTTTAAAGTCCTGAATGGTTGGTTTATTCATTGTTATTTTATTTTCAAATTTATTAGCCTGTGGAAAAAGTTAATGTTAATATTTACCTCAGAAGGCTGCAAATAGAAAAGAGGCATTCAATCAATCAATCAATGTTTATTTATATAGCCCTAAATCACAGGTGTCTCAAAGGGCTGTACAAGCCACAACGACATCCTCGGTACAGAGCCCACATACGGGCAAGGAAAAACTCACCCCAGTGGGACGTCGGAGAATGACTATGAGAAACCTTGGAGAGGACCGCATATGTGGGTAACCCCCCCCCTCTAGGGGAGACCGAAAGCAACGGATGTCGAGTGGGTCTGACATAACATTGTGAAAGTCCAGTCCACAGTGGATCCAACACATCAGCGGGAGTCCAGTCCACAGCGGGGCCAACAGGAAACCATCCCGAGCGGAGACGGGTCAGCAGCGCAGAGATGTCCCCAACCGATGCACAGGCTAGTGGTCCACCCGGGGTCCCGGCTCTGGACAGCCAGCACTTCATCCATGGCCACCGGACCTATGCAACTCCCCCTCGCAAGGGACAGGGGAGAAGAGGAGAGAAGAAAAGAAACGGCAGATCAACTGGTCTAAAAAAGGGGGGGTCTATTTAAAGGCTAGATTATACAAATGAGTTTTAAGATGGGACTTAAATGCTTCTACTGAGGTAGCATCTCTAACTGTTACCGGGAGGGCATTCCAGAGTACTGGAGCCCGAATAGAAAACGCTCTATAGCCCGCAGACTTTTTTTTGGCTCTGGGAATCACTAATGAGCCGGAGTTCTTTGAACGCACATTTCTTGCCGGGACATATGGTACAATACAATCGGCGAGATAGGCTGGAGCTAAACCGTGTAATATTTTATACGTAAGTAGTAAAACCTTAAAGTCGCATCTTAAGTGCACAGGAAGCCAGTGCAAGTGAGCCAGTATAGGCGTAATATGATCAAACTTTCTTGTTTTGTCAAAAGCCTTGCAGCCGCATTTTGTACCAACTGTAATCTTTTAATGCTAGACATAGGGAGGCCCGAAAATAATACGTTACAGTAATCGAGACGAGACGTAACGAACGCATGAATAATGATCTCAGCGTCGCTAGTGGACAAGATGGAACGAATTTTAGCGATATTACGGAGATGAAAGAAGGCCGTTTTAGTAACACTCTTAATGTGTGACTCAAACGAGAGAGTTGGGTCGAAGATAATACCTAGATTCTTTACCGAGTCTCCTTGTTTAATTGTTTGGTTGTCAAATGTTAAGGTGGTATTATTAAATAGATGTTGGTGTCTAGCAGGACCGATAATCAGCATTTCCGTTTTCTTAGCGTTGAGTTGCAAAAAGTTAGCGGACATCCATTGTTTAATTTCATTAAGACACGCCTCCAGCTGACTACAGTCCGGCGTGTTGGTCAGCTTTAGGGGCATGTAGAGTTGGGTGTCATCAGCATAACAGTGAAAGCTAACACCGTACTTGCGTATGATGTCACCCAGCGGCAGCATGTAAATACTAAAGAGTGCAGGGCCAAGAACCGAACCCTGGGGAACTCCGCACGTTACCTTGACATAGTCCGAGGTCACATTGTTATGGGAGACGCACTGCATCCTGTCAGTAAGATAAGAGTTAAACCAAGACAAGGCTAAGTCTGACATACCAATACGTGTTTTGATACGCTCTAATAAAATATTATGATCGACGGTATCGAAAGCGGCGCTAAGATCAAGAAGCAGCAACATAGATGACGCATCAGAATCCATCGTTAGCAATAGATCATTAGTCATTTTTGCGAGGGCTGTCTCCGTAGAGTGATTTGCCCTGAAACCGGATTGAAAAGGTTCACAGAGATTGTTAGTCACTAAGTGTTCATTTAGCTGCTGTGCGACAGTTTTTTCGAGAATTTTGGAAATAAACGGAAGGTGGGAGACCGGTCGGTAGTTTACCATGAGGTCAGGATCGAGGTTAGGTCTTTTGAGCAGAGGATGAATAACCGCTTTTTTGAATGCTAGGGGAACAGTGCCGGAGGAAAGTGATAAGTTTATAATATTTAACACTGATGGACCTAATAATACAAACAGTTCCTTGATAAGTTTCCCAGGAAGTGGGTCAAGTAAACATGTTGTTTGTTTTATCCCACTTACACGCTGTAATAATTCCTCTAATGTTATTTCATCAAAAATAGAGAGACTATTTTGGAGGGCAGTGTCCGTCGTATATACAGTCGTATTTGTGTTAATAGAGCCCAGTTGTAGCTGGGATGCGTTGTCTTTAATCTCCTTTCTAATGAGTTCAATTTTCTTATTAAAGAAATTCATAAAATCATCTGCCGAGTGGGTGGAGCTACTGGGAGGAGTCCCTTGTTGGGTTAGCGATGCTACTGTACTAAACAGAAATTTAGGATCGTTTTTGTTGAGGCGGATGAGATTTGAGTAGTATTTAGCTTTAGCAAAGGTAAGCATGCGTTTATAAGTTATTAAACTATCACTCCATGCTTGATGGAAAACCTCAAGTTTAGTCGCGCGCCATTTGCGTTCCAGTTTTCTACATGATAATTTATGAGCTCTAATTTCTTCTGTAAACCATGGGGTGCGCCTTTTAGGGGCCCTTTTTTGCTTTAGCGGTGCTATACTATCAATAATTTCGCGCAAGGCATCGTCAAAGTTGTTAGTGAGTTTATCAATAGAGCCGACATAATTTGGGAATGGTTTTTCAATTTTTATTTAAATTATATTTGATATGCCATTGATATTTTTTTATTATTATTATTTGAAACTCGATTTTGCATGTCACTATAAAGTTATATAAGCCTTGCTTGTTCAATATTCAATGCAAAACTTGTTTGGGTCCCTATTAAAAGGTTAATTTGTTCAACCTTGGCCGGCGGCTTTGTTCAGTTTTAAATTTTGGCCCACTCTGTATTTGAGTTTGACACCCCTGTTGTAGATTGTCACATCAAAACTATGAACGAACACATGTGGAGTTATGTACTTAACAAAAAAAGGTGAAATAACTGAAAACATGTTTTATATTATAGTTTCTTCAAAATAGTCACCCTTTGCGCTGATTACTACTTTGCACACTCTTGGCATTCTCTCTATGAGCTTCAGGAGGTGGTCACCTGAAATGGTTTTCACTTCACAGGTGTGCTTGAAGCTCATGGAGAGAATGCCAAGAGTGTGGAAAGCAGTTATCAAAACAAAGGGTGGCTATTTTGAAGAAACTAGAATATAAAACATGTTTTCAGTTATTTCACCTTTTTTTGTTAAGTACATAACTCCACATGTGTTCATTCGTAGTTTTGATGTGACAGTCTACAATGTAAATAGTCATGAAAATAAAGAAAACATTGCATTGAATGAGGAGAAGGTGTGTCTTAACTTTTGGCTGTACTGTACGTAAAATGTCATAGGAAATTCATAGGAAATCTAAGCATATTTTAGTTGCAGCCCTTAAAGGGGCCCTATTAAGCAAAACCAACTGTTTTAATCTATTGGTACCTGCTGTTGTGTATTTGGGATCTGCATAAGTCCCGAAAATGTTAAATCAAACCATGAAAGCATTGCAGAGATATTTAAAAAAAAATATTCTTGCCTCCTTCTTACTTTCGCCAAACGAGCTGTTTGGAATGTGCACAATTGGTAACGTCACAAAATTGGGAAAACCGATGATCCATACATAGCAATAAGTAGCCAAAGTGGGTTCTTTTTGGCTCTCCTCTTGTGGGGCAGACATACATGCCCACACATCCTCCGCTGTTACCATTTCAAATAAAAAAAAGTGTATAGTTCTCGCTTAAATCTGTCAGTAAACTTGCTATGGAAGCGCTAAAAACTACCTCAAAGTAGGCGGGAGAAGACGCAATGGAAGTGGCGGCAGTAAATAAGACTGCCCAAAAAACGGCGCATCCTGAAGCGGCTTGAAAATGGTGTGTAAAATAAAATGTATGCAAAAAGAACGACTATAACATGGTATGTAGACAACAAGGAAGTGTTTTAAATATAGAAAAAAAAAATCATAATATGACCCTTTTTAAAAGTATCACTTTATAATGATAAAAAATGATCTGACAGTGTCAATTAAAACCAAGCCTTATTTTCTTTGTAAAAGCCGAACTTCTACAATAACTGAGTCCAATCACATGAAATGATAGTTCATGTTTTTTGAAAATTACCTGGCAGTTTCCAGCATACACGGTATTATTGTACACAATTAAAAAGGACTTAAGATGATATCAAAACGCATCAAATATATAATTCAGCTAATCTCCTGGTGGGAAATGTTTGCTCTTTCAGTTGAAGTAAAGACAATATACGTACAATCTGGAGGTAAGGAATGCTGACATTGAAGCTCTCGTTCATATTTGCATGCCAGACTATCCGCACATTTGTGATGAAAAAAGTTCCAAGGTTCCCCTAAGAGATAGAAATGATGTGTCAACAAGTACTCCACACTTGATGACATTGGTTTCTATAACTAAAACACTGTAAGGGACAAGCGGTAGAAAATGGATGGCTGGATGTACCTGATCACTGGATAAATTCCAGACTCCATTGATTTTGTCATAAACTTGCTCCCTTGGTAAGAGACGCAAGTTTTTGTTCTGAATAAGCGCAGCCCGCAATTTGAGATCTCTGTACATTTTAGAAGTTTCATAGGCTCTGTAAGAAAACAAAAAAACATCCAAAATATGAAGTCTTTTTTCTGACTCAGAGTTTGAGCTTCCACTGAATGTGTTACCTGTGCACAGCAATGACGGAGGTAAAGAGTCGGGGACTTCCTGGAACCACGTTAGTGAAGATGAACTCAAATCTTGTGTTGTTGGACTTGGTCAGAATGTAGAGGGCTTCGGTCTGGCCTCGGAGTTTCTGGAGAAAAATAATTCAGTTCATGGCTTTGCATGTTTGTCGGTCTTCGTCACATGTTGGTGAAGGTATTGATTTAGGGATGGGCGATATGGCCTGAAATCGATATTGCGATATATATTGTAGCCTTTTGCGATAACAGTTTATACTGAATCAGGATATGCTATTTGTTATGTGAATTACAATAGATCCATTTCCAAACTAATTTAGCTGTTGACGTCAGTGATAACATATTTTCAGTTGCATTATTTTATCAAACTATTATTAATCTACTTGGTAATTTACTGTTACCAGATGGTTACTTTCTATTGTAACTATCAACACTTCTGTTAAAGGGGTTGTTTGCAACATTTACACAGATGTCTAGAGGGCGCCAACTTTCTCGCACGTAATTACGTAGGTACGTAACACATGCTCGCACATTACTTTTAGGTGTTGTTAGCTAATAATAGCAATTTGGATAGCTGATGTTAGCCGTCATTGAAGGTATATTCTATCATAACAACATGACTGCAAATTGTTTGTCGCTTCCCTTTGGCTGCTTTTGTATGTGTGCGTGTTGACGAGACTGTGTGACTGACCGCCGTAAACACCAATCATTTTTATTTGGGCCGAATTACATAAACTTTGTAATTGTGAAACATATAGACCAGGGGTGTCCAAACTTTTTCCACTGAGGGCCGCACTCTGAAAAATCAAAGCAAGCGGGGGCCATTTTGATATTTTTTATTTTAAAACCAATACAATATATGTATAAAAAATATACATTTAGGCCTCCACTCAGGCTTGATCCCGGGGACCCCAAAGGGTTTTGGTCAAAAAAATATAAAAAATGTGTCATTACTCAGTATTATTATTTTTATTATTATTCAAGTTTTAAATCTCTAGATCAACATTAGGTTTTTCTGTCAATATAACGGTTTTAAAGATTTAAGTTGTATGCTCTTGTTGTCAAAGAAAACCCTGTTTTTTTAATGGAAAAAATACAAAATATGCAATATTTTCACACAATACAATTTTTAAGTGGAATATTTGAGATTATATAATAATTGGAGCCTTAAAAAGGTCAATAACTCATAACAACATTGATTTTAATTCATTATTATTTTTTGAGCAATGACACTTAAAAACAAATCACATTAAAATTATTGAGGATCCAAATAATTATAGTGTTAAAAAATAAATTATATATATATATTTTTTACTGTTTACTTTTAACACAATAATCTCGAGATCAACTTCAGATCTATCCGTCAATTATACGTTTTATTGTTATTTATGTTTTTCGTTTGTTCGTTTTAGGCCCTTCTTTAAAAAAAACAACTCAGTTTTTTATATGGCAAACACAAAATATGCAACATTTTCCCCAAAAATATCTCAAATGTGACGCAATTGGAGCCTTGAATAGGTCAATAATTCATAATGACATTGATTTTGATTCATTATTATTTTTTAAAGAAAGAAACAGCCTGCATGGCAGCTTTGTGTTATTAGAGTAAACATTGCGACATTTTCTTGTTACATTTCACCTGTTTGCTCTTTTATACCACCTACCATGTTTTTAATTTTTTTCAATCGTATTTTTAAAATGTGCCGTGGGGCCGTTAAAAAATGACCTGCGGGCCACAAATGGCCCCCGGGCGGCACTTTGGACACCCCTGATATAGACAATTGTCAAAGAAATGTAATCTGTTAAACCACTAATGCTAACATAAAATAGCCGATGGTGTTCTTGTTATATTTTTGGCTTTAAAAAATTTTTCATTATTAGCACTCATTCTTCTGTTGTTTGGATACTTTACATTAGTTTTGGGCGATACTACACATTTGGGTATCGATCCAATACCAAGTAGTTACACTGGCATTATGGGTCATACCAAAAATGATACTTACAATTTTCAAGACCATTCAAGTATTACATTTTTCACAATTATAATCTGACAAAAACACAGGATGGCGAAAAACCAAAAGATTTTGTGACAGTAAAAATGTTTATGTAATTACTGTAGTATCAACCATTTATGAATACTATATTTGGTATCGTTACTGTCGATATTTGTATCAATCCGCCACAAATGTTGACATTCAAGAGCTCATCTTGGCGGTGAGCATGGCTTCTTGTATCCTCCTGTCCTTCATGTTTAGCTAGTACTTGTCTTTCAGTGATGATGGGAACATGAACATGAACATGAACATTAATTAATGTATTCCGGCAGACAGACATATATAGCAACACTTCATCACTCTTTGGAATTTGACAGACATGGGATACGAGAAATAAAGCAAGAATGCTTATCCATGTCCCGCTCCTATTTTACAATCAACTTATAGTTGGTTATATAAGTTGGTTATATAGTCCAAGTTTCAACAGCAGATTTGATGGATACATGACAATTTCAGAACAAGTATAACATATGATAATGGATGATAATGACAAGTCTGTATACATACACCAATATGGATATATTTAGTTTGATTCATTGATTTATTTATTTTTTTGTTGTTGTTTTCATTTGGTTTCTTAGTCCACATGATGTCCAATTCACGTTTCTTCTTGTGTTATTTTGTGCAGATTCATGAACCAATTTTTCCATGTGGTCATTTATGTCTACGTGATGGCCCAGTTTAAGTCTGATTATAATCCATTTCCAGTTTTGTGGTTTGAGTGTCCAGATAACCCCGCGCAGACCGAAAGTGGCCCCTGTAGAATGCAATGCAAATTTCCATGAGAGGAAGTCAATCTTCTTCTTATAAGAAATTACATTCATTATTCCTCGTCTTCCTCTTCATCCTCCATAGCTTTTGCTCCAGCAGACTTTTTGAATTCCGCACGCAGTAAGGCCATTTCATCCTTGGTCTCCGCGATATCAGACCTAATTTTTCTGATTGCGGTCAGGACTTCCCTCTTCCCAGCGAAGTCCGACCCCATCTTTCTCAGCCTGCGGTACACCAGGAAAAGACCACCGCCCAGGCAAATCATGCCCACCACCATGGATGCGTAAATAATCACATATTCCACACTTGTTCCAGCCGTCCATCTTGTAGCCGGCTAGAAGGTCCCATCAGGACAGGTCGGCTCACCCGGGCCCAGACGTCTGCTGGAAAACACTTTGTCAATAGCATTGAGCAACCATGAGATTCGCTCCATATTGCCTGGGTATCTTTCGTCTTCTGAAGCCTTGTCTGGTGTGTTATGTCCCTTATTCCACAGTGAGTTATTTTGCACCTGTGTCCCACAGTTGAGATAGTCCAAACAATTAGTCATGTTTTTGATGGTTTCCCAACAACACATTTTTTACCGCAAGGTTGAACACTCTTAGGCTAGAAGACAGTTTAATTTCTCCGCTCACATTGTCCCCCAGTTTCACCCCCGCTATAGATAACGTTTGAGCCTTGAATGTGGAATTCACCATGTTATGTTTGAATTTCTGGATACCCCTGAGTTCATGTTGACCATCTCTGAGTGGAAACAGACTGTATATTTGCAGGTAGAGCCCTTTTTGAGGCCATAAACATAACTTGATGGCTACTGTATTGGATTATATCAGGGGTCTCAAACTCAATTTACCTGGGAGCCACTGGATGCAGAAACTGGGTGAGGCTGGGCCGCAAGAAAAGATTTCTTAAAAAAATCTAACATGCACTTTTTAATGAATTCACCTTCTTTGAATGGCTATCCCGCAGTAGCAACATACTTGCCAACCCTCCCGGGGCAACCATTCTCCTGAATTTGTCCCGAGTTTAGCCCGGACAACAATATTAAGGGCGTGCCGTGATGGCACTGCCTTTAACCTCCTCTACAACCAGTCACATGTTGTATGAGGCTTCTGCAGACACATGTAAGTGACTGCAAGACATACTTGGTCAACAGCCATATAGGTCACACTGAGGGTGCCGTTTAAACAACTTTAACACTGTTACAAATATGCGGCCACCTCAACCGACGCACGGAGGGGGTGGGGGGCAAGGGTATTGGTGGTAGCTGGTGTGTATATTCTAGCCCGGAAGAGTTAGGGGTGCATGGGATTCTGGGTATTTGCTCTGTTGTGTTTATGTTGTGTTACGGTGCGGATGTTCTCCCGAAATGTGTTTGTCATTCTTGTTTGGTGTGGGTTCACAGTGTGGCGCATATTTGTAACAGTGTTAAACTTGTTTATACGGACACCCTCAGTGTGAAGTGTGTGGCTGTTAATCAAGTATGTCTTGCAATCACTTACGTGTGTCAGCAGAAGCCAAATTCGACATGTGACTGGGCTGGCACGCTGTTTGTACAGGTTGTAGAGGGCGCTAAAGGCAGTGCCATCACGGCACGCCCTTCATATTGTTGTTTGGGTGAAAATCGGCAGACATTCGAGAGAATGGTTGCTCTGAAATTCAGGAGTCTCCCAGAAAAATCGGGAGGGTTGGCAAGTATGACGCTGTCAAGCGCCATTCATATAAAACTTGCGGGCCACACTAACGTTAAATTTTCATATTAAGGTGCGGGCTGCAAAATAACGTCTCGCGGGCCGCAATTGGCCCGCGGGCCGCATGTCTGAGACCCCTGGATTATATCATGTAGTTTAAGAAAATTACTCATTATGAACAGATCATTGGTATGAGCTCCATATGGGGCATAATGTATAATTCTAATTGCCTTTTTCTGGAGCTTAAATAGCGGTTCAATAGTTTCCCTGTAGGTGTGCCCCCAAACTTCAGCGCAATACTGTAAATGCGGCAATAAAAGAGCTAAGTAAATCGTTTTAATTGAATTTCGATTTAGTAATTTCTGCATTTACCACAAAATGGAGACACCCTTAGCCAATTTAGACTGTACTGCTTTCACATGTGGTTTCCAAGTCAGTAGAGCGTCTATCTTAACCCCCATGACCTTGTGTTCATTTACTCTATTTATCGACGTCCCGCTAACTTCTATGTGTACGCTTTTTTCCATTCCCCTTCTCCTGAAGAGGATATATTTTGTTTTTGAGAGATTTAGTGATAATTTATTTATTAAAAATCACAAATGAATTTTTTTTATAGCAGGTATCCACATTTCCAGAATCCATCTCGATGCCTTGTTTGTGTAAAAACCCTGTCACCTGAGCTTCCACGGATTTGATCTCCTCCTCATTTGGGTTCACACTGAGCCCTGCTGTTGCACCGGCTTAGCTCCTGGGCCTTATTTTCAGGCCAGTCACTATGACATTGGTGAGTTTCCCAACTTGCTCGAGCTCCTCAACTCTGTTGGTCAGGGATTTTATTTCTTGGTCCTTGAGGTAACGGATCTCCTTCATGAAGTTGTCCAACTGGACCTTGATGCCATCAAGGCTTTCCAGTTGGCCCTCGACACCCTCAAGGGTGACCAAGACTGTTCCATATTTATCCGAGATTGTTGACATTTCCGGTGGATTGGACTTGTCTTTTCTGCGGTCTGGCATTATCAATCCTCTTGATTTCCAAACGGCTTTTCTGTCATCGGCTGTACTCTGCGTGCAGCAGAGGTTGTTATGTTATGTTATGGAAGCGGGATTAGTACACGGCTTTGCACCATGGAGGGACGTTAGCTTCTAGCAAAGACGCTGTGAAATTTGTGGGACACAGCTAGAATGTGTCATCAACTTGCATTATTATGAAATAGTGATAGTATTAAAATCTTTATTGTCGGCCATATTTATGTCATTTATATCAAATATCGTCAATGTCGCGCAACCCTATATTAATTACAGTGAAAGCTCTAAAATTGAATGCTCCAATTCAGAATTAAAGGCAAATTGTTGTGGAAGAACTGAAACTACAGTACATCACTAGACTTGGGTTAAATAGGCAAGTAACCTGTGTTTTGCCTTTTTTGAAAGACTTATTCCAAAAGATGGACTAGTTTCAACAAGAGGTGTTAAGAGTCACTGAAGAATATAAACGGGAAGTTACACTACCGTTCAAAAGTTTGGGGTCACCCAAACAATTTTGTGGAATAGCCTTCATTCCTAAGAACAACAATGGACTGTCGAGTTTCAGATGAAAGTTCTCTTTTTCTGGCCATTTTGATTCGTTTAATTGACCCCACAAATGTGATGCTCCAGAAACTCAATCTGCTCAAAGGAAGGTCAGTTTTGTAGCTTCTGTAACGAGCTAAACTGTTTTCAGATGTGTGAACCTGATTGCACAAGGGTTTTCTAATCATCAATTAGCCTTCTGAGCCAATGAGCAAACACATTGTACCATTAGAATACTGGAGTGATAGTTGCTGGAAATGGGCCTCTATACACCTATGTAGATATTGCACCAAAAACCAGACATTTGCAGCTAGAATAGTCATTTACCACATTAGCAATGTATAGAGTGTATTTCTTTAAAGTTAAGACTAGTTTAAAGTTATCTTCATTGAAAAGTACAGTGCTTTTCCTTCAAAAATAAGGACATTTCAATGTGACCCCAAACTTTAGAACGGTAGTGTATGTGACGTAAGTGGACTCACATTCAAAAATTTATGAATTGTTACTTATCAGTTTAGCTGTGACAATTTACACTTGACAGTTAATGTTTGCATTACAACTTTGTCATTTGTCATTAAAGTTAAGTGGTTTTCACATTTTACTTTTAACAGTTAACTTATATTTGCCTTGTTTTGGGAAATCTACAGTTAGAAACATTTTGACCCTGGAAGAGATTATTTTCAACATAGATGACCAGTACAAAGAATTGTTTTGGACCTTTTAGGTTCCAGTGTAAACTCAATGAAAATAGATTTACATTTTATACTCACCGAGTATGCTGTCCTTGTTGTGATGTTAATAATGGAGTTGTAACCCACAGCTGAAACAAAGTTATTGATAATCATTGATGGTGACAATACAACATTTTAATCCACATTGCTTGTCAAAATGTTTTCTCACATAAATTGATTCTCGGCAGGGCCAACGAATGCCAAATAATCCTCAGGTTTGTCACTAGAAGTCGCCCTGCAAAACACAATTAGATGTGTGTGTATATATATATATATATGGATAATAAAATGGTGTCCAGAGTGCGGCCTGGGGGCCATTTGCAACCCGCAGCTAATTTTTTATGCCCTGCGACACATTTCAAAAATACTATTACCAAAACAACAAAATGTGGAATCCAAAAGCAAATGAGTGAAATGTAACAAGAAAACATTTAAATGTTGACACGAATAACACAAAGCTGCCATGCAGGCTGTTTTTTTTCTTTAAAACGATCATTGCTCAAATTTTTTAAAATTAAAATCAATGTAATTATGAATTATTGACATTCAAAGCTGCAATATACTTATTGCATATTTTGTGTGTTTACCATATAAATTTAACAGGTTTTCTTTGACAAAAAAAGCATAAAGCATAAAATATAAATAAAAAATGTATAATTGATAGATTGATCTGAAGTTAATCTAGAGTTTTAAGTGTTGAAAGTAAAAATAATATATATTGATATGACTTATTTTCTAATGGTCATTGCTCAAAAAACAAAGATCCATAAACAGTGTTATGAATTATTTTCACATTTAAGACTCCAGTTACTTTACATCAAATATTCCACTTTAAACATGTTTTGGGGAAAAATGTTGCATATTTTGTGTTTTTGCCATAAAAACAGGATTTTCGTCGACAAAAAGGGCATATAACAGAAGAAATGTATAACTATTTGTCAACGGATATTCTTTAAGTTGATTTATATATATTATAGCGTTAAAAGTAATACCGGGTATATATAAATAAAATGAGAAAAACATTCCAAAAAAATCCCATTGTCTGATTTTTTTATAATTTAATTTGCAAATTATGGTGGAAAATAAGTATTTGGTCAATAACAAAAGTTCATCCCAACACTTCGTTTTATACCCTTTGTTGGCAATGACAGAGGTTAAAAAGTTTTCTGTAAGTCTTCACAAGGTTTGTTGCTGGTATTTTTAGCTCATTCCTCCATGCAGATCTCCTCTAGTGCAGTGATGTTTTGGGGCTGTCGCTGGGCAACACAGACTTTCAACTCCCTCCAAAGATTTTATACGGGGTTGACCACTCCAGGATCTTGAAATGCTTCTTACGAAGCCACTCCTTTGCCGGGCGGTGTGTTTGGGATCATTGTCGTGCTGAAAGACCCAGCCACGTTTCATCTTCAATGCCCTTGCTGATGGAAGGAAGGTTTCACTCAAAATCGCACGATACATGGCCCCATTCATTCTTTCCTTTACATGGATCAGTTGTCCTGTCTCTTTGCAGAAAAACATGATGTTTCCACCCCCATGCTTCACAGTAGGCATGGTGTTCTTTGGATGCAACGCAGCATCTCTTCTCCTCCAAACACCACAAGTTGAGTTTTTATCAAAAAGTTATATTTTGTTTTCATCTGACCATGTGACATCCTCCCAATACTCTTCTGGATCATCCAAAATGCTCTCTAGCAAACTTCAGACGGGCCTGGACATGTACTGATTTAAGCAGGGGTACACTGCAGGATTTGAGTCCCTGGTGATGGTATTTCATTGTTCAGTATGCAGCCCTCGGTAGAAAAGGTTAGGACACCACTGATGTAGAATATAACCATAACAGTTCCTCATGATAAAGTTTAAGGTACCTCGATCTCCGTTATTTCCTTTTGTGTCCTCGATGGAGTCCAAACAATCTATTAGCACTTCTCCAGGTCGAGTTTTCATCTGCCTGTGTGGACATGACACTGACATTTAGGATGACGACATCGACCTAGTATTTGTAATTTCACTGACATTTAGGAGGAGAATAGGAATATTACATGATGACGAAATCGACCTAGTATTAGTAATTAGTAATTACTAATACTAGGTCGATGTCGTCATCCTAAATATCAGTGTAATTACTAATACTAGGTTGATGTCGTCATTACTAATGTAATTACTAATTAGACTGACATTTAGGAGGAGAATAGGAATGAAATGATGACGACATCAACCTAGTATTAGTAATTAGACGGACATTTAGGAGACTAGGAATGAAATGATGACGACATCGACCTAGTATTAGTAATTACACTGGAATTTAGGAGGAGAATAGGAATGAAATGATGACGACATCCACCTAGTATTAGTAATTACACTGACATTTAGGAGACTAGGAATGAAATGATGACGAAATCGACTTAGTATTAGTAATTACACTGGCATTTAGGAAGAGAATAGGAATATTAAATGATGACGACATCGACCTAGTATTAGTAATTACTAATACTAGGTTGATGTCGTCATCGTAAATATCAGTGTAATTACTAATACTAGGTCAATGTCGTCATTACTAATTTAATTACTAATTACACTGACATTTAGGAGGAGACTAAGAATGAAATGATGACGACATGGACCTAGTATTAGTAATTACACTGACATTTAGGAGACTAGGAATGAAATGACTACATCGACCTAGTATTAGTAATTACACTGACATTTAGGAGGAGAATAGGAATGAAATGACTACATAGACCTAGTATTAGTAATTACACTGACATTTAGGAGGAGAATAGGAATGAAATGACTACATCGACCTAGTATTAGTAATTACACTGACATTTAGGAGGAGAATAGGAATAAAATGACTACATCGACCTAGTATTAGTAATTACACTGACATTTAGGAGGAAAATAGGAATGAAATTATGACGACATCGACCTATTATTAGTAATTACACTGACATTTAGAATGACGACATGGACCTAGTATTAGTAATTACACTGACATTTAGGAGGAGAATAGGAATGAAATGACTACATCGACCTAGTATTAGTAATTACACTGACATTTAGGAGGAGAATAGGAATGAAATGATGACGACATCGACCTAGTATTAGTAATTACACTGACGTTTAGAATGACGACATGGACCTAGTATTAGTAATTACACTGACATTTAGGAGGAGAATAGGAATGAAATGACTACATCGACCTATTATTAGTAATTACACTGACATTTAGAATGACGACATGGACCTAGTATTAGTAATTACACTGACATTTAGGAGGAGAATAGGAATGAAATGACTACATCGACCTAGTATTAGTAATTACACTGACATTTAGAATGACGACATGGACCTAGTATTAGTAATTACACTGACATTTAGGAGGAGAATAGGTATGAAATGACTACATCGACCTAGTATTAGTAATTACACTCACATTTAGGAAGAGAATAGGAATGAAATGATGACTACATCAACCTAGTATTAGTAATTACACTGACATTTAGGAGGAGAATAGGAATGAAATGATGACAACATCGATCTAGTATTAGTAATTACACTGACATTTAGGAGGAGAATAGGAATGAAATGATGACGACATCCACCTAGTATTAGTAATTACACTGGCATTTAGGAGGAGAATAGGAATATTAAATGATGACGACATTGACCTAGTATTAGTAATTAGCAATTACTAATACTAGGTCGATGTCATCATCCTAAATATCAGTGTAATTACTAATACTAGGTTGATATCATCATTACTAATGTAATTACTAATTACACTGACATTTAGGAGGAGACTAAGAATGAAATGATGACGACATTGACCTAGTATTAGTAATTACACTGGGATTTAGGAGGAGAATAGGAATGAAATGATGACGACATCCACCTAGTATCAGTAATTACACTGACATTTAGGAGGAGAATAGGAATGAAATGATGACGACATCCACCTAGTATTAGTAATTAGACTGACATTTAGGAGAATAGGAATATTAAATGATGACGACATCGACCTAGTATTAGTAATTAGTAATTACTAATACTAGGTCGACGTCATCATCCTAAATATCAGTGTAATTACTAATACTAGGTCGATGTCATCATTACTAATTTAATTACTAATTACACTGACATTTAGGAGGAGAATAGGAATGAAATGATGACGACGTCGACCTAGTATTAGTAATTACACTGACATTTAGAATGACGACATGGACCTAGTATTAGTAATTACACTGACATTTAGGAGGAGAATAGGAATGAAATGACTACATCAACCTAGTATTAGTAATTACACTGACATTTAGGAGACTAGGAATGAAATGACAACATCGACCTAGTATTAGTAATTACACTGACATTTAGGAGGAGAATAGGAATGAAATGACTACATCGACCTAGTATTAGTAAACACTGACATTTAGGAGGAGAATAGGAATTAAATGATGACGACATCGACCTAGTATTAGTAATTACACTGACATTTAGGAGACTAGGAATGAAATGACTACATCGACCTAGTATTAGTAATTACACTGACATTTAGAATGACTACATCGACCTAGTATTAGTAATTACACTGACATTTAGGAGGAGAATAGGAATGAAATGACTACATCGACCTAGTATTAGTAATTACACTGACATTTAGAATGACGACATGGACCTAGTATTAGTAATTAGACTGACATTTAGGAGAATAGGAATTAAATGATGACGACATGGACCTAGTATTAGTAATTACACTGACATTTAGGAGGAGAATAGGAATGAAATGATTGACCTAGTATTAGTAATTACACTGACAGGAGGAGAATAGGAATGAAATGATTGACCTAGTATTAGTAATTACACTGACATTTAGGAGGAGAATAGGAAGGAAATGATGGACCGAGTATTAGTAATTACACTGACATTTAGGAGGAGAATAGGAATGAAATGATTGACCTAGTATTAGTAATTACACTGACATTTAGAAGAGAATAGGAATGAAATGATGGACCTAGTATTAGTAATTACACTGACATTTAGGAGGAGAATAGGAATGAAATGATGGACTTAGTATTAGGAGATCATTATTTGACGAACACTTGCTCGACGAATGTGGAGCTAAGCTAACTTTAGCGTCACCATGATTTCAGGAGTGTAACCTACTGTGCTGTTATATCGAAGCGAACGTCACGGTCCTCCCAAAGAGCATCTAAACCCGACGCCATGGCTTTCTGTAGTATCCCTTGAAAAGTGTGCAAGAAAGGTGGCTAAGGGAGCTAGCAGATCGGACGAGCTTCCACTAAGCTTCAGTATCCATGGCAACAGACGGCAAGCCGGAGGGACCATCCTCTTCTTCTGCTTTAACAGCGGTTGCTATCCATCATCTGGTGCGCTAGCGCCCCCTTGTGTTGGCCTCACATGTGCTCACTGGTGCAGTTGTGCTTCTGTCCCTCACTCAATTGACATGTTGCAGACGCAGCATTGGCTGCTGTGAGGCGAGAAATTGGGCCGCCATCTTGAAGTGGTGATGAGGAGCCGGTGACCAGCCTAAACTGACAGTTGACAGGTAGAAAACAAAGATGGTGTTCAGCGTTTTCCTGCTCAAATGAGCGGACTGTTGAAAATAGAAACCTGGGGATTACTTTTCACAAGTAAGATTCAACATTAACGTACTATTGGTTGAATTTTGTGAAAAGAATATTAGCACAGAGTTGAGAAGGAGCAATCGTAGCCGCTAGCAAACAAGAGTGTGACCATAATAGAATTGCTTGTCAATGAAATTAATTACATTTAAAAATGCCATACTTGAATAACACAAAGTTGAAATAAATGATGAAGATAAAGATTGTAAAAGCCAACAGGGGGTAAAAGTTAGGACCACAGTCCAGATTGTGTAGGGGGGGTATAAAGACTTTCAGGTATTTATATATATGTTTATGTTGAAGTATTTGGCAGACGCTTTTATCCAAAGCGACATACATAAAAATACATATAAAACAATCACTGTAAACATGATAATTTAAGGGAAGAATGTAATAGAAAATATCAATACAAAGTGTCAAGACAGAATAAACTCTGCTGCTGCAGCAACAGAGATACAGTCTATAGGTCCCTAAGATATATAGATATCTAATGTATTCATACATTGTATATGTAGCATGTATATATAACCTAATCATACAGTTTCTTGAATTTAAAAATTGCTGACCGTTTTTTCCCCCTTCTCTGGGATTATATTCCCAGTTTTGATCTCGGACATCTGGTCACTTATAGCATATAAGAATATTCTATTACTGTTAAGCAAACTATGAATAATAAAACATGTGTCCTTTATCATAGCTACACGTATGACAAAAAAGCGCGTGGAAATCAGTGGTATTCAGTGAGGTAAGATGAATGAAATGCGCTGACAGTTCATTGCTCCTGCCAAATGAATTGCACTGAGTGGAGCGGATCACCACTCCAAGATGGCGGCCCCGCATCTCGTCAGTGCCAGTAGGCAGTAGCGCTCCATGCTGCGTACCCTTAATAGATGTCTATGCCTCACTCCCTCATATTTTCTTCAACAACCTCATGCTCTTTAAAAGGTCTAGAGACGTTCTTTGGTGCACTCGTTCACTTATATTCAAGAATCCATTTAATTCTCCCTCCCATCAGCTCTCTCTTCATCACCTCCCCTTTGTCGCACAATATCTTCTACCGACTCCTCTTCCTGACACAACAAGTATCCAGTATCAAGTTCAAAGTTGTTCTATCCTTCACCTGCTCATCACCACTTCTTTTCTCCGGTCCTTTCTGCCCATCTTCAAAACTCTGACATGTTGTTATATTAGTTACAAATGTCTTCTTCTGTGTACCAGTCTGAATACTTTCCCCTTTAATTACACTTTTCAGTTCTGCTTCGCTGATGTTAACGTGCATTTTCAGTACGCTCTTTGCCAACTTGTCCGCCCTCTCATTCCCCAACACCACCCCCACATGTGCTGGCACCCAAAGAATGTTACCTAGCCCCCACTGTTATTTATTTGTGTGACCGTGCAAGATCTGATATAAAATGTCCTGTCTCCTGTCTGAGTGAAATGGTGTGATACTCTCAAGGACTGATGCCCAGTTATTTTGCAATGTTAGTCCCACCCATTTAATGCCACCAACACTGCCACCATCTCCACTGTGTACACACAGGGCACTAATACACCCTCATACCATCACAGATGCTGCCTTTTACACTTTGCGCCTAGAACAGTCCGGATGGATCTTTGCCTCTTTGTTCCGGAGGACACGACGTCCACAGTTTCTAGAAACAATTTGAAATGTGGACCCGTCAGACCACAGAAAACTTTTCCACTTTGGATCAGTCCATCTTAGATGAGCTCGGGCCCAGCCAAGCCGGCGGCGTTTCTGGGTGTTGTTGATAAATGGCTTTGGCTTTGCATAGTAGAGTTTTAACTTGCACTTACAGATGTAGCGACCAACTGTCGTTACTGACAGTGGTTTTCTGAAGTGTTCCATGTGGTGATATCCTTTACACACTGATGTCGCTTTTTGATGCAGTACCACCTGAGGAATCAAAGGTAAGTAATATCATGGCTTATGTGCAGTGTTTTCTCCAGATTCTCTGAACCTTTTGATGATATTACAGACCGTAGATGGTGAAATCCCTACATTCCTTGCAATAGCTGGTTGAGATGTTGTTCTTAAACAATTTGCTCAGGCATTTGTTGACAAAGTGGTGACCCTCGCCCCATCCTTGTTTGTGAATGACTGAGCATTTCATGGAAGCTGACATTTGCTTTCTTTTATCTAGACACGGCAAGTTGGTGCTTTTCGAAACACTTGTAGCAAACATGTGTTTAAGAAATTCAAATAATATTAAGATAATACTTAAATGGCAAATAATAACTGTTAAAAGTTTATCAAACAAACCTTTAACAAGGTGATCACTGCAAACTCATGCATTCTTGGACTTTGCTCCCTTGGACTGGGATGTGAGCTGCATGCTTTTCTCATCGTGGTTTCGTCAAATCTTGCACTCGCCCTTTTTGATTATCTCTTGAAGAACTCTGAGGAAACAAATATTATTTTTCGCGATTTAAACGATTCATACAGCCGAAAACAACACAAGCATAGGGCATTTTTTTCCTCAAAAGGGGGTACAGTAAATGGCGCCTAGTACCCATTGAGAACAGAGCTAGCTTGACCACCACACAAATTTAATGGCCGGGACGTAAAATCCAAGCAATACGGGTCATCGGCTGAAAATTATGCAAATCACTCCCTGCCGTTTAGCAACTCAAATATGAAAAAAAAAACAAATCCAAAATTCCAAATTTTGCGTATTTCAGATAATAAAGATCTCCAAAAACTTCACCCATTAAACCACTTCCGCAGTCAAAGGGACTGAACTTTGCCAACAATTTAAAACCTTTTCATAGTGAAATCATTAAAATTATCGGTAATTTACAGTAAATATATTTAAATTTGTAAACAATTCAAGTAACTTTCTTTTGTTGAATTTAATAGTGAGGTTTTCATTGGCGTCAGTAACTATTTTTGGTGATCGGGTAAGTAAATCACATGGTTGAACTGCCTTATCCTGCTACTCCAGAGGGCTAAATCAAATGGAAAAATATTAAATATATGTATGTATATAAATCCTTAAATATTTACTTAAATGTGCCATTAATGAATTATAATGGACACTAAAACATAGATATTTTATTTTAAAAAAAATGTCTTATTAATCTATTTAATCCATCTATCCATGACAATATTTCAAAATGTGTTTATTTATTTAATTTTGTCTCAATTGGGTCTTGTCAGCACTTCGATATTCGTGTTAGCCCCGCCTCCTGATTTTGACGGATAACACTTAAATGAGCACTGAAATGGTACAACATAAATATTTGAATATTTGTAACGATTGTCATTAATTAGTTAAATCATGAAATAATACATTTATTGTGAAAAAAAAATCACAACATAAATGATGAAATCAGTAATCAATTAAATTGTGAAACAAAATCATGAAATAAATGACATCAATAATAAATGGGTTATACTTGTATAGCGCTTTTCTACCTTCAAGGTACTCAAAGCGCATCAATTAAATGATTAAATAATTAAATACAATTTTAGATTAAATACATTAATGGCACATTTAATGACACATTTATGCATTTAATACCAAAATAACATGATTAAGTAATTATTTGGCCATCCATAGCTGACATCCAGTAATTGATAGTAAGTGTGTAAGTGTCTTATTCAAACACAATGCACACCACAAGAATAAAACGATAAGTACTTTTTAAAGTATAATATGTTCGGTTATTGGGGTTTTAAAAGTAGAAATTTTGTGTTTTTTAAGCAAATAATCAATATTTTGAGATGGTTGTGGTAGGATTCAGTAATTTTGCATTCACTCAGCGCTAGTTGATTCCTGATGTTTCACTCTTCCAGTCGTGTTCATATCCTCTGCTCTGGCGCTCCTTGTTCCTGTGGCTCTACCGTGTAGTGTTTACCTTTCCTTTCCACACCTTTTGTGTGAGATTTCCGTTTCTCCGCACCTTTTGTGTGCATCCTGAGTTGTTTTTCCTCATTCCTTTTGAGTGCGCCTTTTGTTATTATTTTTATTATTTTCTGCGTTGGGGTCCTACTACGGCAAAGGCAGATTGTGACAGTCCCAAAGCAGTATTTACACCCCCAATTTTTTGGGGTGATGTAAGAATTGCGTATCCAAACCAGACAAGGGTAGCAATAGAAACTTTGTTTTTGTGGAGCCAGAGACCTACTTCAAAGTCACTTCATTGTAAACAAAAGCACAGTTCCAAGCCAGATTTTCCAATATTTATTGTGTATCCAATATTAAATCATTTATTTATTATTATTTTATTTCTGTTAACCAATAGCATGAGGTTGAGGGGGTATGTTTCTATGTAGCTCTGAGCAGTGGCTGAGTTAGGGGGCGATGAAACTGACCATATGTACCCCTGACTAATCACAAGTACAAAAGCCAAAAGCAGTGAAGTTGTCACGTTGTGTAAATGGTAAATAAAAACAGAATACAATGATTTGCAAATCCTTTTCAACTTATATTCAATTGAATAGACTGCAAAGACAAGATATTTCATGTTCACACTGGAAAACTTTGTTATTTTTTGCAAATATTAGCTAATTTGGAATTTGATGCCTGCAACATGTTATAAAAAAGCTGGCACAAGTGGCAAAGAAGACTGAGAAAGTTGAGGAATGCTCATCAAATACTTTTTTGGAACATCCCACAGGTGAACAGGCTAATTGGGAACAGGTGGGTGCCATGATTGGGTATAAAAGCAGCTTCCATGAAATGCTCACTCATTCACAAACAAGGATGGGGCGAGGGTCACCACTTTGTCAACAAATGCCTGAGCAAATTGTTTAAGAACCAAATTGCTCAACCAGCTATTGCAAGGATTAGGGATTTCACCATCTACGCTCCGTAATATCATCAAAAGGTTCAGAGAATCTGGAGAAATCACTGCACGCAAGCAATGATACTATGGACCTTGGGTCCGTCAGGCGGTACTACATCAAAAAGCAACATCAGTGTGTAAATGATATCACCACATGGGCTCAGGAACACTTCAGAAAACTACAGTTTGTCGCCCAATCTGTAGGTGCAAGTTAAAACTCTACTATGCAAAGCCAAAGATATTTATCAACAACACCCAGAAACGCCAACAGCTTCGCTGGGCCCGAGCTCATCAAAGATGGACTGATGCAAAGTGGAAAAGTGTTCTGTGGTCGGACGAGTTTACATTTCATATTGTTTTTGGAAACTGTGGACGTTATGTCCTCCGCAACAAAGAGGAAAAGGCGATCTTGGCGCAAAGTGTAAAAGGCAGCTTCTGTGATGGTATGGGGGTGTATTAGTGGCCAAGACATGGGTAACTTACACATCTGTGAAGGCGCCATTAATGCTGAAACGTACATAAAGCTTTTGGAGCAACATATGTTGCCATCCAAGCAACGTTATCATGGACGCCCCTGCTTATTTCAGCAAGACATTGCCAAGCCACGTGTTACAACAGTGTGGCTTCATAGTAAAATAGTGCGGGTACTCGACTGGCTTGCCTGTAGTCCAGACATTGAAAATGTGTGGTGCAATATGAAGGCTAAAATATCAGAAGGGAGACTGTTGAACAACTTAAGCTGTACATCAAGCAAGAATGGGGAAGAATTCCTCTTCAAAAATGTGTCTCCTCAGTTCCCAAAACTTTACTGAGTGTTGTTAAAAGGAAAGGCATGTAACACAGTGGTAAAAATGCCTTTTTTGCAATGTGTTGCTGCCAACATTCTAAGTTCATGATTATTTGCAAAAAAAAAAAAAAAGTTTCTCAGTGTGAACATGAAATATCTTGTCTATTCAATTGAATATAAGTACAAAAGATTTGCAAATCATTGTATTCTCTTTTTATTTACCATTTACACAACGTGACAACTTCACTGCTTTTGGCTTTTGTACATCACTGTCACACCTGGGTGAAGTCTTGTCTGGGTTTCGTCTGGTTTCATGTTGTCTTGTCATTTCCTGTTTTATTTTGAAATGTTAACTCCCTCTCGATTCAGATCACTTGCTTTTCCTCCTGTTTCACTGGTCTGATGTCTCTCCTGATTTCCTGATTGTGCCCACCTGTGTCACCCTCCCTCATGTGTATAAATGTCTCGTCCTCCTCTTGTCCTGTGCCAGAGTGTTTTGTGTCATCTTGTGCGTACCTCCAGCGTTCCTTTGCCACAGTCCTGTTTACAGCCATTGCCACGTTTTTGTGCTTTTTGACCCACGGGAGACCATTTGTTTGTAGACCTTTTGTCAGGTAAGATTAGCTTCCTAGCATTGCCTCCGTTGGAGCACTCCTTGTTGTAGTTTGCATATTGTATTCTTAGCATCTTTTTTCCCTCCGCAGCCGGAGCGTTTTGAGTTTATTGATATTTTTGTTAGTTTAGAGGTCAGGTTAGTTCTGTTTTTGATAGCCTGTGTTTTTTCTCCCTTTTTGGACCTGTTGCGTTTGGACCAGTCCTTCCTGTAAGGCAGGGGTCGGCAACCCAAAATGTTGAAAGAGCCATATTTGTCACGGCGCGAATTCGAACCCGTGCCTCTCATAATTCTGAGTGTTACAATTCCTTCTCTGGCTGCTCACTCGGACACGCCCCCACTCACGCTGGGCAGCGACAGGCTGCATGCAATCACTCATCAGCACACCTGGGCTTGACGAGAGGGAGCGGCATAAAGAGACAGCGAAGCCAGGAGACCTTTGCCAGAACGTAGCCAATCTCACCCGAGTAAGCATCACGTCTGGCACCTCTCCCTCGTTCCTTGCTCACCTTCATTGTGCTCTTCCTCGTTCCTGTCTTGATATCCTTTGTGTCTTCCACAGTGTCTTCCGTGATCGTGTCTTGCCTCACGACCTCCTCCCGGATTGTTGCTTGCCTTCCCCGATCCTTGACCACTGTTTGGACCCTGACCTTGTTGCCTCTCTCCAGCCCCCGACTGCTTGCCTTCCAGCTGACTCCCCTTCGCCTTCCCCTTTGGATTCGACGAAAGATACATCCAACACGCACCAACAACACCCTCTGGTAAATTCTACATTGTTAATTCCACACATAGTCTGCATTCACTCACTAGTGGTAGCATACACATCCCACACATTCATCAAAGGTTTAAATAAACCTTCAAAAACGCAGTTCTGCCTTGGTGTCGCCTCCTTCCCTTTGCCTAGTACATAACAGTACGTTCTGGCCAAAAACATGGCGGAACCAGGCGACACCCGAGAAGCCCCCAGGACTTCTGGCTTGTCCATGCTTAGTGCCGTGGTTAACGAGCACCAAGAGCGTTTTATTGCCCTTGAGGACAATTTGGAGAGAGCTTTTTCTAGACTTAACTCTAGGCTGGACTGCCTTATGCCTAGAGTGACCCCCACTGCAGCTACCCCGCAGCTCACTTCCCCAGTCCAAAGACCGGAACGCTGCGGTCTGGAACGAGAGCCCAAAATAGCTTGTCCTAGACCCTTTGAGGGTGATTTTGAGCTGTGCAGGGGATTTCTTGTTCAGTGTGATCTTATTTTTCAACACCAGCCTTCACGCTATTCTTCTGATGGGGCTAAGATCGCTTTCATTTTTGCCCTACTCATGGGACCTGCACTCAAGTGGGCTACGGCTGCCGTGGACAGGACCTTGGGGCTAAGCACAGACTACGCTGCCTTCCGGGCCGAATTTCGGGCCGTATTTGACCACCCCAAAAATGGGGGGGACGCCACGGGACACCTCCACTCCATCCAGCAGGGACTTCCCTCGGTGGCGGCCTACACTCTGGAATTCCGGACCCTGGCGTCTGACAGCGGGTGGGACGATCGGGCACTCCAGAGCGCGTTCCGTCGAGGACTTTCGGAGGAGATTAAGGACGGACTACTAAGGGACAGACCCACATCCTGCAGAGACCTCATCAAACTTGCACTCTTGTTTGATCAGAGATTGACGGAACGTGCGGCTGAGCGAGCCCAGGGAGCCACAAGGATCAGTACCCGGCCTCAACTGCTACCCACTTTTAAAGCTCCAGCTCCACCACATATGGCTCCAACCACCATGCTGACTGCCCCGGAGCCCATGCAGTTGGGAAGGACCCGGCTGACCATTGAGGAGAGAGAGAGAAGGTTCAGACAACGCCTTTGTCTTTACTGTGGTCTAACCGGACATATCCTTCGTTTTTGTCCGGCTAAACCAAAAGACCAGGCTCGCCAGCTGAAGGGGTCCTGGTGAGCCATACTTCTTTCCCCCAAGATAAGGAGAACCCCGAATTCGTGGTACCCGCTACCCTAGCGTGGGGCTCTAAATCTATCCAAGTAAAGGCTTATTTGGACTCGGGAGCCGATGAAAGTCTCCTGGACTACGAATTTGCCCAAGGGATGGGCATTCCCCTGGTCCACTTGAACCTGCTCAAGCCCTGGACGGATGTCCTTTGGGACCCCTCAGGTTTCGTACTGAACCCATTACCATGACCATTTCAGGAAACCACAGCGAGACCATCAGTTTTTGGGTTCTGGAGACCCCCGTCGCCCCGCTGGTGCTGGGTAGATCTTGGCTCCGTCAACATGACCCCCACGTCTCTTGGTCTTCTGGCAGGATCTTGGCATGGAGCACACCCTGCCACGCTAATTGTCTCAGGGCTGCCTCCCCTCCAGTCCACGTTCCCAGTATTGCTACCCCCCAGACGGATCTGTCCCGTGTACCTGCCTGCTACCACGACCTAGCGGAGGTTTTCAACAAGGAGCAAGCACAGGTTCTACCCCCGCATAGACCATACGATTGTGCTATTGAGCTACTCCCGGAGCCTAAGCTACCTGCAAGCCGGCTTTATAATCTGTCACTCCCCGAGAAAGAGGCCATGAAGACATACATCACGGAGGGTCTAACTTCGGGAATCATCACTCAATCCAAGTCTCCACTGGCAGCTGGATTCTTCTTTGTCTCCAAGAAGGACGGTTCACTCAGGCCTTGCATCGACTACCGTCATCTTAACAACATTACTATTAAGAACAAGTACCCCCTGCCTCTTCTCAACTCATCCTTCGAACCATTGGCACCAGCCACCATCTTCTCTAAATTGGATCTCCGAAACGCCTATCATCTTGTGCGGATTAAGGAAGGGGACGAGTGGAAAACGGCGTTCAACACCCACCTTGGGCACTTCGAATACCGGGTCATGCCTTTTGGACTCACGAACGCCCCAGCTGTTTTTCAGGCCCTCGTCAATGACATTCTGCGTGATATGCTTGATAAATTTGTTGTTGTTTACCTTGATGACATTCTGATTTTTTCCCAGAGTTTGGCTGAACACCAGGAACATGTTAGACTCGTACTCCAGAGACTTTTGGAGAACCGGCTGTTTGTCAAGGCAGAGAAGTGCAACTTTCACACCTCTTCAGTGGAATTCCTCGGTTTTGTAGTTGAGAAGGGACACATCCGAGCCGACCCCAAAAAGGTGGATGCTGTGGTGGATTGGCCTCAGCCATCTTCTAAAACGGAGTTGCGGAGATTTCTTGGCTTCGCTGGATTTTACCGACGCTTCATCCAGGACTTCAGCCGGATTGCCGCACCACTCCATGCCCTCACCTCTCCTAAAGGTTTTTTTGTCTGGTCTCATACTGCTAACAAGGCTTTCGAGGAGCTGAAGAAGAGATTAATCTCCGCCCCTGTCCCCGTCCACCCTGACTTGGACGTTGCCTTTCTCGTGGAGGTGGACGCTTCCGATTCCGGGATTGGTGCTGTACTTTCTCAACGCTCTATGATTGACAATCTCATTCACCCAGTTGCATTTTTTTCCAGACGCCTATCCCTAGCAGAGCTGAACTACGACGCTGGGAACAGAGAACTGTTGGCGGTCCACGAAGCTCTTGCCGAATGGAGACACTGGTTGGAGGGGGCTCGTCACCAGTTCCAGATCCTGACTGATCACAGCAATCTCCTCCACATCCGCTCTGCCAGGAGGCTGAATAATCGACAGGCAAGATGGCAACAATTCTTCTCCCGCTTCGACTACTTGCTGTCTTTCAGACCCGGATCCAAGAACGCTAAGGCGGACGCTCTCTCCAGAGTGTTTATGGAGGAACCTTCTGAGCGCCCATTGGATGTCCCCATTCTTCCTCCCTCTCGCATCGTGGGGATGGTTTCCTGGAAAGTGGAGGAACTTGTTAAAACTGCACTGCGCTCCAATCCAGGACCTGGGGGTGGACCACCCAACAAGCTCTTTGTCCATCAGGAACTGCGATCCAGAGTTCCGGATTGGGGTCACTCTAGCCTGTTTTCGTGCCATCCTGGATTCCAAAGAACCCTTTCACTGCTTCGTAGACGCTTCTGGTGGCCATCCATGGCCAGAGACACGCGTGAGTTTATCGCAGCATGTTCTTCTTGTGCCCGCAGCAAGGCATCACACAGACCACCAGCTGGTCTCCTTCATCCGCTCCCCATCCCTGCCCGCCCTTGGTCACACATCGCCTTGGATTTCATCACAGGATTTCCAGCCTCCAGAGGTAACACTACCATATTAACCATTGTAGACCGATTCTCCAAAGCAGCCCATTTCATTCCACTTGGCAAACTACCTTCTGCTTCGGAGACGGCTGACCTCCTCACCCTTCACGTCATCAAATTGCATGGTATCCCGGTAGACATTGTGTCTGATCGGGGCCCCCAGTTTTCTTCACAAGTCTGGAGAGCCTTTTGTAAGGGGATTGGGGCCTCTGTCAGTCTCACCTCGGGATACCACCCCCAGAGCAACGGGCAGGCTGAGAGGGCGAACCAGAGCGTGGAGACCATGCTCCGCTGCGTCACCAGTAAGAAGCCCACCACCTGGAGCAAGTTCCTTCCTTGGGTGGAATACTCCTACAACTCCTTGAGGAGCTCCGCTACCGGTATGTCACCTTTTGAATGCTCTTTGGGCTATCAACCCCCCTTATTTCCCCAGCAAGAATTGGAGATTGCAGTGCCCTCTACTAAGGCCCAAACATAAGGAAGTGTCAGAGGGTGTGGAGAGCCGCTCGAGCAGCCTTAGAGAAGGCTTCTGCAAAGATGTGCCGCAACGCCAACCGTCATCGCGTCCCGGCTCCATCCTATCGGCCGGGCCAACAAGTTTTGTTATTGGCCAAGGACCTTAATCTTCAGGTACCTTCTAAGAAGTTAGCACCCCGTTACGTTGGTCCATTCCCCATCATCTCTATAATTAACCCCGTATCTGTCAAGCTGGCTCTCCCACCCTCGGTTAAGAGACACTCTGTAGTTCATGTTTCACAGATAAAACCGGTAGCGGAGAGCGCTCTGTCTCCCCCTGTCCCTGCCCCTCCACCCTCTAGGTTCCTGGAAAATGGAGATCAGGTTTGGACAGTTAAAGAAATACTCAGGGTCCGTCGACAGGGTAGGGGGCTCGTGTATCTGGCCGACTGGGAGGGTTATGGACCAGAGGACAGGTCTTGGGTACCGGCCTCCTATCTTACCGATCCCTCACTTCTAGAGGATTTCTACCGCGCCAATCCTGATGCTCCCCGGCGCTCGCCGGGTGCCTCGCCTAAGGGGGGGGGACTGTCACGGCGCGGATTCGAACCCGTGCCTCTCATAATTCTGAGTGTCACAATTCCTCCTCTGGCTGCTCACTCGGACACGCTCACGCTGGGCAGCGACAATGTTGCATGCAATCACTCATCAGCACACCTGGGCTTGACGAGAGGGAGCGGCATAAAGAGACAGCGAAGCCAGGAGACCTTTGCCAGAACGTAGCCAATCTCACCCGAGTAAGCATCACGTCTGGCACCTCTCCCTCGTTCCTTGCTCACCTTCACTGTGCTCTTCCTCGTTCCTGTCTTGATAGCCTTTGTGTCTTCCGTGATCGTGTCTTGCCTCACGACCTCCTCCCGGATTGTTGCTTGCCTTCCCCGATCCTTGACCACTGTTTGGACCCTGACCTTGTTGCCTCTCTCCAGCCCCCGACTGCTTGCCTTCCAGCTGACTCCCCTTCGCCTTCCCCTTTGGATTCGACGAAAGATACATCCAACACGCACCGACAACACCCTCTGGTAAATTCTACATTGTTAATTCCACACATAGTCTGCATTCACTCACTAGTGGTAGCATACACATCCCACACATTCATCAAAGGTTTAAATAAACCTTCAAAAATGCAGTTCTGCCTTGGTGTCGCCTCCTTCCCTTTGCCTAGTACATAACAATATTGGACCAAAATTACAAAAACAAATCTGTCTGGAGCCGCAAAAAATTAAAAGCCATATTACATACAGATAGTGTGTCATGAGATATAAATTTAATTAAGATGACTTAAAGGAAACTAAATTACCTCAAATATACCTACAAATGAGGCATAATGCTGCAATATGTACATATAGCTAGCCAAAATAGCATGTTAGCATCGATTAGCACTCCACACAAGTCAATAACATCAACAAAACTCACCTTTGTGCATTCATGCACAACGTTAAAAGTTTGGTGGACAAAATGAGACAGAAAAAGAAGTGGCATAAAACACGTCCTAGAAAGTCGGAGAAAGTTATACTTGTAAACAAACTACGGTGAGTTCAAGGACCGCCAAAATTAGTAGGACAAAACGGCGCTCGCCAAATACTCAAATCAGTGAAGCATGTTTAATATAAACCGCACGCTTTATAACAATTAGGGAGGTTTGTGTCATGTTTGTCATGTCATGGGGAACCGGAGGGTCTGTTCTAACTATCGTGGGATCACACTCCTCAGCCTTCCCGGTAAGGTCCATTCAGGTGTGCTGGAGAGGAGGCTACGCCGGATAGTCGAACCTCGGATTTAGGAGGAACAGTGTGGTTTTCGTCCTGGTCGTGGAACTGTGGACCAGCTCTATACTCTCGGCAGGGTCCTTGAGGGTGCATGGGAGTTTGCCCAACCAGTCTACATGTGTTTTGTGGACTTGGAGAAGGCATTCGACTGTGTCCCTCGGGAAGTCCTGTGGGTAGTGCTCAGAGAGTATGGGGTATCGGACTGTCTGATTGTGGCGGTCCGCTCCCTGTATGATCAGTGCCAGAGTTTGGTCCGCATTGCCGGCAGTAAGTCGGACACGTTTCCAGTGAGGGTTGTACTCCGCCAAGGCTGCCCTTTGTCACCGATTCTGTTCATAACTTTTATGGACAGAATTTCTAGGCGCAGTCAAGGCGTTGAGGGGGTCTGGTTTGGTGGCTGCAGGATTAGGTCTCTGCTTTTTGCAGATGATGTGGTCCTGATGGCTTCATCTGGCCAGGATCTTCAGCTCTCACCGGATCGGTTCGCAGCTGAGTGTGAAGCGACTGGGATGAGAATCAGCACCTCCAAGTCTGAGTCCATGGTTCTCGCCCGGAAAAGGGTGGAGTGCCATCTCCGGGTTGCGGAGGAGACCCTGCCCAAGTGGAGGAGTTCAAGTACCTTGGAGTCTTGTTCACGAGTGGGGGAAGAGTGGATCGTGAGATCGACAGGCGGATCGGTGCGGCGTCTTCAGTAATGCGGACGCTGTATCGATCCGTTGTGGTGAAGAAGGAGCTGAGCCGGAAGGCAAAGCTGTCAATTTACCGGTCGATCTACGTTCCCATCCTCACCTATGGTCATGAGCTTTGGGTTATGACCGAAAGGACAAGATCACGGGTACAAGCGGCCGAAATGAGTTTCCTCCGCCGGGTGGCGGGGCTCTCCCTTAGAGATAGGGTGAGAAGCTCTGCCATCCGGGGGGGAGCTCAAAGTAAAGCCACTGCTCCTCCACATCGAGAGAAGCCAGATGAGACTAGATAGATAGATAGATAGATAGTACTTTATTGATTCCTTCGGGAGAGTTCCCTCAGGAAAATTTAAATTCCAGCAGCAGTGTACAAAATTGTAAAAAGTAAATAATGGGGGTATAAATGGAGACAAAATAGAAAATATTACAATAGAATAAAAATAAAAAGCAACGATGAGAATAAAAATATAACAGTAAAATAAGAATATAACAAGAGAAACTAGGCTAGACTATGTCTCCCGGCTGGCCTGGGAACGCCTCTGGATCCCCCGGGAGGAGCTGGACGAAGTGGCTGGGGAGAGGGAAGTATATAGAAGAATGCAGATTTCCCTGTATACAACTTGATATTAAAGCAGCAATAAGTAACTTTTCATCCTTCAAATTATTTTCATAACTTGAGATGATACATGGACTTACAACTAGTTGAATGACATCTCTGTCATGGCCTGAGGAGGTCTAAATCACTTTCACTGGCACTAAGCAACCTTGAGGAGAGTGGCAAGAACCCTGCCACACAAAAAACTACAAATGTGCTGACTTTCTTTACGGCATATGTCACTTTTGCCTTTCCCCATTTGTTACAAAGACGGACGATGATGCGAACGCCTACATGCATTTACTGCTATTATGGCGGAAGCTGCAAAACAACCAAAGAAACGAAAAGTTTTGTCCGAGGTTTAAAGACGAGGAGGGATTTCAGATCGATGCTGCCTTGGCTCTGTTCCTGCTGGACTAGTAAGTCGTTTTCGAAGCTTAAATCAAAATCCATCCATTTTTCTACCGCTTGTCCCGTTCGGGGTAATAATAATGCTAATGTTAGTTATCGGAAATTGGTGTGGTAGCAATAAATAGCATAGCAATTAATACCAGCTTATTAGTTTGTAGTTCCACACTGGCAGCCATGCAACAAACTCAAAAGTACCGTATAAAGAAAAATAATAGTGATGACTGCAAACCTCAAATATAAAGTTTGAGTGGTATATGCAGGTTCCTACTTTGGACAGATCAGTCATACTGACTGACTTACTGTATGCCAGTGGTTCTTAACCTGGGTTCGATCGAACCCTAGGGGTTCGGTGAGTCGGCCTCAGGGGTTCGGCGGAGGTCAAGACACACCCGACTCATCGTGTGAATACAAACTTCTCCCTTATCGGCGTATTACGGATACGGCAACAGCAGACTGATTTGCAGGTGTGTAATTTGTTGTGAGTTTCGGTTTATGCACTGTGTTGGTTTTGTTGTTTGAACAAGGTGATGTTCATGCACGGTTCATTTTATGCACCAGTAAAAAAAACATGGTAACACTTTAGTATGGGGAACATATTCACCATATGTTTGTTGTTTGTTAACATGCAAATTAGTAACATGTTGACTCTTAACTAGTCATTATTAAGTACTTATTAATGCCTTATTCGGCATGGCCTTATTATAACCCTAACCCTCTAACCCTGGCCCTAACCCTAACCAAATAACTCTAAATTAAGTCTTAATTACTTAGAATATGTTACCCTAGTGTCCAAATAACTCTAAATTAAGTGTTTGTTACTTAGAATATGTTCCCCTAGTGTCCAAATAACTCTAAATTGAAAGTCTTTGTTACTTAGAATATGTTCCCCTAGTGTCCAAATAACTCTAAATTGAGTCTTTGTTACTTAGAATATGTTCCCCATACTAAAGTGTTACCAAAAACATATAACTTTGTCTTGAATTTGAAAAAAACCAAACATTTTATTTTTCACTAAAGAAGAGTTCGGTGAATACGCATATGAAACTGGGGGGGTTCGGTACCTCAAACAAGGTTAAGAACCACTGCTCTATGCGCTGGTCCTCATGGGAAATGTGGTCTTCCTTCAGGCAAAACATTACCGCTTTGGTCTACTGGCGTCGCCAAAATCCACCAAAACTAAAAGTTCGTAAGTGGGGCTTTAATGGTGTATTTCATGAAGATAAACTATACTGTACCCCACTTAGCTCATATATTATTTTTAAAAACCTGAAATGAGCTGCAGGAGTAAAATAATGGAAGAAATCAACACGTTTTGATATTTTATTAAAAACGACAAATTCATTTTTTCAAATTGTCACACACAACCAAATCTGTGACAAATGTATGGATCAATTCTGCACATACCTTCAGTAGACTTCTGCACTTAAAAATAAGCAGCCTTGTATAGCAGCGGCCAATAAAAACACGACTCCAGTACATTAAAACTATTGTTGTCTTGCAAAAGAGATGTAGTCAATGTAAACCACACGGCTTAGAATGTCGAATAGCATAACACATTTTGCATATTTCAAAATCAACACGTCATTAATGTATTTGTTTGAACCAGCAATATGCTTAGTATATTCTTTTTCCGATTTTGGAGTTTTCCAATGAAAAAACATTGATGTCAGAAAATGATTGTAATTTTGAAACACCCACATTTCCTATTTTTCTTTATCCTGCTTTGAAAAACAAAATGACTACTCAAGCATCATCAATTTATATATATATATATATTTACTAGGGGTGTCCCGATGCATCTTTTCCACTTCCAATATGCTCCTGATATTATTGGCCAATACTGATATTAATACTGATGTCGTTGTGGCTTGTGCAGCCCTTTGAGACACTCGTGATTTAGGGCTATATAAATAAACTTTGATTGATTGATTGATTGATATTAATCCAATAAGATATCACAGGAATCATAGTCCATCCAACCATTTTCTACCGCTTGTCCCTCTTGGGGTGCTGGAGCCTATCCCAGTACCAATACTTGTATAATTTTATAGATTGGCATATAAAAAAAGCTTTGAGCAAGTCAAAAAGAGAACAATGGTTGGTAGGAACATCTCTAACCTTATGGGATTAAATAATTTCATTTTGTAGTCTGGAATGTTAGAAAAGGTTTGATCAAGTACATTTACTCAAAGAACAAATGGTACGTATAAAAAACAGTAAATTTATGACAGATGTATGCTAAGTGGTAATCTATGTTTTGGCGACATCTAGTGGTCACAATTATTCATTAAGATAAACTAATGATACAGTAAGCTAAATGATGTGAACACGTTTGTTACTGGATACTTTCTAATATGCTTCTGCCTTGGAGAATCAAATAATAATTATTTGATCCTTGTTTATATTGACACATGTTGTATTTTAAGCTAATTTGTGTGCTATTGTTTGCTTAGCTGTTGTGTAGCTGCCAGTTCCTAGTAGCCTATCGCCTACCATGTTTACCATATGTAAATGACTTCACTTAAACACAAGAAAGGATCGACCTTGTGTAACTATTGGAGGACATTTAGATGTTAACTTTGCACAATTTAACACGCTGCAAGACTTCTTGTATCGCACATCGGAGATTTTAAAGGCAACCGATATTATCCGATACTTGTTTTTTTTTTTTAATCCGAAATCAATATCCGATCTGGACACCCCTAATATTTACTATTAAAAACTTTCTGTATCTTTCCTCAATCGAACGCAAGTCTTCTTGCATTCATCTTCTTGCTCAAAACGGTTCTCATTTCCAGCGCAGCCTCCGTACCAAAACTGTGCACAGGAATTAGCCTGCTTGTCGTAGTACCAGTGGATGCTGTACTCTCGGCAAGTGCCTTGGTCCAAGTTGAGGTCACAGCGGGGGTCGCGAAGGGAGACCTCTGAAGAAGACATACGCTCTGAGATTGTTTAGTTTTTTTCTACAAACCCCGTTTCCATATGAGTTGGGAAATTGTGTTAGATGTAAATTCAAACGGAATACAATTATTTTCAAATCATTTTCAACCCATATTCAGTTGAATATGCTACAAAGACAACATATTTGATGTTAAAACTGATAAACTTTTTTTTTTTTTGCAAATAATCATTAACTTTAGAATTTGATGCCAGCAACACGTGACAAAGAAGTTGGGAAAGGTGGCAATAAATAATGATAACATTGAGGAATGCTCATCAAACACTTATTTGGAACATCCCACAGGTGAACAGGCAAATTGGGAACAGGTGGGTGCCATGATTGGGTATAAAAGTAGATTCCATGAAATGCTCAGTCATTCACAAACAAGGATGGGGCGAGGGTCACCACTTTGTCAACAAATGCGTGAGCAAATTGTTGAACAGTTTAAGAAAAACCTTTCTCAACCAGCTATTGCAAGGAATTTAGGGATTTCACCATCTACGCTCCGTAATATCATCAAAGGGTTCAGAGAATCTGGAGAAATCACTGCACGTAAGCAGCTAAGCTCGTGACCTTCGATCCCTCAGGCTGTACTGCATCAACAAGCGACATCAGTGTGTAAAGGATATCACCACATGGGCTCAGGAACACTTCAGAAACCCACTGTCAGTAACTACAGTTGGTCGCTACATCTGTAAGTGCAAGTTAAAACTCTCCTATGCAAGGCGAAAACCGTTTATCAACAACACCCAGAAACGCAGTCGGCTTCGCTGGGCCTGAGCTCATCTAAGATGGACTGATACAAAGTGGAAAAGTGTTCTGTGGTCTGACGAGTCCACATTTCAAATTGTTTTTGGAAACTGTGGACGTCGTGTCCTCCGGACCAAAGAGGAAAAGAACCATCCGGATTGTTATAGGCGCAAAGTGGAAAAGCCAGCATCTGTGATGGTATGGGGGTGTATTAGTGCCCAAGACATGGGTAACTTACACATCTGTGAAGGCGCCATTAATGCTGAAAGGTACATACAGGTTTTGGAGCAACATATGTTGCCATCCAAGCAACGTTACCATGGACGCCCCTGCTTATTTCAGCAAGACAATGCCAAGCCACGTGTCACATCAACGTGGCTTCATAGTAAAAGAGTGCGGGTACTAGACTGGCCTGCCTGTAGTCCAGACCTGTCTCCCATTGAAAATGTGTGGCGCATTATGAAGCCTAAAATACCACAACGGAGACCCCCGGACTGTTGAACAACTTAAGCTGTACATCAAGCAAGAATGGGAAAAAATTCCACCTGAGAAGCTTAAAAAATGTGTCTCCTCAGTTCCCAAACATTTACTGAGTGTTGTTAAAAGGAAAGGTCATGTAACACAGTGGTGAACATGCCCTTTCCCAACTACTTTGGCACGTGTTGCAGCCATGAAATTCTAAGTTAATTATTATTTGCAAAAAAAAAACAACGTTTATGAGTTTGAACATGAAATATCTTGTCTTTGTAGTGCATTCAATTGAATATGGGTTGAAAAGGATTTGCAAATCATTGTATTCCGTTTATATTTACATCCAACACAATTTCCCAACTCATATGGAAACGGGGTTTGTAAAATGTGTGAAATGGTATGAATTACTCACTTTTTGGCTTCAACTGAGTAGGGTCTGAGGAAGAAACTGAAACTTGTATGGAGGATGATGATGATGATGATGATGATGATGATGATAAGTCTGCCTCGTTCGAGACAGAACTTTCCTTCCCATGTGACAAATATGTTTTGTTCACTACAGCCATGGTGCTGCTGGCCCTCACTTGGGCTCTTAGATCTAAATCTTCACCATCTTCATCTTCTACCACCTGAAGTCACACAATTTGAAAAAAATATTAGTATTTGCTTGATTAACTTGGTGTCAATAATTTGGCCTAAGACCTGAATAGGGAGTGTATCAGGACTGATTGGCAGTGTGAAAGTGTCACCACGGCCTCGGTCGTTTATACGTCTCAGATTTGTGACCTCCTTCTCGTTGTTGTTAAATCCATTCCCGTTGTTGTTGTTGTTATGTACATTGTTATGTCCTCCATAACCAATGTGTCCGTTAACACCAAGCCCGTTCCGGTGGCCGTTTGTGACTCGATTGTAGATTAGGGCACCGTTTTCATCCTCACAGAACTGGCTGACGAGCTTAGACTCCAGTGCTGAAATTAAACAAATATTCAGTTTTTTCATTCATTATCAATTGATCACTGTGGTCTGGTGGTAAAGCAACAGTTTGAAAATAAAGTCCAGTGCTTGGCTGCAACCTGCAGAGGCACTGCTTCAAACTCAACTACATTGTTACCTCGGTTTTCATGCGCCCCGGTTTTAGTATGATGTTCACCCCAAGCCGAGTGTTTCCCCGAGTGTCACTGAACGCAGCATACTGCTAATGTAAGTCCATCCAAACACATTGTCATTACCACTGCAAAAGGGATGTTACATTTTCAATTATCCATGTAATTTGTCATTTGTTTGCTTTTTGCACTGTTTCCTGTGCGTAGCAAAAATGAAAACATGTGTTTTGTGTTAACAATTTAGTGCAGACCTGGGCAATTATTTTGACTCGGGGGGCCAAATTTAGAGAAAAAAAAAACGGTCTGGGGGCCGGTATATCTATTTTTAGGAACACTAATACAAAACCTCAGAATAATGTCTGATTGAAAATTAAAAACGTTATGACAGACCGCCTTAAAAAACGGAATGGAATTTTACACCCAGAATGTGCATGAAAATAAAGAATGTGGGATTTACAATATTAACTATGAAGGATAAAACACTGAATATTGACAACATATGAACGTCACACCCCCTCTCCAGCCACATATTTTACAATCAAGTGAAACACAACACAAATGCAACAGTGAAATATGAACGCCAAGGGTAAAAAAATAAACCCACCTACAATCTGATATATGTGATACATCACTAAGCTTTAGAACTTTGTTGTAAAAATGTCCTTCCACGTCTGTCCCTGACACCCACATTTCAGGCTCTGGAAACACTCTATGGAAACGCTGCCCACCCACACTGCTTGGTGCCTTGTCTGAGCTGCTGTGACTTACATTATCATAGTAACTAATTAGATGACCATAGTAACTAAGTAGATTACTATAGGAACTAATTAGATGACCATAGTAAGTAATTAGATGACCATAGTAACTAGTATATCATGCAAAAGCGCAGATTGCAAGCATTGAAAGACTTAGTTGAAGACTTACGGTCATTAGAAAACATCACTGCACATCATAATGGCAGCTACACTTTACATCTTAAAGATCTAAAAACGTTTTTGGGAATGTCCGGCGGGCCAGATTGAAAAGCTTAACGGGCCGCATGTGGCCCCCGGGCCTCGATTTGCCCAGGTCTGGTTTAGAGTGTCTGGAGCGGACTAATTGGATTTACTTTGATACCTACTGAAAAATGTGGTTTGTTTTTCAGGTTGCTTTTGAAGTTTCATGACGTTATGAAGAAAAGACCTCCTTCCCCTAATGGACATTTTCCTACCACTGTCTTGTACCTTGCTACGTGGCCAAATAGCTTTTAAAAAGGCTTTGCTACACATCTTAAAAGAAAGCCTGGATCTCTGGCAATAATTTGTCAGTAAGCTACAGACATGGCAGCTGTACGTTTAATCGTTTAGCTTTTCTTCAGCGAACAGACTCACCTAGCATGAATAGTCTCACCTGGTAAAGTGTTGAAGTCGTCAATAAGGTACATGTGTTCACTATCAGGATCAGAAGCGATGAGGTTGAGTTCACTCAGAAACTCGGCCTGTGTTGGATCAGAAGAATTGACAATTCCCAGAGCGTACATCTCAATATTTGCAGCATGAGCCTCCCGCACTGCCATGTCAAGTTTAACTGGCTCTCGCTTGTCGGTCTGACCATCGGTGATGACGATAGCCACCTTCCTGACCCCGGACCGGGCGCTGTAAAAAGCCTCTTGGGTGGCCTTTCTGATGGCGGTTCCAGTGTAGGTGCCCTCTCCCATGTAAGAAATCTTTCGGATCGCCTGTTTCACATCCTGTTTGTTTATGTAACGGACCAAGTTGAACTCCAGATGGACCTCCAGGCTGTAGAGGATAAGGCCGATTCTTGTTGCGTTGCGTCCCACCGTGGTCCCGTCCACCAATCGAGTGACAAAGTCTTTGATGATTTCAAAGTTCTCAGGGCCAACGCTCTCTGAGCTGTCGATCACAAAGACCAGTTCCATTGGTCTTTCTTTGCACTTGACGCCGCATCCTGATGACGACAAAACTCATTAACCATTTAAATAATCTTTTGTATGTTGGATGACTGGAATTTGAGGGACGCTTACCACATATTTCTTTGATGAGCTTAATAATGTCTTCTCTCTGGAAAAACACACATCATTAGAAGTCTGAACTGTGTGGTAAAAATTTTACAACTTACTGTTAGGCCTGGTACTCCTTTTGTTCCTGCTCTTCCCTGTAATTTGACAAAACTTAATAACCCATCATGTTTAATATATATATTGGACATGGTAAGTTGCAAAAAGTCTATTTTTACATACTACTTCACCAGGTAGTCCAGGATCTCCTAAAACTCCCTTTGCACCTTTCATTCCCCTCTCACCCTGAGATCCACGGTCACCCTACAACAAAAAAGCATCAATCATCCACCAGATCAGTCTATCACAGTGTTTATTCCATATTTAGGTCTTACTTTAGCTCCCTGAAACCCATCTCCTGAGGGCCCTCGAGGTCCAGTCATACCTTGGGATCCAGGATCACCCTGAAAATAAATTGTTTAGGTAAGATTACATTTTAGTAAGTAACCGTTCATTCTAGGAAGTGATTGTAAATTTGACCTTAGGTCCTTGAATACCCTCTCCTGGAGGTCCATTTGGTCCAGCGGGTCCTGGTCTCCCAACATTACCCTTCACACACATTGTCAGTACATTAAAGGTTATTGTGTAATGGTAAATTGTGGGTGTGACTACTACCAGCCAATAACTTCATTGAAACAAATTATAACCGCCCTCAGATACCATGCAAAAATTATCTCATCGGTTGGGAGTATTTTGACGAGGACATCAAAACAATCTGATTGGCTGTTTGGTAAGTGTCATTTAAGGTCATTTATGAACTCCTCGTTGATCGAACTTTTTGATTTACGAACCACAGATCGAATTGAAAATATGCTTTGTTGTACAAACCCTGTCTCAATGTAGAAACCTTTCATCCACTCATTGTGTGCCTGCAGCACATCCATTGTCGTTGGGCTTATCCATCCCGGTGCTCATTCAGTCAGCAGAGCATTGTCGTCGTTAGCTACTGCACTAATTCCTACGTTGTGTGTTTCTAAAGTTTTTTTTAATAGCCTTTTTAAAAAAAAAATTCCCATCTTTTTTTGCCATCTCCGGGTTGGGGAGGAGACCCTGCCTAAGTGGAGGAGTTCAAGTACCTCGGAGTCTTGTTCACGAGTGAGGGAAGAGTGGATTGTGAGATCGACAGGCGGATCGGTGCGTAGTCTTCAGTAATGCGGACGCTGTATCGATCCGTTGTGGTGAAGAAGGAGCTGAGCCGGAAGACAAAGCTCTCAATTTACCGGTCGATCTATGTTCCCATCCTCTCCTATGGTCATGACCGAAAGGACAAGATCACGGTTACAAGCGGCCGAAATGAGTTTCCTCCGTCGGGTGGCGGGTCTCTCCCTTAGAGATAGGGTGAGAAGCTCTGTCATCAGGGAGGAGCTCAAAGTAAAGCCGCTGCTCCTCCACATGGAGAGGAGCCAAATGAGGTGGTTCGGGCATCTGGTCAGGATGCCACCCGAACGCCTCCCTATGGAGGTGTTTAGGGCACGTCCGACCGGTAGGAGGCCACGGGGAAGACCCAGGACACGTTGGGAAGACTATGTCTCCCGGCTGGCCTGGGAACGCCTCGGGATCCACCGGGAAGAGCTGAACGAAGTGGCTGGGGAAAGGGAAGTCTGGGCTTCCCTGCTTAGGCTGCTGCCCCCGCGACCCGACCTCGGATAAGCAGAAGAAGATGGCTGGATGGATGGAAGTTTTTTTCCCAAGTTTTGCTAGCACAAAATTAGTCAAAATAAGGCAATGGACAAGCGTTGTGTGGATTAAATCAGCGATTCTCAAACTGTGGTTTGTGGGCTCCATCTAGTGGTACGCCAAAGAATCACTTGATTAAAGAGCAGTGTTTTATTTTCCTATATTCAAACTGTGTGTAATGTTACAGTGGTCAAAAATATAAAATATTATTGTTAAATAAATCCTCTGCCTTGTTTTTTAATGAATACTTAGGCCTACTATGCTACTGTATTTTAATGTTGGTCGTTGTGTGGTAAGTAGAGAGCCAAGTGTGACCAAGGGTAACATCTGCAAGTACCGTATTGTGCCGTTAGGGGTGCATGTCTGATGCAAGGGCTGTTTAACACCTTTCTTACGTCACGACTCTGGAGACCGATGAGCGTTGTCAGCAGGTTTATTGACATTGAAAAGGTGTTAAACAGCCCTTGCATCAGACATGCACCCCTAACGGCACAGTGAAACGGCGGCATCCAAGCAGACAGAGGTAACGCAGTTGTTGCCCGCTATAGTGAAGCTGACCACTACTACGCCACAACGCTACAACGCAAACGGCATACAGCAGTGATTCAGCAGTCATCATCTAGTCCACCCCACCATGTCCAGCAAGGTCTCATCCGTAAAGACCCGGTCCGAGGCTTCGACGAACTCCTCCACAGGTTCTGCAGCAGCTAGGGCAAGAGCGAAAGCTGAGGAAGCCAAAGCCCGCCTCGGTTTTGCAGCAAAATAAATGGACTTGAAAGTAGAAAAAGCTCAAATAGAAGCATCTATTGAATTTCTTCAACATGAAAAAGATGTTGCATCTGCTATTGCTGAAGCAGAGGCATTAAAGCAGCTATAGTCACACAGGTAGAAGCACGCAACAATTCTTGTTCTTTTGTCACATCTGAACGTACAAAGCAATATGTTCTCAGCCAAGCTGAATTTGTAAAAGAGGGAAAATATGTTGTTACACAGCCATCACAATGTGAAAATTCTCCTCAGAGCAAGTCAAAGCACAATAGCAATCAATTACTTCAGCCAACAAAACAAAGTGACTCTCAACAAATTCCCTTTGGCCCTCCTAATGATCTTAAAAACTTCCAAAACCCCTCTGTCATTTCCTCCTCTCCTCACATCCATAACAATTACAGTGCAAGTTGGTCAGCTCAGATATCAGCATCCAACTTCCATGATGTCCGGCCTTCATGCCAAGAGCCTAAAAACTCTAATGTGAGTGAGTTCATTAGATACTTTGCTCGCCGGGAAATGGTAGCAACAGGACTACTGCAATTTAATGACAAGCCTCAAAATTTCAGTGCTTGGAAATGCTCCTTTAAAAATGCAATAAATGGATTAGATTTAACAACAAGTGAGGAGATGGACTTGATGTTAAAGTGGCTTGGCAAAGAATCCTCTGAACACGTAGAACAAATTAGAGCCATACACAATAACAACCCAACCAAAGGTCTCAATATGATGTGGGACAGGCTTGAGCAATGTTATGGCTCAGCTGAAGTGATTGAGGATTTTCAAGATGGCGGCGCTTCACGGCGGCAGCTTCTTGCATGCGCTCTTGGAAGTGTTGACCGATTTGGCAAAAATACCCGTCAATTCAGTCAATTTCATGGCTGGCTCACAGCGTGTTCGCTCCGTGATCACTTACGACCGACTTACGATTCTGGATGTGGAGAGATCGGGCCATTTTGGGCTGAAAGATGCGTGTACGGTGGACCTACTCGCTTACTTGGGAATTCTTCGCGAGCTACATCCAGCAGTGGCCTTTGAAGCAGCGGCGTCCACTACCAGCGGAGACCGTCAACGAAAGAGACGTAAGCGGTGCGCTCGGAAGCAGAAGCGGGGATGTCGGGCGGGGCTAACAACAAAGCTAAAGGCGTTGTTGTTAGCGGGGCTAACGAAAAAGCTAAAAGCTAATCCTCAAAGAAGCGCTAATAAGGAGTCTGTTAAGCTAGAACTAGCCAGTGCCAGGCTGGATAATCCCTGCACACATAGCAATTGTCTTAGAATAATATACAACTCACATAATGTTTTTTCTGCGTCAGAGGTGGACATGCATTTTACTGAGGTGGCAAACAATCTAAAAATTCCTGTCATATTAATTCCTAGATATGGTCGAAATTATTTAAAGTGCACTACGCATAATAAACGTAACATTATTAATATTGCTACTACGGATACTTTCAACAAAAACTCCTCAAAACAGCCCACTACCTATAATATAGGCTTTTTAAACATAAGATCATTGTCTTCCAAAACATTATTAGTTAGTGAAGTCATTAGAGACAACAATCTTGATGTCCTTGGTCTAGCCGAGACCTGGCTCAAACCAGACAATTTTTTTGCGCTGGGTGAGGCGTCTCCTCCTGGCTATACGGGAACGCATATTGCCCGTCCCATTAAAAGGGGTGGGGGTGTTGCACTAATATACAACAAAAACTTTAGCCTTACCTCGGACCTAAATAATAAATATAACTCGTTTGAGGTGCTCACTATGAGGTTTGTCACACCGCTGCCTCTGCACCTGGCTGTCATCTACCGCCCCCCAGGGCCTTATTCGGACTTCATCAATGAATTTTCAGAGTTCGTTGCTGATCTAGTGACGCACGCCGACAATATAATCATAATGGGAGACTTTAACATCCATATGAATACCCCATCGGACCCTCCATGCGTGGCGCTCCAGACTATAATTGATAGCTGTGGTCTTACACAAATAATAAATGAACCCACGCATTGCAACGGTAATACGATAGATCTAGTGCTTGTCAGGGGTGTCACCACCTCCAAAGTTACGATACTCCCGTACACTAAAGTAATGTCCAATCATTACCTTATAAAATTCGAAGTTCTGACTCATTGTCAACAAACTAATAATAATAATAATAACTACTATAGCAGCCGCAACATTAATGCTGCCACAACGACGACTCTTACTGACCTACTGCCTTCGGTAATGGCACCATTCCCAAATTATGTGGGCTCTATTGATAACCTCACTAACAACTTTAACGACGCCCTGCGCGACACCATTGATAGTGTAGCACCGCTAAAGCTAAAAAGGGCCCCTAAAAGGCGTACCCCATGGTTTACAGAAGAAACTAAAGCCCAGAAATGATCATGTAGAAAGCTGGAACGCAAATGGCGTGCGACTAAACTTGAGGTTTTCCATCAAGCATGGATTTAGGGCTATATAAATAAACATTGATTGATTGATTGATTGATTGATTGATTGATTGATTGATTGAGGATACACTCTTCAAAAGAATTGATATGTTCCCCAAATTCACATCCAAAGACTACACAAAACTAAGGAAGTTTAGTGACCTGCTCATGGAAATGCAGAGTGCTAAAGCTGAAGGTCTTGCGTTTTTGGATACCGCAAGAGGATTAAATCCAATTGTGCAGAAACTTCCCTTCAATTTGCAAGAAAGGTGGATCACAGTAGGAGCTAAATACAAACGCACACAACGTGTCCCCTTCCCACCATTCAATGTTTTTGTAGACTTTGTAACGCAGGAAGCTAACTCAAGAAATGACCCCAGCTTTAACTTTACATCGTTCCCTGACGTACCCAAACTCGACAAACTGCCATGGAGAGCATATAAACAAAAATAAATTTCAGTGCACAAAGCTGATGTTGTCTCCCGTTACAATTTAGATACACAAAGAACGGCAAACAAAGCCGTAGACAGCGACAAGCTTTGCCCAATTCACATGAAACCTCATCCCCTCTCGAAGTGCAGATCATTTCGAATGAAAACACTCGATGATCAAAAAACATTCTTAAAAGAGAACCACATTTGCTTCAAATGCTGTTCTTCATCTACACACGTTGCAAAAAACTGTATGGTCAAGATACAGTGCTCTGAGTGTCTTGATGAAAAACACTGCACTGCTCTTCACCCAGGACCAGCACCCTGGCTTAAAGAAACTGAACCTGCAGCAGAGTATGGCGGGGAGAGTGACTCCGCTAAGTCGGAGGAGATCACGTCCAAATGCACACAGGTTTGTGGCATGAACGAAGCAGGCAGATCCTGCTCTAAAATTAGTCTTGTTAAAGTGTACCCAGCAGGCCATCCTGAACAAGCAGTAGGGCTCTATGTCATCCATGATGAACAAAGTAACAGGTCGTTAGTATGTCCTGAGTTTTTTGAATTGTTCAATGACCGTGGCCCTAGTTCCCCTTACTCACTAAGGACATGTGCTGGCACTAAAGAAGCAATGGGCAGGAGAGCTACAGGATATGTAGTGGCAGCCTTGGATGGTTCAGTCCACACCCCATTGCCTAGCCTCATTGAATGTAGAAATATCCCTAACGATAGAGATGAAATTCCCACACCCAGTGCAGCTATGCAACACAGTCACCTAAAGTCAGTAGCTCACCTTATCTCTGACCTGGACTCTAATGCCCCTATACTCATGCTTCTCGGATGGGATGTTATTAGAGTTCACAAAGTCCGTAAACAGAGAAGTGGCCCTAACAACGCACCTTATGCACAAAAATTGGACCTCGGGTGGGTCATAGTAGGAAACGTGTGTTTAGGTGATGTCCACAAAACTCTCGCTGTGAAGACGCTGTTCACAAATACAACTGAGAAGGGGCGTCCTACAATGTTTGAGCCATGCCCCAATGTATTTAATGTAATAGAGAGTCATTGTGAGATACAAGTTCCATTCAGCTTCAGTACTCAACTTGTGGATAGCGCTTGTGAACCTGATCAGTTAGGATGTAATGTGTTCAAACAAACCAGAAATGACAATTACATCGCAGCCTCCATTCAGGACAAAGCCTTCTTGAAAATAATGGAAGAAGGACTACAAAAGGACACAGACAAGAGCTGGACAGCTCCATTACTATTCAAGTCGCCACGTAAAAAACTCCCTAACAACAGACCGCATGCCCTGAACCGCTTAATGTCTCTTGTTCGTAGCTTTGAAAGGAAAGAAGAAATGAAGGAACATTTCATCACGTTTACTGACAAAATATTTGAAAACAAACATGCAGAGCTTGCCCCTCCACTGAAAGACGAAGAGGAATGTTGGTATTTGCCACTATTCGGTGTCTACCACCCTCGCAAGCCCAAACAGATTAGGGTCGTCTTTGAAAGCAGCGCGAAGTACAAGAATGTGTCACTAAATGATGTGTTGTTGACAGGACCAGACCTTAAAGGCCTACTGAAATTACATTTTTTTATTTAAACGGGGATAGCAGATCCATTCTATGTGTCATACTTGATCATTTCGCGATATTGCCATATTTTTGCTGAAAGGATTTAGTATAGAACAACGATGATAAAGTTCGCAACTTTTGGTCTCTGATTAAAAAAAGCCTTGCCCCTACCGGAAGTAGCGTGACGTCACAGGAGGAAGGGCTGCTCACATTTTCCTATTGTTTTCAATGCAGCAAGAGCGATTCGGACAGAGAAAGCGACGATTACCCCATTAATTTGAGCGAGGATGAAAGATTCGTGGATGAGGAACGTGAGAGTGAAGGACTAGCGAGCAGTGCAGGACGTATCTTTTTTCGCTCGGACCGTAACTTAGGTACAAGGGTTCATTGGATTCCACACTCTCTCCTTTTTCTATTGTGGATCCCGGATTTGTATTTTAAACCACCTCGGATACTATATCCTCTTGAAAATGAGAGTCGAGAACGCGAAATGGACATTCACAGTGACTTTTATCTCCACGACAATACATCGGTGAAGCTCTTTAGCTACGGAGCTAACGTGATAGCATCGGGCTTAAATGCAGATAGAAACAAAATAAATAAGCCCCTGACTGGAAGGATAGACAGAAAATCAACAATACTATTAAACCATGGACATGTAAATACACGGTTAATGCTTTCCAGGCTGGCGAAGCTTAACAATGCTGTTTCTAACGACGCCATTGAAGCTAACTTAGCAACGGGACCTCACAGAGCTATGCCAAAAACATTAGCTATCCATCTACGCCAGCCAGCCCTCATCTGCTCATCAACACCCGTGCTCACCTGCGTTCCAGCGATCGACGGAGCGATGAAAGACTTCACCCGATCATAGATGTGGTCGGCGGCCCGGAGACGGAGGAAGTCAAGGTGAGGTCGGCGGCTAGCGCGTCTGCTATCCATCTCAAAGTCCTCCTGGTTGTGTTGCTGTAGTCCGCCGCTAATACACCGATCCCACCTACAACTTTCTTCTTTGCAGTCTTCATTGTTCATTAAACAAATTGCAAAAGATTCACCAACACAGATGTCCAGAATACTGTGGAATTTTGAGATGAAAACAGAGCTTTTTGTATTGGATTCAATGGCGTCCGAATACTTCCGTTTCAACGATTGACGTCACGCGCATACGTCACCATACATAGACGTTTTCAACCGGAAGTTTAGCGGGAAATTTAAAATTGCACTTTATAAGTTAAACCGGCCGTATTGGCATGTGTTGCAATGTTAAGATTTCATCATTGATATATAAACTATCAGACTGCGTGGTCGGTAGTAGTGGGTTTCAGTAGGCCAGCGTTTCTCAAAGTGTGGGGCGCGCCCCACTGGTGGGGAATAGAGACATGACAGGTGGGGCGCGAGGAACGGGAGGAAATTTCACTTTGATTTTTTTAATTTTTTTATTATTATATTCTTTGATTTTTTTTTGACTATGCTTTCATTTTCTATACACACTGTAAATCACTTTGTGATTCTGTCTGTGAAATCCGCTATATGGATAAATGTAAATTACTTATTTTTCCTGTAGGCTTTACATTTCTAGGTAGGAGCGAAAGTTTACTGACATAGCAACAGTAACTAATGGGGGCGGGGCTAAGCGGAAGCTTTGTGAATGGCGAGTCACTGTGCGAGGATTTGCTGTTTTGCAAATACATAAAAAATAGAGCCACTGCTGATGAGCTGTTCAAGATAATGGACAGTTTCCTCAAAGAACACGACCTTAAATGGGAAAACTGTGTGGGCTTTTGCTCTGATTGCGCCAAATGCGCATTGGACACAATGTGTCATTCACCAGGAAGCACTCGCGTCAAGGCAGCTCAGCCCCAAACTCAATGAGGTTTTAACAGTGGCAGTGTCAAGCCTGCAACCCCGATTTGAAAAGCTGTGCAGTGCAAAACAGGCTCATTGCAGCCACTAATGCTGGAGTACTGTAAAACTCATGTTCACTTGCCCTGTCCTCCTTTTTTTTTGGCAAAGATTGCAAAGTGGCACTTTTATTTTCATTTATTATTGAACTTGATGCAAGTTATTTGATTTATTACTGAACTTGATGCAAGTTATAACACTTTTATTTGATTTATTATTGTACTTGATGCAAGTTATAACACTTTTTTTGATTTATTATTGAACTTGATGCAAGTTATAACACTTTTGTTTTATTTATTATTGAACTTGATGCAAGTTATAACACTTTTGTTTTATTTATATTGATTAAAAAAACTTGATGCAAGTTATTTGATTTATTATTGAACTTGATGCAAGTTATAACACTTTTATTTGATTTATTATTGAACTTGATGCAAGTTATAACACTTTTTTTGATTTATTATTGAACTTGATGCAAGTTATAACACTTTTTTGATTTATTATTGAACTTGATGCAAGTTATAACACTTTTGTTTTATTTATTATTGAATTGATGCAAGTTATTTTATTTGATATTGAACTTGATGCAAGTTATACCACAGCTGCACAGTTATTTTATTTATTATTGAACTTGATTTTATTTTATGTTATTGAGTTTGAATGTATAAAACTTGATGTTACTTGATGTTCGATACATTTGAAAATGTTAAGCTTGGCATTAGCGTTCTGTTGGGGCGATGGGGGCAGGTGGGGCTTGAAAACTCCCCTTTGTCCAAAGTGGGGGATGACAAAAAAAGTTTGAGAACCACTGCAGTAGGCCTTTAATTAACATTATTACATGTGTATTTGTCGCCATCATGTGGTCCTGGCAATTACTACATCTTTGAGAAGTGTGTATTTTGAATCAAACTTTATTGACCGGAAGTTGCATAAGCCAAGCAGAGAAATCTACGTTGCCAGCACGTACTTTATGTTGATTCTTTTCGAAGAAATACTGCATATATCTTTTAAGGTTGCATCGCCGATATGTATCATAAGTTGAACTTTGAAACTTGGTTTTTGTCTCAAATATTTCGAGCTAAATTTACGATTTTTGATGTATGATGATATCTTTGTGATGCTCATTAGCGATAATTTTCTATGTCATCTGAGATGGCGTCGTAGTACAAATTCACTTTGTTTACCTTCTCATGCCTTGTAAGGTAGCATTACAGCATACACTACCGTTCAAAAGTTTGGGGTCACATTGAAATGTCCTTATTTTTGAAGGAAAAGCACTGTACTATTCAATGAAGATAACTTTAAACTAGTCTTAACTTTAAAGAAATACACTCTATACATTGCTAATGTGGTAAATGACTATTCTAGCTGCAAATGTCTGGTTTTTGGTGCAATATCTACGTAGGTGTATAGAGGCCCATTTCCAGCAACTATCACTCCAGTGTTCTAATGGTACAATGTGTTTGCTCATTGGCTCAGAAGGCTAATTGATGATTAGAAAACCCTTGTGCAATCATGTTCACACATCTGAAAACAGTTTAGCTCGTTACAGAAGCTACAAAACTGACCTTCCTTTGAGCAGATTGAGTTTCTGGAGCATCACATTTGTGGGGTCAATTAAACGCTCAAAATAGCCAGAAAAAGAGAACTTTCATCTGAAACTCGACAGTCTATTCTTGTTCTTAGAAATGAAGGCTATTCCACTAAATTGTTTGGGTGACCCCAAACTTTTGAACGGTAGTGTATATATGAATACATTTGCATAACATATGTATTGTTTGTCTTTTTAGTTTCACCCTTTTGAATGTCAATAAACCTGCTGACAACGCTCATCGGTCTCCAGAGTCGTGACATAAGAAAGGTGTTAAACAGCCCTTGCATCAGACATGCACCCCTAACGGCACACATATTTTTCGGATTATAAATTGCAGTTTTTTTCATAGTTTGGCCGTGGGTGCGACATATACTCCGGAGCGACTTATGTGTGAAATTATTAACACATTACCGTAAAATATCAAATAATATTATTTATCTACTTCACGGAAGAGACGAAGCAAATGTCAGCAATCGTCACACACACCAACCAATAAGAATTCGGCGGGGGAGGGTCATGGCAGAAGTGCATTGTGGGTCATGGGATGCTAGCTGCTATATGCTACTGCCGTAGCTATTAAAGTGGATCATTTAAAAAAAAAACTGAGAAGGGCTAAACAAAAACGGCACCGAAAAGGAAATCATATACTGCAGATTACCAGCTGGACGTAGTGAAATATGCAGCAGAAAACGGCGATCGAGAAGCAGAAAGAAAGGACGTTAGCGGCGCATACTAGGAGCAACAACGAGGAAGAAGATTTCATTGGATTTAGCGATTAGGAGTGACAGATTGTTTGGTAAACGTATAGTATGTTCTATATGTTATAGTTATTTGAATGACTCTTACCATAATATGTTACGTTAACATACCAGGCACGTTCTCAGTTGGTTATTTATGCCTCATATAACGTACACTTATTCAGCCTGTTGTTCACTATTCTTTATTTATTTTAAATTCCCTTTCAAATGTCTATTCTTGGTGTTGGATTTTATCAAATAAATTTCCCCTAAATATGCGACTCATACTCGAGTGCGACGTATATATGTTTTTTTCCTTCTTTATTATGCATTTTCGGCCGGTGCGACGTATACTCCGGAGCGATTTATTATCCGAAAAATACAGTATACAAGGCGTTTGTATAATAGTTCTGCGTCCTGTCCCTTTAACTCAGCGGTGTAGTGCGCATCACGTGACCTCTCGCCCCTCCCTGCGCGAGTGTTTAAGGTGCGGCGACGTCGTCCTCATTCAGAGTGTGGGGAAGTCAGCCGACAGGTTCGTGTCTCTATAAAACATACTTGCCAACCCTCCCGAATTTCAGTGCCTCTCCCTAAAATCTCCCGGGACAACCATTCTCCCGAATTTCTCCCGATTTACAGCCGGACTTAAGGCAAGCCCCCTTCAGGTCCGTGCGGAGCTGAGTGAGGACAGCCTGTCGTCACGTCCGCTTGGCCAACCAAAAAGTAACCACAGAACACTATACGGCGTATAGTGTTCTGTGGTTACTTTTTGGTTGGCCAATGGTTTACATTGTATTGCGCACCCTGACGGCAAGTGTTGGAGTCGGTTCTGAAGTATGAAGTAAAGAGACCTAACTTCATCACCTCACCTGGTTATTGACTCCAAACCAGAATATTACACTGCCCATACCTATGCTCCTTCAAAGGCTGTGCTACTGGCTGCAAAGCATTGCACTTTCAAATACAACAATGAGTAGAGAGGAGTGTTATGTGTGTATATGTGTAAATAAATGAACACTGAAATGTATTTTATTTATAAGTATATATAGATATATATATATATATATATATATATATATATATATATATATATATATATATATATATATATATATATATATATATATATATATATATATATATATATATATATATATATATATATATATATATATACATATATATATATATATACTACCGTTCAAAAGTTTGGGGTCACCCAAACAATTTTGTGGAATAGCCTTCATTTCTAAGAACAAGAATAGACTGTCGAGTTTCAGATGAAAGTTGTCTTTTTCTGGCCATTTTGAGCGTTTAATTGACCCCACAAATGTGATGCTCCAGAAAGTCAATCTGCTCAAAGGAAGGTCAGTTTTGTAGCTTCTGTAACGAGCTTAACTGTTTTCAGATGTGTGAACATGATTGCACAAGGGTTTTCTAATCATCAATTAGCCTTCTGAGCCAATGAGCAAACACATTGTACCATTAGAACACTGGAGTGATAGTTTCTGGAAATGGGCCTCTATACACCTATGTAGATATTGCACCAAAAACCAGACATTTGCAGCTAGAATTGTCATTTACCACATTAGCAATGTATAGAGTGTATTTCTTTAAAGTTAAGACTAGTTTAAAGTTATCTTCATTGAAAAGTACAGTGCTTTTCCTTAAAAAATAAGGACATTTCAATGTGACCCCAAACTTTTGAACGGTAGTGTATCAGCTAGAATTCACTGAAAGTCAAGTATTTATTTATAAGAAATACTTGAATTTCAGTGAATTCTAGCTATAAATATACTCCCCCCCCCCCCCCCCCCCAATCTCCCGAATTTGGAGGTCTCAAGGTTGGCAAGTATGCTATAAAAATTTAACAAGTGTTCGCTCTTGCCTTTCATTTACACGATTGTGCTCGTTGTAAACTTTTAGTGCTTTCTACTTGGCTGCAGGGAGTCCATGACTCAGTAAATAGAGGAACTGCTGAGTCATGAATGACAATGCTACGTGCTAAGCTAGTGGCGCCGAACATTAGCGTTAGCATTAGCATCAATTTTATACAATGGGTTTCAGTACATATCCTGTTTATGGTAAAGTGTTTATTTTGACTGTTTGATTTTATTTATGAACTTACTCTTAGATGCAGTGTGTTTACATGTAAGCAGATTAAACAGTACTGTTGATTATTTATTGAATGTTAATGTGCAGGCTATGTAGCACACTATAGCACTTTTGAATTCAAGCACTTGTTTATTTGTAATTTATGCATTTAATGATTTAGAAAAATGTACACATGGAAATTGAGTGTAAAAGTTAAAGAAGCCTTTAGTGCTAATTTAGATACTTTATTGGTCCTGTTGTTGTATTGCAGGCCAGGTGTTTCTATTTGGAACCAATGGATGGCGAGCTTGAACCTAGAGCTGGGGCTACTGTGTCCACCTAACAACTAGCAGAAAACTACTGGTCTGGTAGGAAGGCCCCCCACACACTCCATGAACTCTGGTGCATCAGTCCACTCACTCCTTCTCCTAACTATAAACCTTGGACATTCAATACAAGTTCTCAACAAACCCTCATGGGTCGTTGCATCACTTCTGGGACTGTGTATATTTTCTGTTTTGTTTGAGTTGGAGTTTGAGTTTATTTCGAACATGCAAGCATACAACATGAAACATCACAATTTCCAGTTTCTTTTCAACATGTTCGAAAAGGAGTAGGAATTTGTTGTTCAAATCCAATTTAACCAATCATTTAAGTTAAAGTACCAATGATTGTCACACACACACACACACACTAGGTGTGGCGGAATTATTCTCTGCATTTGACCCATCACCCTTGATCACCCCCTGGAAGGTGAGTGGATCAGTGGGCAGCAGCGGTGGCAGCGCCCGGGAATCATTTTTGGTGATTTAACCCCAAATTCCAACCCTTGATGCTGAGTGCCAAGCAGGGAGGTAATGGGTCCCATTTTTATAGTCTTTGGTATGACTCGGCCGGGGTTTGAACTCACAACCTACCGATCTCAGGGCAGACACTCTAACCACTAATTTGTGAATTGTGCTTATCAACCAATCTCTAACTGCAGTTGTAAATATTTTGGGGTTTTCTATTTTCCCTTTTATTTCTGTTGTAAATATTTTGTTCTACAATCTTTACAATACACGGTACCTGCACCAAACTTAATTTTCTGTTTCTGTGTAATCATTACTGACCACCAGCTCCTGCAGCCCAATTTAGATCTTCTGTTCCCCACTTAGGGCTGGGCGATATATCGAGTTTGTAAGATATATCGATATATTTTTAAACAAGATATGAATTAAGAAAATATCGTAATATCGATATAATTTATTTCACGTTAAAATGACCAAACACCGCTTATTTGTTGTGTTCCTTGTTCTCCCTCTCAAAACTCCATGGGCTACTGAACCCCTCACTTTCCTCCTTCCAAGACGTGCTTGCACATATAACAACATCCATGATTAGTTGGTTGTTTACTGTGATGAGTCACGATTGGTTAAGATTAGAGCAAAACATTACAGACAGGCCAATCAGAGGCAAGATAGGGTGGGTCATCGAACCAGGAAAGGAAATCACAACAGACATCCCAAATGACGATGAGAGTCGGAGAAAAGAAGAGGGAATATTCAAGCGGGCGATTTATATATTTAAAAAAACTAGTGGAAGATGGCAGAGGGATTCTCTTCTTAGTTTTTTCTTTTAGCGTTTTAGAGGAAACCCACAATTAGTCTACTTGGCCACATTTGGACAAAGGTATGCGTCTGGATAAAACATTAATTTGACTTGTTTACCATGTAAGCCCAAATCAAAACTGTTCTCTAGTTGCCAAGGCAGGCATATTTCGCACAAGAAATGCTGCAAAAAATGTATGCCAAAGTGAGGAAGATCATAGCTGCACATTTAAGTAATGTCACTTACTTGACGCTGACCAGAACCGTACATGTGACAGTCCATTACATCGTCGACTGGGAATTAAAAAGTGCATGCCTGCAAATGTATTTTTTATCTGAGTTTGATCAATTTTGCATTATTTCACAGTTATTTATTTTACGTGGAAATAATATTTTTCTATTTTATTGATGTTATGTAATTTTGTGCTACTTAAACCGTTTATTTTCTGTGCTGTTAATACCCATCTTGACTAACTGGGTTAATAAAAGTGCCACTGACTGTTTACAGTACAGTTGTCATTCAGTTCAATTTCAGTGAATCTCGCTCAAAATTAATATCTTTATATGTATACTTTCACCGGAAAATATATCGAGATATATATTGAATATCGAGTTTAAGTAAAAATATATCGAGATATACTTTTTCGGCCTTATCGCCCAGCCCTATCCCCACTAGCCCGTGTTTTCTGTCCTTATTAGTTGTATACCTAGTCTCTTATTTTATCCTGTCCTATTAGTGCTAATAACACACTAATATGTATTAGTGTGTCCCAAATACCCGCTACACAAGATTTTTCTGAGGTGGTACCTTGTGAAAAAAGTTTGAGAACCGCTGGTTTAAATCATTCAGGAAATATCCACAATGTTGTTGACAATACCTACTCCGCTCCCTTCCCTTCCACTGCCAAAAATGAAGATCAACCAACAAGGTAAGGTGTACTTTATTTTTAATTCTTAATCAATTGTAGCGAATTGGCTGCTAAAGTTAAGGAGTTATTTGATTTCAAATTGTGAGTGTGGCTTCAAAGGAAAATGGACAGTTCAGCTAGTTGTTGTTTTGGTTTTGTTATTATATAGAAACTTGATCCATCACCCCCTTGTTTGATTGATACACTGTCCTGCACTTTATAATTTGTTCAAAGTGTACACATTTTTACTAAAATATGGACTTTTGTCGAAGCTGGAAGCCATTTTTAATATTTACATTGTTTCTGATTGAGAAATTTGATTCAATATACAAATGTTTTTATTTACGAACCCTGTTCAATATTGTATTATCATAAATCAAGGTTTCACTCTCCGGTTATTTATCACTGAATTTGAAACATTTAACTTTCTGCATGTTTTTGTTACAAAACTGAACATGTACACAGTGTGAGGAAACTGGGTATTTTGAATAATTTTGAAATAATCTCACTGGAGGTCCTTGTATTCCCTCTCCAGGTGGGCCGGGCAAACCTGGTAATCCTCTAAAGCCAACATCCCCCTGGAAAATAAATTGTCACCAAAACAATTAAAATGTTTTCTCGAAACACAAAGAACACATAAAAACGTGCCCATTTATCAATATATATAGAGGAACCTTAGGTCCTGGAATTCCCATTCCTTCTGGTCCAGACTCTCCTGGTAAACCTGGCATGCCTGGGGGCCCCTGGAAAAGTAAGATGTTAACAATTTAAACTGAGAGAAGGACTGATTATGTTCTTTTAGATGGTACAAACCAAAGGACCAGGGCTGCCTTCGCCTTTTGGTCCAACTGGACCAGGTAGGCCACTGAGACCTCTGTCACCCTGGAGAAACAAAGCACAACTATTGCTGATGTGATTTATTTTACAAAACACTAAAATGGTTTTAAATGTAGAGTGTACCTTTGGACCTGGAAGCCCAAGGCCTGTTTCCCCAATTGGTCCAGGAGGACCAGACGGACCTAGATCCCCCTTGAGACAAGATATTAATGGCACAGTGATGATTAGTTTTGACTAACAGAAGAATACTGTCCAGTGTACAGTGTGTTGGGTTACTCACCTTTGGACCAGTTATAGATCGTCCTGGCTGCCCTGGATTTCCCTGCTGACCGGGTACCCCACGTTCACCCTAGAAACCAAATAACATGAACTAGTTTCCACCATCAAATGTAATGTCCACAGGTAAATAAAGCATCCTCATTTGTTCCTTCCTACCTTTGGTCCAGATGGTCCTGAGATGCCTGGAGGTCCGTGTAACCCACGAATGCCCCTCAGACCCTGGTCTCCCTATAAGGGAACACCACAAACCTTGTTGTCATTTGACCTGGAAAGTACCAGCTCCTAAAATACACACACCTTCTCTCCTTGAGTGCCAATGCCTGGTGGTCCCTCAGAACCTCTTGAACCGGACAACCCAGGCTCCCCCTATGAATGGAAATAGTCAATTGACTCAAGGGTAACAAAAAACAACATCAGAGGAATACATCTTGGGGGTTTGGTGAAAGATCTTGTACCTTCTGCCCTGGCGCCCCATCTTCTCCTGGAAGACCCGGCAAGCCCCCCAGACCAGAAGCTCCAGGCTCCCCCTGTACCAATACTTATTCATCATTTGATACTAATAGACTTGGTCCATTGACACATTTATACAGTAGCTTAATATTGTACTGTAAATGCCCCATCTACTCAATTAACCACCAAGTTTGGATAACTTCCTGCCACGATGTCTCATTAGTGCTTGATCAAACAAGATTGGCATTACCAGCTGTGGCTGTAGGCAACCTACTGATTGTAGTTTGTATTAACAAGTAATCAACACAGATACCATGAATTGATTAACGTGGACCCCGACTTAAACAAGTTGAAAAACGTATTCGGGTGTTAACATTTAGTGGTCAATTGTACGGAATATGTACTGTACTGTGCAATCTACTAATACAAGTCTCAATGAATCAATCATACTAGTGGCTGCATTTGAACTATGATTAGTGGTCATCCAGCAGCTTTATCTACCTCTGCATGCGCTTTGAAAGATTAGTTGTGTTACTCAGCTGTTGGTGTTAAACTGCTGCGTGTTACACTTGAACAAGCTCATCGCCAGTTTTTAAAACAGGCTGAGTGGTTTGCTCCTTATTGTTATTACAACATTGGTTGGGTTGATGCTGTGTTGTGCAATATAGGCCTATTATCAAAACGGCCACAACACTGGGAGGAAAAAATGCATATATACCAGGCCTGGGCAATTATTTTGACTCGGGTGGGGGGCAAATTTGGGAGAAATTTTTTTTATCTTGTCTTTGCAGTGTATTCAATTTAATATACATTGAAAAGGATTTGCAAATCATTGTATTCTCTTTTTATTTACCATTTACACAACATGCCAACTTCACTGGGTGTGGGTTTTGTAAATTAACAGCAAATTGCTGGCAATTGCATTACTTTCACAGTGACATTTACAGTAATTTACTGTAAAAATATATTTATAGCAATTTATTGTAACAGAGCTGTGATTTACAGTCAAATACAATTAAGTTACTACTAAATGCTGTAACTTAGTAATTGTATTGTTATTCTATTTAAAAGCATACCACCACCTACTGTACAAGAGTGTGCAATATAGTCTATGGAACCACTTCAGAGACAAATCAGTTTGAATTTATAGTAATTTGTTTTAATATTACAGAAGACTATGATTGCAGTAGTTTACTGTGAAATAACACTTGAATGCTGTAAAATATAAGGGTATCGTAATTTGTAGTCATTTGTTGTAATGTACATTTTGATTGCAGTAATTTACAGTGAAAAATACTGTTAAAAGAGGTGAAATACTTTTTTTTTTTTTACAGTGTGTATAATTCAAGTAACAGTTGTCTCACCTTTGTACCAGCTTCACCAATGCCTCTCTCTCCTGGAGATCCTTGTTCTCCAGGTAAACCTTGGTCCCCCTATAACAACCATTAATGTCTTCACAGTTGTCAACATTGACAATGCATTCATTTCAAGAACAGTTTACACTAACCTTGGATCCAGGCAAACCTGCTCCAGGAATCCCTCTAACTCCTGGTGGACCCCTTGGACCCTCAACTCCCTACACAGTAACATAGGTTATTTCAGCGATGGCAGCTGATGGCCCTGCTATGGTGCAAAATGAAGAACATATGAATAGCTTTGCTGACCTTCTCGCCCTGTATGCCCACTCCTGTCAGCCCAGTGAACCCTGGAGGACCTGCAGGCCCTAATTCACCCTAGTAGGAGCGTATTAAAAAGAGATGATCATATACTGTAGCTTTCTACATTTAGTCAGAGTACGGCTATTGAATAGTACATGTTTGCAAGTCAGGTTTTATATATGGTATTGATTGTTATGCTATATAAAAACGATAGGCCTTGTTTATTGTAACTACAGTATCTGCTATATGTGCTGAGGAATAATAATAAATATTGTATTTGATAAGTAACAGTGATGGGTCTGTCCCTGTTACTGGAGTCCCAAAGCTATGACCATCACTCTTTAGAACGTTGAGAAAAAATGTAAACTGCATGAAATAAAAATACAGGAAAATATTGAGTCTGTCCCGTTGCAGTTACTGTATATAACAACATCCACTCTACTGTGTAAGATTTTGAAATACTGGGGATTTTTTGTCCATTCCAAAAGTGTTATCCAGCACCTGACCTTGGTTTGTGTACAGGACCACAGTCATGCAACATAAACTATCCTATTTTGTCCAGAAAATAGATGTAAAGGGACAAAATTAGCCAATTATTGTTCAACTCTCTTGGACATTCATAATTTCATTGCAGTTAGGTGGTGCCAGGACAAAAAAGTCCTCCGGGAGTTCAGTGTATAAACATTTTAGAATTCATATTTTCATACTTTTTTTTGTTCGTAACTTTCAATTTAAGTCATTTTAATCCTAAATAAAAAACAGCTAACATGTTTTTTTTTATTTTTATTTTAATTTTTATTTTAACCCCTTGAATGCCTAAGTATGACATTTTTTTATTTCGAAAAATTAACATAAAATCACCTACACCAGGCCTGGGCAATTATTTTTACTCGGGGGGCGGGGGGAATTTACAGAAAAAAATGTGTTTTGGGGACGGTATATATCTATGTATACACACATATATATACACACACATACACACACACATGTATACATATATGTATATATATATATGTGTGTGTGTGTATGTGTATATATATCAGAGGTGGGTAGTAACGCGCTACATTTACTCCGTTACATCTACTTGAGTAACTTGGGATAAATTGTACTTCTAAGAGTAGTTTTAATGCAACATACTTTCACTTTTACTTTAGTATAATTATAGAGAAGAAACACTATTTTTACTCTGCTCCAATTATCTACATTCAGCTCGCTACTGATTTTTATCGATCTGTTAATGCACGCTTTGTTTGTTTTGGTTTGTCAGACAGACCTTCAAAGTAGGATCTATGCATGCCTGCGTTTCACTAATCAAATACAGTCACTGGTGACGTTTGACTCCGTTTCACCAATCAAATACAGTCACTGGTGACGTTTGACTCCGTTTCACCAATCAAATACAGTCACTGGTGACGTTTGACTCCGTTTCACCAATCAAATGCAGTCACTGGTGACGTTTGACTCTGTTTCACCAATCAAACAAGAGCCAGGCGGTCACATGATTAACTGCACATAAAGTTTCAGCGGCAAATTACAACAAGCTTAAGCTTACATGAACTCAATGTCAAATTTGAGGAAGCCTATCGCGGTAAGTAACGTTAGTAGATATTTTGGCTGTCACCGTAGGCTGATGTTAGCTTCCCTGCTATGAATCACTGTCAAATGTACATCGTGTGGGGACATTTATTAACGCACTGCAGCCTCATAAATAGACAGACAGATACACGCACAGTCGCACACACACACACACACATACATAGAAACACCATCCCAGGTGCAGCCCACACCTATCAGAGTTTATGGTTTGCGTAAAGGCTAACTCGTTATTTTCCTTTGTAATCTCTGCCTACTGAGCTTATGGTGCTGTTAAGTTATTGTGGCTCAATTTGCCTTAATTTTTTTTATGTTAATGTATTATTACTTAATATATATTATTGTTTTAGTTGCTTAAGAGATATTCCTGGCTCTGAATTTGCTCATTGCTATTTTTATGTTTTTGTGCATTATTTGTTACCGTCATCATTAAACGAACAGGTTACGCATCAGTTACTCAGTACTTGAGTAGTTTTTTCACAACATACTTTTTACTTTTACTCAAGTAAATATTTGGGTGACTACTCCTTACTTTTACTTAAGTAATAAATCTCTAAAGTAACAGTACACTTACTTGAGTACAATTTCTGGCTACTCTACCCACCTCTGATATATATATATATATATATATATATATATATATATATATATATATATATATATATATATATATATATATATATATATATATATATATATATATATATATATATATATATATATATATATATATATATATATATATATATATATATATATATATATATATATATATATATATATATATACATATATACACATATATATATATATATATATATATATATATATATATATATATATATATATATATATATATATATATATATATATATATATACATATATATATATATATATATATATATATATATATATATATATATATATATATATATATATATATATATATATATATATATATATATATGTATATCAGGGGTCACCAACGCGGTGCCCGCGGGCACCAGGTAGCCCATAAGGACCAGATAAGTAGTCCGCTGGCCTGTTCTAAAAATAGCTCAAATAGCAGCACTTACCAGTGAGCTGCCTCTATTTTTTAAATTGTATTTATTTACTAGCAAGCTGGTCTCGCTGTGCTCGACATTTTTGATTCTAAGAGAGACAAAACTCAAATAGAATTTGAAAATCCAAGAAAATATTTTAAAGACTTGGTCTTCACTTGTTTAAATAAATTCATTATTTTTTTTACTTTGCTTCTTATAACTTTCAGAAAGACAATTTTAGAGAAAAAATACAACCTTAAAAATGATTTTAGGATTTTTAAACACATATACCTTTTTTACCTTTTAAATTCCTTCCTCTTATTTCCTGACAATTTAAATCAATGTTCAAGTAAAAAAAAATTTTATTGTAAAGAATAATAAATACATTTTAATTTAATTCTTCATTTTAGCTTCTGTTTTTTCGACGAAGAATATTTGTGAAATATTTCTTCAAACTTATCATGATTAAAATTCAAAAAAGTTATTCTGGCAAATCTAGAAAATCTGTAGAATCAAATTTAAATCTTATTTCAAAGTCTTTTGAATTTCTTTTAAAATTTTTGTTCCGGAAAATCTAGAAGAAATAACGATTTGTCTTTGTTAGAAATATAGCTTGGTCCAATTTTTTATATATTCTAACAAAGTGCAGATTTGATTTTAACCTATTTAAAACATGTCATCCAAATTCTAAGATCAATCTTAATCAGGAAAAGTTACTAATGATGTTCCATAAATTATTTTTTTAATTATTTCAAAAAGATTAGAATTAGCTAGTTTTTCTCTTCTTTTTTTCGGTTGAATTTTGAATTTTAAAGAGTCGTAATTGAAGATAAACTATGTTTCAAAATTTAATTGTCATTTTTTTCGTGTTTTGTCCTCTTTTAAACCGTTCAATTAAGTGTAAATATCATTAATTATTAATAATAACATAGAGTTAAAGGTAAATTGAGCAAATTGGCTATTTCTGGCAATTTATTTAAGTGTGTATCAAACTGGTAGCCCTTCGCATTAATTAGTACCCAAGAAGTAGCTCTTGGTTTCAAAAAGGTTGGTGACCCCTGATGTATATGTATGTAAGCTGTGAAAATCTGCTGTACAGTATGTGTGTTTGGGTCCTAATACAAAACCTCACAATGTCTGATTGAAAGCTAAAAACGTTATGACAGACCGCCTTAAAAAACGGAATGGAATATAAAATGTATTTACTGAATGAGACACCCAGAATGTACATGAAAATAAAGAATGTGGGATTTACAATATTAACTATGAAGGATAAAATACTGAATATTGACAACGTATGAACATCACACCCCCTCTCCATCCACATATTTTACAATCAAGCGAAATGCAACAAACACAGCGAAATATGAACGCGAAGGGTAAAAAAAAAAAAACCCCACCTACAATCTGATATATCACTAAGCTTTAGAACTTTGTTGTAAAAATCTCTTTCCACGTCTGTCCCTGACACCCACATTTCAGGCACTGGAAATACTCTGTGGAAACACTCCCCACCCACACTGCTTGGTGCCTCGTCTGAGCTGCTGTGACTTGCATTACCATAGTAACTAATTAGATGACTATGGTAACTAAGTAGATTACCATAGTAACTAGTATATAATGCAAAAGCATTGAAAGACTTAGTATAGTTGAAGACTTGCGGTCATTAGAAAACATCACTGCCCATCATAATGGCAGCTACACTTTACATCTTAAAGATCTAAAAACATTATTTGGGAATGTCCAGCGGGCCAGATTGAAAAGCTTAACGGGCAGCATGCAGACCCCCGGCCTTAATTTGCCCAGGTCTGACCTACACAGTAAATGGTATGGGGCTGGCGTAAAGATCAATCCAAAATATACGAACATAAGATTAGTGATTAAACAAATTAAACAAAAAATTAAAAAAATTCTACGTCACTTCCTGTCAATGAGAAAGGACGCAAAAGAATAAGGCTCCGCTTCTGCTACCGGAGTTTTTTGTTAAATCTGAAGATTTTGACCACTGATTTGCGATCACAGCCACAGGAGAGTACCCTGGCATCTTCGATCTGATTTTGGACAGTAGAGAGGCACTGATACGCTGAAATAAGGCGAGTTGGAAGAGCCGTTAGCCTCAAGCCAAAGGCGCCTTGCCGCAGTACAAAGCGGTTGCCTAGCAACCAAAAGCTACGGCGAGTTTACAGCTGTTTTAAAGTGATCCCGACGTCGCAGAGTGATATAAGTTGACAGGCTGACACCTCAAATTGATCTCTGAACGGCGCAAGATACTAAATTGTTGGAAAAAACAAGTTAAAGTGCCACAAGTCGCCAAAGAAGCAACTGCCGTTAAGATACAAGAGGCTCTGACGTCAGCGACTGCCGCAATACGAAAAGGTAAAGGAAAGATTGAAATCCCGAAACGTTCGGGGTCAGCTGACACAGAACACAACTGGGAACAAGATTTGAGGTTGGACACAGGACATGATGGGAATCAAGAAGCGATACTACAAAAACTTAACGAAATGAAAGAAGAAATGAAAGAAATGAAAGAAGAAGTGAAAGAAATGAAAGAAATGAAAGAAGAAATGAAAGAATATCTGAAAAAAGTAACAGCAGAACACAAACAAGATGTGAAAAGTATGCAGCAAAATATAGAAAATCTGCAATCTCAGAACAACAGAAGAAATAATGAAGCCACTGAAATGAGCAAACAAATGAAGACCCTTCAAGAAGACAACAACATGCTGAGGAATATCATAGATGAAATGGATCAGGACAAACGAATGAATGATATCATCGTGACAGGGCACCGAATTAAACCAAGATCCTATGCGAAAGCTGTGAATAATGAAGGTGAACCTGATGAAATGGATATGGTCTCAGCAGAACAGCAAGTGGTCAACTTTCTGCAATCAAAGGAAATTGAAATTGACATTAATACCATCGAAAAATGCATCCCACAGAACGGAAGAAACAACAACACCATTCTCCAGTCGTGCTTGTGAAACTCGTAAACAGAAAATCTAAAATGGCATTGCTGAGACAGGGAAAGAAGCTGAAGGGAACAAATGTGTACATGAATGAGCATCTCACAAAACGTAATGCTGGAATCGCCAAGGAGGCACGCGACTTGGGAAAGGAGGGAAAAATCCAGGGAACTTGGAGCGCCAACTGTAAAATCTACATCAAGCTGAATGGAGGTCCAGAAGCAAGAGTAATTGTTGTCCATGACATCAAGGACCTGGACAATTTTTAAAGTTGAAACAGCTTCCACAACAACGATGATAATGGACTCTGACAGAAAACAAACACCCAGCATCGACACTACTATGTTCCAAGGGACGACTAAACAAGAGGACCTACATTCAGGATTGCATCCACCTACACTTATAGAGATTACTGAAACAACATCAAAGATTGTTGAACAAGAAAATATGGAACTAAAAAATTTCTGCAACAAAGATCACAAAAACCAGGATTTGGAAAATGATATAGATCCAGATGCAAATTTTTTCTCCCACATCAGTAATAATTGTTTTTATTATACAGATGATCAATATAATAGCAACATTGAATGTGATAACAAATTGTCAATTATTCATTTTAATAGCAGAAGCTTGTATGCAAATTACAACAACATTAAGAACTTTTTGGAACACATCAACGAACCCTTCAAAGTGATTGCTGTCACAGAAACATGGATTGATGATAAAAAAAGGAATAGATTTTGATCTGGAAGGATATGAACTAAACTACATCAACAGAACCAACAAAAATGGAGGAGGAGTAGCTGTGTACGTGATGAAGAACCTGAACTACAAAGTGGTAAAAAACATGTCATTTGCTATAGATAATATCTTAGAATGTATAACCATTGAAATATGTCAGGAAAAAAGCAAAAACATATTCATCAGTTATATATATAGATCACCTAAGTCAAGTATAGAAACATTTGAAGAATGGATCAAGGCTACTTACATGGACAATGGTCAAAGAATAATGTTCTTATGTGGTGACTTTAATATTGACTTATTGAACCCCAACAAGCAAAAGTCTATTGATGACTTCATTGATACAATGTACAGCATCAGTCTATATCCTAAAATCACAAAGCCAAGCAGAATCACAGCACACTGTGCCACACTTATTGATAATATTTTTACCAATGATTTTGATAATAACACTACAAGTGGTCTACTTATAACCGACGTTAGTGATCATCTGCCAGTTTTTACAATATATGATGGAAACTACAAGAAGAACATGGAAGACAAAAGGACATTTCCAAGACTGTGCACAGAGAAAGAGGATGACTGCCTTCAAAATTGAGCTCCAAAAGCAAGATTGGGACAATGTGTACAATGAAAAAGAGGTTGATGAAGCATATGAACATTTCTTAAACAAGTTCATAATACTTTATGACAAACATTGTCCATGGATACAACTCAGTAACAAGCAGAGAAAGAATAATCAAACATGGATGACAAAATGATTAAAAAATGCTTGTAAGAAGAAGAATACACTATATAGAAAATGTATAGCACAAAGAACTATAGAGGCAGAAATTAAGTACAAAAAGTATAAAAACAAGTTAACAGACATACTACGATCATGTAGAAAAGAATATTACAGTGAATTATTGGACAGGAACAAAAATTATATGAGAGCAACATGGGGCATCCTCAATAGCATTATTAAAAATGGAACTAAGAGGGACTACCCTCAATACTTCTTAGATGGAAATAAAAAAAATGACAACATAAAGGAAGTAGTTGAAAGCTTCAATAATTATTTTGTAAATATTGGACCAAAATTGGAAGAAAGGATTCCAGATCCAGTTCCAATTGAGGACTATAATGATACCATAGAGCGAAATCCCAACTCCATGTTCCTCAGTAATGTGACACAGGAGGAAATAGTTACAATCGCGAAAAAATGTAAATCTAAGACTTCAACTGATTGTAACAGAATTGATATGGAAACGATAAAAAAGGTTATTGAAGAGATCTCAGGACCATTAATGTATATTAGTAACCTATCATTTCAAACAGGTACATTTCCAAACAAAATGAAAATAGCTAAAGTTGCACCAATTTATAAGACTGGAGACAAACATCAATTTACAAATTATAGACCTGTTTCTTTACTTCCACAATTTTCTAAAATCATTGAAAAACTGTTCAATAACAGATTAGAGAGTTTCATAAATAAAAATAGAATACTCGAAGAGAACCAATATGGATACAGAGCTAATGTTTCAACTTCAATGGCTTTAATTGAAATTACAGAAGAAATTACCAATGCAATAGATAGTAAAAAATGTGCAGCAGCAGTGTTCATGGATCTAACTAAAGCATTTGACACTATTAATCACAATATTTTAATCAAAAAACTAGAACGATATGGCATCAGAGGGTTAGTCTTAAACTGGATAAGAAGTTATCTAACGAACAGGAAACAATAGGTGAAGCTAGGCGAACACACGTCTACAACGCTAAATATATCCTGTGGTGTACCTCAGGGATCAATACTAGGACCTAAATTATTCAATCTCTATATAAATGACATTTGTAAAGTTACAAAAGATTTAAAGTTAGTACTATTTGCGGATGATACAATAGCGTTTTGTTCAGGAGAGAACACACAGGAGATAATACAAATAATAACAGAAGAAAATAACAAATTAAAAAGATGGTTTGACAAAAACAGACTATCGTTGAATCTCAGTAAAACTAAAATAATGCTATTTGGTAACAGTAGAAGAGAAAGTCAAACACAAATACAAATAGACGGAAAAGAAATTGAAAGAGTAAATGAAACCAAATTTCTAGGTATAATGATTGATGATAAATTGAACTGGAAATCTCACGTAAAAAATATACAACATAAAGTAGCAAGAAACACGTCAATAATGAATAAAGCAAAACATGTTCTAGACAAAAAATCACTTCATATTCTCTACTGCTCACTAGTGTTACCATATCTGTGCTACTGTGTAGAAATATGGGGAAATAACTACAAAAGTACACTTCATTCATTAACGGTGTTACAAAAAAGATCAGTTAGAATAATACATAATGTTGAATATAGAGAACATACAAATCCTTTATTTATTGAATCAAAGATACTGAAATTCCACGACATAGTGAATTTGCAAACAGCTAAAATTATACACAAAGCAAACTATAACCTGCTACCCAAGAATATACAACAATTCTTCTCAAAAAAAGAGAAGAAATATAATCTTAGAGAAAAATGTAATTTAAAACATTTGTACACACGTACAACACTTAAGACCTTCAATATATCAGTATGTGGAATTCAATTATGGAATGGATTAAGCAAAGCAATCAAACAATGTACTAATATGATCCACTTCAAGAAACTCTTCAAACTTAAAGTGTTTACAAAGTACAAAGAAGAAGAACCATGATAAACATTCTGAATTTATTTAATTCATCCATTCTTTCACTCTCAAAATAATCTTACTTATCTCATCATATGAAATGTAACTTACTTCACCAATTATCATTTATCTGTTTATTTTTATTGTGATTACTTATGGAGTACATTGTGAATAAATTGAGAACAGGAAGTGAACAAAAAAGTTTAGCAACTGTTATGTAAAAGGAAAGGGGTAGGATTAAATAAGCTCTGCTTCTTCCTACTCCTTTTCGAACATGTTGAAAAGAGAAACTGGAAATTGTGATGTATCATGTTGTATGCTTGCATGTTCGAAATAAACTCAAACTCAAACTCAATGTTGATGCATTATTTTTTGCTGTGTAAGATTCTAAACCTAACAGCAGTTTAGTATCATGGGTCAAAAAGTCCCCATTGACAACCATTATAAATAATTGTTTTAACTGTACAGTCATCACACAATATAACTATACTTTTTCTAATTTTGGGGTTACATTTTGGAGAAAAAGAATACCGGTACACTTAGTCATATTTACTGTTTAGAATTAGATGAGACAATAATGAAGTATTTTTTTACAGGGCTTTAACACCGTGGTGAATTTTTAACATTTATATGTTTGCTGTTTTTATTTAGGACTAAAGTTGATTAATAGATCTGAGCAAAAAAAGTAGAAACAATATGAATCACACATTTTTTACACACTTAAATGTGTTGGGTTAAAACATTTTACTCAGTGTATCGCTGATATATGAAATAATTTCAAATATAAATATTATGAACATGAAAAAAACTGAGGAAAAACATTCTAGTTGGAGTAACACAACTGAAGGTTTGGCCAAAAATATACCTGAAAGGATGAAAAAGTCCCTAATATACTCTGAGAGTTAAATAACCAAAGGCGTAGCTTTGTCCATAAAGTATATTTAATGACATCCTGCAGCTGCATTTTTATGTGACACTCACCTGTTCTCCTTTAATTCCAACCCCCTGTTGTCCTCTTGAGCCCCTCGGCCCTGGCAGCCCCCGATCCCCCTGTGAAGCAAAATCATGCCGACTTAATTACATCACTACCACTTGATATTGTTGGGTCTTTGCCAAGTCCATATTGTTCTCAACCTTCTGAAAAGGAGCATGTTGGCTCCTGTTACCAACTTCTGACTGATTTAAATGAGCTTACCTGAAAGGAATGGAAGGCTATTTGTTTTTCCATGTCAAGCTTATTCCACGGCTTTTTGCTTTACCAGTGTCATGCAGTCGTGAGACGATGACATTTTGTGAAATAAAATGCAACATGTCATCTTAAAAGTGCATGACTACGTGCCTTTTACAGCAGGCTAAATTGAGCAGCAACACCCAGGAAGTCTGGCAGGGGAAAACAGATGTCAACTCGCTGGAGGACATTTCAAGTGTATTTCCTTAACAAATAAAAGTCTTCTTTTATTTCCACATAAATAAGCCCTTCCCAGTGATTAACGTCGACACAGGTGGTATCTTGCAATAAAGAACAGTAAAATAGTACATATATGTATTAATGTCATTTAACTCTACATGCAATGTTTTTTAATGCAACTGCAAGGTAGAAAACCCTAAAAGCAGTGAAGTCTTCACGTTGTGTAAATGGTAAATAAAAAGAGAATACAATGATTTGCAAATCCTTTTCAACTTATATTCAATTGAATAGACTGCAAAGACAAGATACTTAACGTTCGAACTGGTAAACTTTGTTATTTTTTGTAAATATTAGTTCATTTAGAATTTGATGCCTGCCACGAGTTTCAAAAAAGCTGGCACTAGTGGCAAAAAAGACTCAGAAAGTTGAGTAATGCTCATCAAAGACTTATTTGGAACATCCCACAGGTGAACAGGCTACTTCGTAACAGGTGGGTGCCATGATTGGGTATAAAAGCAGCTTCCATGAAATGCTCAGTCATTCACAAACAAGGATGGGGCGAGGGTCACCACTTTGTCAACAAATGCCTGAGCAAATTGTCCAGCAGTTTAAGAACAACATTTGTCAACCAACTATTGCAAGGAATTTAGGGATTTCACCATTTAAGGTCTGTAATATCATCAAATTGTGCAGAGAATCTGGAGAAATCACTTCACGTAACATTGAATGCCTGTGACCTTCAATCCCTCAGGCGGTACTGCATCAAAAAGCGACATCAATGTGTAAAGGATATCACCACATGGTCTCAGGAACACTTCAGAAAACCACTGTCAGTAACTACAGTTGGTCGCTACATCTGTAAGTGCAAGTAAAAACTCTACTATGCAAAGCCAAAGCCATTTATTTATTTATTTACACTCAGAAACGCCGCCAATTCACTGGTTTTGGGTTTTGTAAGTCCTGGTTGAGGACTTTTAAACCCTTTTTAAAAAATAAAGTTTACACAGAGTATACTGTAAAGTACATGTACAGTACTGAGATGCAAAGTGTTGTGCGGTGTGAAAAAAACTCCCAAAGAACTCAATGACTTGGTTGTAATGCCTGAGTGAACACTCAAGATAAGAGCGAGTGATTTGGAACTGAGAAGAGGTTTTGACAGTTCATGAACTATTGTACATACAGTGATGTGTCATTGGAATCCAAGCAGATTTTTTGTGGTAAAGAGGTGGACAATTTGCTTTTATGGTCCAATATGGACCCTGAAGCACTCCAAAGCATTCACACATTATACAAACCCCGTTTCCATATGAGTTGAGAAGATCATCAGTAACCAGCTAGAGGATTTTTTAGAATCAAACAATATTTTATCTCCATTTCAATCTGGTTTTAGAAAACAGCATAGCACTATTACAGCGGCTCTTAAGGTCTTCAATGATTTAATCGAGGCTGTAGACGGCAAGAAATATTGTGTCGCCCTATTTATTGATTTGTCAAAAGCATTTGACACAGTAGACCACAGTCTGTTAATTCAAGCCCTTCATCACGTTGGATTATCTAAAAATGCAGCTGCTTGGTTCACAGACTATCTCTCCAGCAGAACACAATGTGTACAGGTGGCTGGGACCACCTCTTCATTACTGGACATTACCAAAGGCGTTCCACAAGGCTCAGTGCTGGGGCCCATTTTATTTTCTATCTACATAAATAATCTTTGTAATAATTTGTCAAATGCAATGTACCATTTTTATGCAGACGACACCATTATTTATTGCTGTTCAACCTCCATCACTCAGGCTTTTGAGTTTTTACAAGCTGCTTTTGATGTCATCCAGGCTCGCTTATTTGATCTTAAATTGGTTTTAAATACAGATAAAAGCAAGGTAATGGTTTTCTCTCATTCAAGGGTGCTACTGGAAAATATTCCAAATATTGTAACATCAAATGGAAACCCTATACAGCAGGTCTTAAATTACAAGTACTTGGGTTTTACTCTTGATCAGGAGCTTTCATTTAAAGCCCATATTAACAACTTGGTCTCTAAGCTTAGGGTAAAGCTTGGTTTCTTTTTTAGAAATAAAAACTGCTTCTCTCTTAAAGTCAGAAAGAAATTGGTGACAGCAACTATCTTGCCTGTAATTGATTATGGAGACGTGCTTTATTTTAGTGCTTCATCTAAATGCCTCCAGTCCTTGGACACTGTTTTTCATTCAGCACTAAGATTTGTTACTGGCTGTCGTAGTCTCACCCACCATTGTCAACTGTATATGAAGTCAGACTTATCTTCATTGAGTGCACGCAGATACACACATTGGCTGACTTTAATTTATAAGGCTCTTTTAGGTTTAATACCTCCATACTTGTGTACTCTGTTACAAAGAAAAAGCAGCTCTTACGCATTACGTTCTAACAATTTGTATGTTTTAACTGTTCCTCAGGTACGGACTAAATTTGGCAAAAGAGCTTTTGGCATTGCTGCCCCTATGGCGTGGAATGAATTGCAGACGAAACTGAAACTTACAGAACTACTTCCATTTGGAGCCTTCCGTTCTGTCCTGAGGGACAAACAGCGAGAGACGTTTGCACAGTGCCTGTGTTTTTAAAGATGTAAATCTCTGTTGTTTTACACTTCTCTTATGTATTTTAAAATGTATGTCTTAATGTATTTATTTTGAAACTGCTCTGTGACATGTGCTGTTGACCTCTTGGCCAGGTCACCCTTGTGAAAGAGATCTTGATCTCAATGGGTTTTCTTATCTGGTTAAATAAAGGTTCTAAAGTTGGGAAATTGTGTTAGATGTAAATATAAACGGAATACAATGATTTGCAAATCCTTTTCAACCCATATTCAATTGAATGCACTACAAAGACAAGATATTTGATGTTCAAACTCATAAACTTTATTTTTTTTTTGCAAGTAATAATTAACTTAGAATTTCATGGCTGCAACACGTGCCAAAGTAGTTGGGAAAGGGCATGTTCACCACTGTGTTACATGGCCTTTCCTTTTAACAACACTCAGTAAACGTTTGGGAACTGAGGAGACACATTTTTTAAGCTTCTCAGGTGGAATTCTTCCCCATTCTTGCTTGATGTACAGCTTAAAGGCCTACTGAAATGAATTTTTTTTATTTAAACGGGGATAGCAGATCCATTCTATGTTTCATACTTGATCATTTCGCGATATTGCCATATTTTTGCTGAAAGGATTTAGTAGAGAACATCGATGATAAAGTTCGCAACTTTTGGTCGCTGATAAAAAAAGCCTTGCCTGTACCGGAAGTAGCGTGACGTCACAGGTTGAAAGGCTGCTCACATTTCCCCATTGTTTACACCAGCAGCGGGAGCGATTCGGACCGAGAAAGCGACGATTACCCCATTAATTTGAGCCAGGATGAAAGATTCGTGGATGAGGCATGTGAGAGTGAAGGACTAGAGTGCAGTGCAGGACGCATCTTTTTTCGCTCTGACCGTAACTTAGGTACAAGCTGGCTCATTGGATTCCACACTCTCTCCTTTTTCTATTGTGGATCACGGATTTGTATTTTAAACCACCTCGGATACTATATCCTCTTGAAAATGAGAGTCGAGAACGCGAAATGGACATTCCCAGTGACTTTTATCTCCACAACAATACATCGGTGAAGCACTTTAGCTACGGAGCTAACGTGATAGCATCGGGCTTAACTGAAGATAGAAACAAAATAAATAAACCCCTGACTGGAAGGATAGACAGAAAATCAACAATACTATTAAACCATGGACCTGTAACTAAACAGTTAATGCTTTCCAGCCTGGCGAAGCTTAACAATGCTGTTGCTAATGACGCCATTGAAGCTAACTTAGCAACGGGACCTCACAGAGCTATGCTAAAAACATTAGCTATCCACCTAGGCCAGCCAGCCCTCATCTGCTCATCAACACCCGTGCTCACCTGCGTTCCAGCGATCGACGGAGCGACGAAGGACTTCACCCGATCATCCGTGCGGTCGGCGGCTAGCGTCGGATAGTGCGTCTGCTATCCAAGTCAAAGTCCTCCTGGTTGTGTTGCTGCACCCAGCCGCTAATACACCGATCCCACCTACAACTTTCTTCTTTGCAGTCTTCATTGTTCATTAAACAAATTGCAAAAGATTCACCAACACAGATGTCCAGAATACTGTGGAATTTTGCGATGAAAACCGAGCTTTTTGTATTGGATACAATGTGTCCGAATACTTCCGTTTCAACGATTGACGTCACATGCATACATCATCATACATAGACGTTTTCAACCGGAAGTTTAGCGGGAAATTTAAAATTGCACTTTATAAGTTAACCCGGCCGTATTGGCATGTGTTGCAATGTTAAGATTTCATCATTGATATATAAACTATCAGACTGCGTGGTCGGTAGTAGTGGGTTTCAGTAGGCCTTTAAGTTGTTCAACAGTCCGGGGGTCTCCGTTGTGGTATTTTAGGCTTCATAATGCGCCACCTATTTTCAATGGGAGACAGGTCTGGACTACAGGCAGGCCAGTCTAGTACCCGCACTCTTTTACTATGAAGCCAGGTTGATGTAACACGTGGCTTGGCATTGTCTTGCTGAAATAAGCAGGGGCGTCCATGGTAAGTTGCTTGGATGGCAACATATGTTGCTCCAAAACCTGTATGTACCTTTCAGCATTAATGGCGCCTTCACAGATGTGTAAGTTACCCATGTCTTGGGCACTAATACACCCCCATACCATCACAGATGCTGGCTTTTACACTTTGCGCCTATAACAATCTGGATGGTTCTTTTCTTCTTTGGTCCGGAAGACACGACGTCCACAGTTTCCAAAAACAATTTGAAATGTGGACTCATCAGACCACATAACACTTTTCCACTTTGTATCAGTCCATCTTAGATGAGCTCAGGCCCAGCGAAGCTGACGGCGTTTCTGGGTGTTGTTGATAAACGGTTTTCACCTTGCTTAGCAGAGTTTTAACTTGCACTTACAGATGTAGCGACCAACTGTAGTTACTGACAGTGGGTTTCTGAAGTGTTCCTGAGCCCATGTGGTGATATCCTTCACACACTGATGTCGCTTGTTGATGCAGTACAGCCTGAGGGATCGAAGGTCATGGGCTTAGCTGTTTACGTGCAGTGATTTCTCCAGATTCTCTGAACCCTTTGATAATATTACGGACCGTAGATGGTGAAATCCCTAAATTCCTTGCAATAGCTGGTTGAGAAAGGTTTTTCTTAAACTGTTCAACAATTTGCTCACGCATTTGTTGACAAAGTGGTGACCCTCGCCCCATCCTTGTTTGTGAATGACTGAGCATTTCATGGAATCTACTTTTATACCCAATCATGGCACCCACCTGTTCCCAATTTGCCTGTTCACCTGTGGGATGTTCCAAATAAGTGTTTGATGAGCATTCCTCAATTTTATCATTATTTATTGCCACCTTTCCCAACTTCTTTGTCACGTGTTGCTGGCATCAAATTCTAAAGTTAATGATTATTTGCAAAAAAAAAAAAAAAGTTTGTCAGTTTGAACATCAAATATGTTGTCTTTGTAGCATATCCAACTGAATATGGGTTGAAAATTATTTGCAAATCATTGTATTCCATTTATTTTTACATCTAACACAATTTCCCAACTCATATTGAAACAGGGTTTGTAGTATTCTAATATTCAAAATTCTTACCCCACAAAATGCTATAGGCGTTTAGTATTTTTCATCATTACTATTACAATAGTTATAAAAAAAAAGACTTCAATCAACTTTTTTTTTTTAAATATATATTTTTTTCAGAGAATATTTTACAATTTTTGGATCCTAAATTAAGCATTTTCGAGTATAAAATGGCTCAATAGACCAAAAAATATCAATACTACAGTAGTATTGGCCACTAGAGGAGATCAGACCAGTATCATGGCCACTGATTGACTCAGCCTCAGAAAGCATTACTATATTGGATTAAAAGAGTGTAAAGGTGGCCAAAGGGTGTTATTTCATACCCAGAGGGCTCTCATAATGTTGAAAATTTTATTTAGAAGCTTTTAAATTGTTTTAGGCTGTAGGTATGAAAATATGGGATTTATTATTAATTATTTGTACTTTGCAGGAATTCATTTACCGCTGTCCAGAACCAATTAACAGAGATACACAAGGGATGAATGTATATTCTATTAGTTCAAAATGAAATACAAATACACTATCAGTCCTAAATAATACCTTTGGTCCGGGGAAGCCCTCACCCTGGGGTCCTTTCTCCCCCTGAACACCTTGCGGCCCTTGCGGTCCCTGCAAAAAACAAACCAAAACATAAATTGGCTGCACACACACAACTAAAACATTTCTATTACACTTTATTAAAGAATCCAAACTCACATGTGGGCCATGTTCACCAACTCCTGGAGGACCACTGGGGCCTGGGCGGCCTTGGAACCCCATGTCACCCTATGTACAATTTGAGAAATGTAATGTATTAACACACTGAAAAATGAAAGTGCACGTAAACTAGTGCAGATAAGACAATAGATCAAGCACAAATAAGACTTTTTGACCTACTTTTGGTCCTGTTAGCCCAATGCCGGTTTCCCCTTGAATTCCTGGAGGGCCAAGTGGTCCACGTTCCCCCTGTCATCAAATGAAGGTTATCAGGTATCTCATCACAGGTCAGGACATGTTTGAGCTCAGAGCTTTTCTAACCATGACACAAAAAACAAGATTATTGCAAACAATACAATGCACTTAGGGCCTGATTTACCAGGATTCAAATACCATGCACTAAAAATAAGAGTGTGTACTATTAGTGGACGGTGCAACCCGTGTGATCTACTAAAGCTGCATGTGCAATTGAAAAGTGGTGCAGACCGCCTTATTTAAATGAGAATTTTGCATGCATACGGGGCTTTTAGCACGGTGACAATAATTTTTCTGCACATGTATGTCATCACGCTCCTACCTGTGTGCTGCTGGTTCAACATATCGCACACATCTATCATTCATAACATCTTTTGTGAATTACGATCTAGACCAGTGGTTCTCAAATGGGGGTACGCGTACCCCTGGGGGTACTTGAAGGTATGCCAAAGGGTACGTGAGATTTTTTTTAAATATTCTAAAAATAGCAACAATTCAAAAATCCTTTATAAATATATTTATTGAATAATACTTTAACAAAATAAATGTTTAGAATTAAGTTCATGAATCCAGATGGATCTCTATTACAATCCCCAAAGAGGGCACTTTAAGTTGATGATTACTTCTATGTGTAGAAATCTTTAATTATAATTGAATCACTTGTTTATTTTTCAACAAGTTTTTAGTTATTTTTATATCTTTTTTTCCAAATAGTTCAAGAAAGACCACTACAAATGAGCAATATTTTGCACTGTTATACAATTTAATATATCAGAAACTGATGACATAGTGCTGTATTTTACTTCTTTATATATTTTTTTCAACCAAAGATGCTTTGCTCTGATTAGGGGGTACTTGAATTAAAAAAATGTTCAAAGGGGGTACATCACTGAAAAAAGGTTGAGAACCACTGATCTAGACAACAGAAACATATGCACACTGACACTTAATCTTGTGCGTGAGGGAGAAAATGCGTAATGAAAGAGGTATTTTCATGCAGGAGACATATTATAGTAATATATTTCCTACTTAAAAAAATGAACGACATTAAAAAAGTAAAAAAAACAAAAAACGCCAGATAACACCAAAATTAGTTTTTTACTCAATATGACAGTAATGTTCTTAGAATCCTGAAATAATGCGAAAGAAGTAATAAAAAAAATAATTCAAGCATAACTCCTAAACCAATATGTCTAATGATGCCTGTATTAATGTATCTTTGTAATTTTTACTACAAACATGTGCTTTTGTAAGATTTGCAAACACAAAAATTAGTGTTTTACTCAATATGACAGTAATGTTCTTAGAATCCTGAGATAATGCGAAAGAAGCAATAAAAGATTTATTGGTGCATTAATGCATCTAATTAATGTTTTCCCATTTTGGCCCCTTAGGTGCTTCAGTAAATTTCAGCAGTCAAAATCAATAATACAAACATCACTCAATCATGGCAGGTGGAAGCTGCAGGTTAACTAATCAGGTGTTACAACCTGCCCACAGATTTTGACAGCTGAGTTTGACGGATAAAATAAGTGCTGGCAAGAGCCAAATGGTAATTAATTTAATAAATACATATTTAAGTACTTATTTAAATGTGTCATCAATTAGGGACATCATCACCCTTCCCCAGCGTTTTACCTTTTTCCCCATTTTTCACAGGGCGCCTTGTGGCGACCCATCAGCGTTCCTGTTCTGTAACCCTGTACACTGTTTGTTTGTCTAATCTTGAACGGGTTTGTGCTGAAAACAAAGTTTCGTTGTACTTGTGCAATGACAATAAAGACCCACCTACCTACCTACCTAAAGAAATCATAAAAGCATAAAAAAATTAAATCAATAATAATTCAATCGTGAGCTAATCTTGGAAAATAATTAAATAAATCATGAAAAAAATGACATTAATAATCAATGAAATAATTAAATACAATTTTACACAAAATTAATTAAAGAGACATTTAATAGGACATGTATTTAAGTCTGATTATAATGAATTAATGAGACATTTAAGTATTTATTTATTTATTCATTAAATTTTTCTCATTCGGCCCTCCATAATGAAGTAGGTTACATATTTCTCTTTCTAATTCTAAAATATTCCATATGGTTTTAAAAACAAAATATTATTAAGTCAATATTTATAATAATACAGACTTTCTTGAACTAAATATTTCTTTATTTATTTTAAGCTTCTGATTTAAATTTTTTTAGAAATGTTGCCTTCTACAGCAGCTTAAGAAAAATAAAGAAAAAAGTAAGGATTTTTTTTTTACCTAGAAAACTAATTTACTGAATATTGGAGGAAACTATAGCTGAGGCAGAATTGTACAATTGTACCAGTTGTATTGGTGTCACTTCTATTAAACATTTTCTTGGTCAAGTGCTTAAAATACGATATACTTGATATAAACTTGCCATTTCTTTTAGCACATGCATTTTATGTTGCATCACTGAATGCAGTGTGTATCATTTATTCCTTATTTGGGTAAAAAAGAAAATACAAAAACAATTGTTTCATGACATTCTAAATGATTATTTTAAGTATTACTTTTATACATGAATCTGAAAGAGCCCATACCCAGTAATGTGGGATGATTCACTGTATGTCTGTAAAAATGTGTGTACATGTCCCCGTACAGTGGAACGTATATATTATACACAACTTTTCATGTACTGTGTTCACACTTGCTGGAGGCACTTCCTACACTGGATACAAGCCAATGGAACAAGATCAAACATTTGTCAATGGTTCATTCTTCCACTATTACGATAATGATAAGGAAGATTTATAAATGCCAACGAAGAGGTCTTTAACAAGCCGCTCCCTGTGCGTGGTAAAACTTCAACCTGTTGCTTACAATGTTTACATAACAAGTATAAAGGTGACATTGTACTGTGTTATTAACAAGGTACTAACCTGCTTTCCCTGTGGGCCCATTGGCCCGATGTCACCATGTGGTCCTGGTAGCCCCTGGACAGACACAGCATGCAATTAATGTGCGTACTATTATTATAATCTTGGAACACAATGCTGGAAAAATAGTCCATAAAAGAAAGCAAACTAATTAAACGAGACACCATTAGCAGCAAATGACAACATTGGATTGGTAACCAAGTGGTTAGTGGTCTTCTGAGTTGAACAACAAATGTTGTAACTGTGTTAATAGTTCAGTTCAGTTCAGTTTCAGTTTATTTGGAACATGCATACGATACAATGTACTGCATCACATATTTCCAGTTGTTTCATTACAGCACGTCCAAAAAGGAGTAGGAAGAAGCAGAGCTTATTTAATCCTACCCCTTTTCATACCATAGCAATTTTATCCAATTCCCTTGTTCTCTGTAACAGGACGGTGAACAAATAAATAATACACCATAGCAAGCTAACAAATATTAATTACAAAAATAATCTTTGTCTCAAGAAAAAGAAAGGGTTCAAGATGTTCATCATAGGGGGCAGATATTATGTGTTTTATTTCTTTCTGCTACTTTTTGTTCATGATTCATTTTTATGTCATGTTGATTGTTTCTTGTTTGACCTTAAATGAATGAAATAAAACAAACAAACAAAGCACACACTACAAAATCGTGAATCCAAATGGCGATCCGGATCACCCCAAAAATTGAAATACTTACCTTATACCTTAAAACATTTCTGCCATTTCTCTAAAGGTTTATCAAAATCCACGGTTAACTTTTTGAGTAATTTTGCTTTTTATGTATTCAATATTTGTTTACTTACTTATGATTTATTCATTTATTATGGATTTATTCACTGTTCTTCTTCTTTTCGGATGTGCTAAAATGAAACAACTGGAAATATGATTGTATCGTATGCATGTTCGAAATAAATTGAAACTGAAAACTAACTGGCCAACCAACTTGGTTGTCACACTCATATCTCGCCACCAGAGGCTGCTGTCTCTCAAAATGGTATTATGGAAATGTACATAATGATCAGAGCTCACCGACATAATCTTCTTTAGAATAAAACAGAGAAGCCTTTTTGTGTTTTTCATGTCAAATTGTAATAGTTTATATCAGAGACCTTCAACAGGCAGTTTGTAGGAGGTCCGCAGAAGTACTGAAGGATTTGTGACATTTTTGGTTGATATTGAGTTTAAAAAAATATACTTTTTATATTACCCCCCGAAAATGTAAATGTCTCTAGATACTGATCCAATACACCGTAGTGTAGTTTAGAAATGGCGCAGGCATGGCCACCCTATTCACTGTATATGTCAGGTCTAACATAAACACATGAATAAATATCATATTATTAGTGTATATTCATGTAAGCAATTAAGATACCAAGCGATAAGCACTCTAGTTGCAAGCTAGTAATTAGCGACGCTATACTGTATTATTTGAATATCTTAGTATTGCACAACAAGGAACCTTTTGGACAAGTTTAAATTAAAAATGATCCATCCAGTTTGAGGGCTCTAGGCCTGGAAAATGTGGAAGACCCGTGGTTTAGATGATTATTTTCAAGCTAACTTGTTGTTCAACAGTTAGCCTTGAAGAAGGCAAAAGATTCCAGTTGGGGTTGGTTGTCACAAACACTCATATATTCATACATATCACATATACAGTAGGCTGGCTTAAAGATATGTTTCCTGTTAAGTTAAAGTTAAAGTTAAAGTACCAATGATTGTCACACACACACTAGGTGTGGTGAAATGTGTCCTATGCATTTGACCCATCCCCTTGATCACCCCCTGGGAGGTGAGGGGAGCAGTGGGCAGCAGCGTAGCCGCGCCCGGGAATCATTCATGTTGCTTGCTCATTGTGTGTTAAGATGCATGAAGTTATGTACAGTGCATCCGAAAAGTATTCACAGCGATTCACTTTTTCCACATTTTGTTACGTTACAGCCTTATTTTAAAATGGAATACATTAATTGTTGTCTTTAAAATGTAGTGGAATTTCTGACCTTTGAGCTATATTTCGTGTCTGTCAAGAATGTCTGCTCGTTTAATTTCTTTTCTATTCCAAACCATTGAAGGACCAGAAAGGCCAAAGTTGAATATGGAGTTTTGATGTTTTGATTGTCTAAGTATGACTAAGGGATTCAAGGATGTTGCATAACAAACAGGTCGAAAACATCAGGACCTTGACGCATGAAGAAAACAGATAAAATGGTCAAGTGACAAGGGCTGAGTGTGATTGCTCGATTCTTGTGTCCTCCGGAGGACGTTTGTCTGTCTGCACAGGCAGCTCAATCCAACTTTGTACTTTTGATTATTGGTAAATAAACCTTTTGTACTAAACTCACTTTTGTTGCAGTTTAAGCTTTGGACAATCCACTACAAAAATTCTACAGACAATACTCCATAATGAAAATGTGAAAACGTTTTGTTTTTTCGGTCTCTCAGACCATGAGAAACAAAATTCTCTGGTCAGATGAGACGAAGATTGAACCCTGTGGTATCATGTTTAAAGGTAATCAGGCACCGCTCATCACCAGACCAATACCATCCCTACAGTGAAGCAAAGTGTTGGCAGCATCATGCTGTGGGGATGGTTTTCAGCGGTAGGAACTAAAAAACTTGTCAGGATAATCTCAAGGCATTCAATTGATCACAACTGGACTGTTTGGTTTGTCTTAGAAGACGTTTCGCCGCTCAGCCGAGTAGGCTTCATCAGTTTGTGCTCATAGACTTAACTTGGTCAGATCTAGTCTAGCGGCTGGTGCCAAAACCCCAAATATCTATACTCCAAAACCAGGAGGGTGTGCCTGGGCAAGATGGTTTCGCCCTATTGTAGGGAGAAAAACAACTGTTTTAATGCAAATGACCAATCCTAACTGTCAAAGCCAACGACAGTTGGTGAAGTGTAAATTCATGATATTGTGTGGCAGAACAATCGCTGTGGATCGACTACTACTAGTCCAAAATAGTGGGAATCCCGGCATAAGCATTCCATTCAGTTGTGAACAGAATTTTTCTAACTCCTGTTATTAGTTGGAGGCTAAATTGCAGAGTCTTTTAGGAATGGTTAAAAGGACAGTGTTGTATTTGGGAGACAGGTGGTGTTGCAGACCACCTCCTCTGTTCAGGGATGGTTTTTCCACCTTGACAAAGATCGCTTCCCTCACTCCTCTTTCGTACCATCCGTCCAGAATCTGTACATTTTTGTTGTCAAAGGAGTGATGTTTCTCCCTCAGGTGCAGGTAGACATCTGAGTCCTTGCCTGTCTATGCTGTGCCATGCGTCGGCTTAGTGGTTGGTTTCGTTCTTTCATGTACATGTGATTTTTACGTTTTTTATTTTTAATACATTTGCAAAATGATAAAAAGCTTGTTCACAATAAGGCTGGAACATTTACAAAATGTGAAAAAAGTGAAGCTCTGTCAATACTTTCCAAATGCACTGTTTTGTCAGCTTGTCAAGGCAATTCGACTTTTAAATGTAGTTCTGTCTTCTTGCCCTTTTGAAAAATATTTTATAATTAAAATAACATTTTATCAACCAACTTAATAGTGTGTGACAACCATCCCTGTGATGGGGTTGGTTGTTCCTTCGGAATGATTATTGAACGTAGTTTCTAATGGAAAAATATGTGCCTTGGCTCAGTAACAATATACCATTTAACATCCGTACAGACATTTGCAGAAGCATATCAGATGTTTTAAAGTTGGAATGTGTAATGATAATATAGAGCTAAGACAACTTAAAGGCTTACTGAAACCCACTACTACTGACCACGCAGTCTGATAGTTTATATATCAATGATGAAATCTTAACATTGCAACACATGCTAATACGGCCGGGTTAATTTATAAAGTGCAATTTTAAATTTCCCGCGAAACTTCCGGTTGAAAACGTCTATGTATGATAACGTTTGCGCGTGACGTCAATCGTTGAAACGGACACATTGTATCTCAATACAAACAGCTCTGTTTTCATCGCAAAATTCCACAGTATTCTGGACATCTGTGTTGGTGAATCTTTAGCAATTTGTTTAATGAACAATGGAGACTGCAAAGAAGAAAGCTGTAGGTGGGATCGGTGTATTAGCGGCTGGCTGCAGCAACACAACCAGGAGGACTTTGAGGATAGCAGACGCGCTATCCGACGCTAGCCGCCGACCGCATCGATGATCGGGTGAAGTCCTTCGTTGCGCCGTTGATCGCTGGAACGCAGGTGAGCACGGATGTTGATGAGCAGATGAGGGCTGGCGTAGGTGGAGCGATAATGTTTTTATCATAGCTCTGACGAGGTCCCGTAGCTAAGTTAGCTTCAATGTCATCGTTTCTATCTGCATTTAAGCACGATGCTATCACGTTAGCTCCGTAGCTAAAGTGCTTTACCGATGTATTGTCGTGGAGATAAAAGTCACTGTGAATGTCCATTTCGCGTTCTCGACTCTCATTTTCAAGAGGATATAGTATCCGAGGTGGTTTAAAATACAAATCCGTGATCAAAAATAGTAAAAAGGACAAAGTGTGGAATCCAATGAGCCCTTGTACCTAAGTTACGGTCAGAGCGAAAAAAGATACGTCCTGCACTGCACTCTGGTCCTTCACTCTCACGTTACTCATCCACAAATCTTTCATCCTGGCTCAAATTAATGGGGTAAGACGTCACGCTACTTCCGGTACAGGCAAGGCTTTTTTTATCAGCGACTAAAAGTTGCGAACTTTATCGTAGATGTTCTCTACTAAATCCTTTCAGCAAAAATATGGCAATATCGTGAAATGATCAAGTATGACACATAGAATGGATCTGCTATCCCCGTTTAAATAAAAAAAATTCATTTCAGTAGGCCTTTAAAATGCTCACAAGCTCTGAGCAGTCATAATTACATAATATCTTGTTAAGCAATTACGAACCTGTAGTCCTCTTTGCCCTCTTACACCAAGTAAACCCTCAGGACCCTGCATGTCACAAAAACAACATTTTCATTTATAAAAAATATCCCCTATGTATCTATGTATATATACATATATATACACACATACACACACACATATATACACATTTATGTATGTCAATACACATATACATATATATAAATATATATATACTTAATATGTGTGTGTTGTGTTATACATGATGCTATACCCTGTCTCCTTTGACTCCTGGAATGCCACATTCTCCCCTTTCACCCTGTGGACAGATTACCAGGTATTTTCAGGTATTGTACATGCTTATCATTGAATTCAATATAACTGATTTCCTTACCTTATCGCCTTTATAACCTGGTTTTCCCTGCACATTAAAAAAAACATTATTAGTTAATATGGAGAAAATATGCACCGCACACTTAGACCTAATGTTTGCTTTGATTACCTCAGTACCTTCTTGTCCAGGTAGACCACCTAGTCCTGCTTCACCCTAAAATGTGACCAGGATAGAGTTGTTGGATAAATGAATGGAAGTTCATCCAATTCTTATTATGTTTTAGGACTGTTTGTTAAGATGGAATATTAATGGCTGCAAATGTGTTTGAAGGTATGTCTTTTAGGGAAATCACAGACTTGCTAACATACTGTACATTTAATACAGTTAACGGGTTTAGGGATAAATGGAGAATGAATAATCATAATGGACCTTTATTTCCATCGCCCTCCCATTTAAATGGTTTCCCCATCAATCAATTTTCCGTCTTAAAACTTTTAATGTTTTTAAAACCCTCCCTGGTTCTGCGGTGTGACAGTGTTGATGGTATGGAATGGACAGCATAGAGCCATAACAATCTGGGAGAACAATGATGCTTTTCCCTTTTTTTCTGAAAAATGTTCTTTATTTTGAAACACAAATGTTGACTAGTATGTTATGGGGTCTGACACATTGATGTAATACAGCGCTACATGTAGTGCATTAGTCATAAAAATAGAGCCTAAGCCCCCAAGCTAAATTGGGCCCTATGCAGAAATATATTTGGAGCCCTTCCCTTTTTTTTCTTACTTTTCTATCAATGCAAAACGATTTTTAGACTTTTTAATTTTTTAAAAATTTATTTCAATTTGATGCATGTTTTGTACTAAAACGAATTCATGGGAAATAAATTGTTCAATCATTATTTTTTTGTGTGTTTTTTTTTTTTTACATCATTAAAACATACATTAAGAAAATTACTACTTCAACACCAACTGGGAATTGAACCCATTACCGTCAAGCACTAATGTGCCACGGGAGGCACAGAATTAACAGGCAAATTTGCCATTTTACTCCCATAAACAGACAAAGCAGAAAACTGGGTTTGCGATAAAATTTCATATGAAGTGACCTGTCATGAATTAATTGACATTTTCAATGGGATTCTTCATGCAAAACAGGGTCCTTCTACATTTAGGGCGTCCCTGATAGCACATGCCACACATTATGTGTGCATGACATCTCAACATGGACTTCTTTGATTTTCATGTTTTCTCAGTATCAGTCATCATCCAAATACAAACCCAAAAGCAGTGAAGTTGTCACGTTGTGCAATTCGTAAATAAAAACGGAATACAATGATTTGCAAATCCTTTTCAACTTATATTCAATTGAATAGACTGCAAAGACAAGATGTTTAATGTTCACACTGAGAAATATTTTTTGTTGTTGTTGCAAATAATCATGAACTTAGAATTTATTGGCAGCAACACATTGAAAAAAAGTTGTCAAAGGGGCATTTTTACCACTGTGTTGCATGGCCTTTCCTTTTAACAACACTCAGTAAAGGTTTGGGAACTGAGGAGACACATTTTTGAAGTGGAATTATTTCCCATTCTTGCTTGATGTACAGCTTAAGTTGTTCAACAGTCTCCCGTCTGCTATTTTAGGCTTCATATTTCATCACACATTTTCATTGAGAGACAGGTCTGGACTACAGGCAGGCCAGTCTAGTACCCGCACTCTTTTACTATGAAGCCACGCTGTTGTAACACGTGGCTTGGCATTGTCTTGCTGAAATAAGCAGGGGCATCCATGATAATGTTGCTTGGATGGCAACATATGTTGCTCCAAAACCTGTATGTACCTTTCAGCATTAATGGCGCCTTCACAGATGTGTAAGTAACCCATGTCTTGGGCACTAAAACACCCCCATACCATCACAAATGCTGGCTTTCGAACTTTGCGCCTACAGCAATCCGGATGGTTCTTTTCCTCTTTGTTCCGGAGGACACAACGTCCACAGTTTCCAAAAACAATTTGAAATGTGGACTCGTCAGACCACAGAACACTTCTACACTTTGCATCAGTTCATTTTAGATGAGCTCTGGCCCAGCGAAGCCGGCTGCGTTTCTGGGTGTTGTTGATAAATGGCTTTCGCTTTGCATCGTAGGGTTTTAACTTGCACTTGCAGATGTAGTGACCAACTGTAGTTACTGACAGCGGTTTTCTGAAGTGTTCCTGAGCCCATGTGGTGATATCCTTTACACATTGATGTCGGTTTTTGATGCAGTACCGCCTGAGGGATCCAAGGTCATGGGCATTCAATGTTACGTGCAGTGATTTCTCCAGATTCTCTGAACATTTTGATGATATTACGGACCTTACATGATTAAATCCCTGAATTCCTTGAAATGTTGTTCTTAAACTGTTGGACAATTGGCTCACACATTTGTTGACATAGTGGTGACCCTCGCCCCATCCTTGTTTGTGAATGACTGAGCATTTCATGGAATCTACTTTTATACCCAATCATGGCACCCACCTGTTCCCAATTAGCCTGTTCACCTGTGGGATGTTCCAAATAAGTCTTTGATGAGCATTCCTCAACTTTCTCAGTCTTCTTTGCCACTTGTGCCAGCTTTTTTGAAACATGTTGCAGGCATCAAATCACAAATGAGCTAATATTTCCAAAAAATAACAACATTTTTCAGTTCGAACGTTAAGTATCTTGTCTTTGCAGTCTGTTCAATTGAATATAAGTTGAAAAGGATTTGTTGTATTCTCTTTTTATTTACCATTTACACAACGTGACAACTTCACTGCTTTTGGGGTTGGTAGTTTGGGCTAGCTTTGATGCTTTAACTAAACTAACTACACTACTTTCCGACTTTGCTATAGACATTATCGTAAACATTTGCTGGATGCCCAGTGGGATACATTGTGATTGTCTGCGCCCATGCAATACAAGTTGTCTTTTGAAAAACAACGTATCATTTAACGATTTTAGTTAACCAGACTCAGAATGAAAACATTAGCTGAGGTGTGCAACTCTCTAGAAAGTATAAATCCTGTTTTAAGGAGTCTCTCAGCTCAAAGTCTGGCCATGTGTGTGACAAGGTGAACACCTTATGCCCTTTCAGCCCTGGGGCTCCATCTTCTCCAGCGCGACCTTTCTTCCCCTGAAGAATGAAAAACAATCACAGGTTTAGATTTGACTGATCCCTTCTGTTATTTTTGTCTGCTCCTTGTCGTGTAAGGAATTCCTTTTTTTCCCCCGATCAAAAAGTTGAATTTTTGTTGTCAGGCGGAGACACTGACAGACGTAGGTGGGTTAAAAGAACAATATGTTGATGTGTGAATGTGTGCAAAGCACTTCAGAATGAGGCCGTAAGTCACCTCTGGGTGACGTCTGGATGCTCCAGAAGACATGAGGTGTCTTGCCCGCTGGGTGTCGGGGGTCATAGCTTTTGAGACGCACCTGGATGCGTGTCAGTTGCTATCTTGCAGACACCGCTGGTTCACGACCATTTAACCAATAAGAGCAATTATGAGAGCGTCCTTGTCTGAGCATAAGAATGTGAAGAATCTCTCAGCAGAGAAAGCACCTGGTTAATAGCCGTGCAGCTGTCTGTCAGCATAGCATGATTATCTGCCAGCTTGCTTGAATGGATGTTTGCATAGGAGTCTGTATGGGGCTGTGCAAGTACAGGGCTGACAAAATGTGGGCCGGTGCACAGGTTAAACCCAAAGTCCAAGGTAGGTTGCACAGCCCCCCAATGACCATGGAAAAAAACTATTTTTATTTAATTATAAATTAAATGGAAAACTTTACACTCAATGCTTTTCAATGTTACCATTTTCTAATACGTGTCATGATCAGTTTCTAAATGTGCCCTATATGCCTTCCTTTTGTCTCTATCAGTTTGTTAGGTTATATTTGACCTATTTGACATACAGTACAAGCCAAAAGTTTGGACACAACTTCTCATTCTATGGGTTTTCTTTATTTTCATGACTATTTACATTGTAGATTGTCACATCAAAACTATGTATGAGGAGTTATGTACTAAAAAAGGTGAAATAACTGAAAACATATTGCAGTTTCTTCAAAATAGCCACCCTTTGCTCTGATTACGGCTTTGCACACTCTTGGCATTCTCTCGATGAGCTTCAAGCACGTCTGTGAAGTGAAAACCATTTCAGGTGACTACCTCTTGAAGCTCATGGAGAGAATGCCAAGAGTGTGCAAAGCAGTAATCAGAGCAAAGGGTGGCTATTTTGAAGAAACTAGAATATAAAACATGTTTTCAGTTATTTCACCTTTTGTTAAGTACATAACTCCACATTTGTTCATTCATAGTTTTGGTGTGACAATCTACAATGAAAATAAAGAAAACACATTGAATGAGGAGGTGTGTCCAAACTTTTGGCCTGTACTGTATTTGACCACTACGTTTTTTTTTATTTTAGGGGAAGCTAAGCTTCCCTTGCAGTCTTAGAGCAATCACCACTGCAAAAGATAAAATCTTGTCAGATATCTGCCAATCAATCAGTAAACACTTTAATTAAGAAACAAGTACAAATAATCATATCATATGCTAATAATGATTGGCCTTCATAATGCAGGGTATAAACTATATTGTATACTACATGGTATCCATCCATTTTTCTACCGCTTATTCCCTTCGGGGTTGCGGGGGGCGCTGGAGCCTATCTCAGCTACAATCGGGCGGAAGGCGGGGTACACCCTGGACAAGTCGCCACCTCATCACAGGGCCATTGTATACATTACAACATTAATTGTTAATGACAGAATTAACACAAGGTTATCAACACTTTCTAACAGTCACTCCAAAGTGTGTAAAACTATCTTTGGATAAGGCACATTTTTGACAAAGATCTTAAACTTTATTAGCTTGTGCATCTGCGCTCAATAGTGTATTTCTTGTGTGTAAAATGCCTGCTGGCTACAGAAAAGGCATTTTACCCGATTGTTCAAGCCAGTGCATTTCAGAAAAATGTATCCTGAGGACATGTCGACACGTTCTTCAAAAAAGGTTAACTACTAGTACTCACCGCAGGCCCACTAGACCCTCTCTCGCCTTTCTCACAAGCACATTTCTGAGTCAGAGGACACTGAAAAGACAGAAAATGTAAGTATAATACGTGTAGGTCACCTCGATATATGAGTAAATGTGAGTGTGCAAGGTTTATAAAGGAAGTATTACTTACTCCTTCATCTGCCAGGTCACTCTAGAAATAAAGGAAAACAACCTTTCAATTTCATTCATATTATAGTGTATTTTTGTATTGTTTATGTATTCTAACAATAATCCAGTCATCATCCATCTCAATGTAGGACAGGCAGAGGTGGGTAGTACCACGCTGCATTTACTCCATTAGATGTACTTAAGTACCTTGTAGGATAAATTGTACCGGTACTTGTCAGAGTCTGAGTCGGGTCAGGTCAGGCCTGATGGTCTACTATGGGTGAGACTGTAACCCAGTACAACCTGCCACATAGACCAGTGGTCAGCGTCTAAACTGGCTCCTCAACCAGCCATATTGCTCATCGGCATTTGGAATGTCTGCACGCTTATGGACGATGGCAAAACAGACGGACCTGAGAGACGGACAGGACTTGTTGCTGAAGAACTCTGGAGGTATTACAATTAGATCACGGTATTGGTCGAGACAAGACTCAATGAAGGCCAACTAATGGAAGTCAAAGCTGGTTATACTTTCTTGGAGGGTCTGGAAGGCCGTCAGGTGTTCGGTGAATTTAGGTCAGGCAGCTCTCAAAATGCAGAGTAAGGAACAATTAAAGGCTGATGTGAAAAAATGTTGCAAGCTACACAACTTCTTTAGGGAGGTTCATTTCATAGTTTAAATGGAGTGCTAAATTAGTCCATTGTTTGCCCTCCAAACTCAGCAGTTCTAGACCTGTCAATGTTAATGTGCTGTATTGTCAATGTTTATTTTGATTTGTGGCTGTCAACAAATAAATAAATAAACAAATCCACGTGTGTAACACACGTGGATTTGTTTACTTTTTTGTAAACGTTGAACGTTGAAGCGTTGAAGTCGCTGATGTAAACAATAATGGAATGAACATTGCATGGCGTTTTATATATTCGTTTACACACAACTTTACTAAAGTTTACTACAAGTTAGGTCATACACTTTATGATGGTCTATTTCAATTCATTGACATTTGATTATTTGTATATCATATACTTGTGTGTGTGTGTATATATATATATAAAAAATAAAAAATAAAAAATATATAGTTATCATTACGTATATGTATTGTTGCATTTGAACAACTGTATTGTTGATAATAGAGGTAAATTATGGGTATTGTTCATTATCAATAGCGCTATTTCTATTGGTATTTGTATTGCTCCATTTGTAGTGTAATAATGCTCATTGTCATTTCTGTATTATTTTTTATTTTCGCTAACTGCTTATTTGCTATCACTTTTACCATCATATTTGTACATGTCGTATTTGCTGATGTTGCTCTATTGTTGTTGTTGTTGTTGTGTTTGCTGTTGTTGTTTTTGTCTCTCTGTCTAATCCTCCTCTTGTCCCCACAATTCCCCCCTCTGTCTTCCTTTTTTTCTCTTTCTATCCCCTCCTGCTCCGGCCCGGTTGCACCAAATGATAATATAAATACATTTAATAAAGTCAAATACAAATAAGGCAACAAGAGAAGTATCCCACACTTCTCTTTTGTAAAGTAAATCTGAACAGCCGATATGGGCATCTACATCAACTATATATTTTGCCTGAGAAGCTGGACAGGACAAAAAAATAAATAAATAAAAAATAATAATAAAAAAAACATATATATATATATATATATATATATATATATATATATATATATATATATATATATATATATATATATATATATATATATATATGCATACTTTGGCGGCCCTGCCTCGAAAGAAAAAAATGTTTGCATTGGTGGCCTTCCAACTTGCCTTGGTGCCCTAAATTATTAGCCCTCCTTTAAGGCAACACTTGCCTTGACCTTAAAAAGTAAAAATTCGAGGCCTGATACTGCACTAAGGCAGCCTCTCCAAGGTTTCTCATAGTCATTCACATTGACGTCCCACTGGGGTGAGTTTTCCTTGCCCGTATGTGGGCTCTGTACCGAGGATGTCGTTGTGGCTTGTGCAGCCCTTTGAGACACTTGTGATTTAGGGCTATATAAATAAACATTGATTGATTGATTGATTGATGTAATTTGGTGTTTGTCGTCCACAATGGACGATTAGTCAGAGTAGTTTCAATGCAACTTTTTACTTTTGAGTTTTTTGTGAACAAGAAACACTACTCTTAAGTTTCCTTTTGAACGCTACGTTTATTTTACTCTATTGATTACTGCTCGCAGATATGCATTGTTTGTGTTAAGAAAACAACAGCGACTCGCAATCAGAAAAGGCAGCACACTTTTTCAATCAATGTTTACCTTAGAAACTATGGGAAAAAGAACATTTATATCTTGCGTGTCAGTAAAAAAGTTCACATTTCAGCCTACAAGAATTCCACTTCAAACTACAGAAAACATGTGATAAGTTTGGGATGTTTTTGATGTTTTAGTTGCACAAATGCTAACATTATCCCTGTTATAAAGTTATAAGTGACTTTAAAATGTGCATCTTTTGTGGTACAGGCTGCTGCAGTCTCTCTCTCTCTTTGTCACCCTCACTCTTTCCCTCGCTGTCTCTCACGTGCACACACACAGACACACACGCAGATTTCTTATATTTGTTACCTTCTTGAGACCTGAGAAAATGCCTACCTCTTTAGGACCACCCTTTCTAGATAAATAAAGATTTGTATTTACAACATTAATAATATATACATACTATGCAAATATAAAAAAGGTAAGCTTTTAGTTCATACTTTTTTGGGGGGAATTTTTTGTTTGTAATTGTTTTTAATCTTCATTATTTACTTCGTTATTACAGTATGTCTCTATATACATATATATATATATTTTTAAATTAATTTTGGCCAAAGGGGGCGCATTTAAATTTCTTACACACACTTATTAGTACATATGTTGACCAGAGGGGGAGCACTTCAAATTTTTACACACACTTATTTCATATGTTGACCAGAGGGGGAGCACTTTTAAAAGCGACACAGTCAATTTGAAAAATCCCTCCTTTTTGGGACCACCCTCATTTTGATAGATGTCACCAGCAGGGCTGCAAATGAGACATTCTCTATTAGATGCAATGTTTATGTCATCACTTGTTCACACCTCCTCATATGGAAGATACTTTTCCTTCTTCATGTCTCAAGAAGGGTAGAAATACAAGAACACACACACACACACACACACAGTTTTTGTGTGCTACAGGCTAATGATAGCGTATAAGTAACTTTAGATGCTAACGTTAGCTATCATTGAATGTATATTCTATTGTAACAACAAAAGGACTGCAAATTATTAGTTGCTTATCTGGGACTGCTTTTGTGTATGTACAAGTGCTCCAGGCGTCTACGTGTGTATTAGACAGCAGTGAGTGACAGTCTGACAACCATGAACGCTAGACCAGGGGTCACCAACGCGGTGCCCGCGGGCACCAGCTAGCCCGTAAGGACCAGATGAGTAGCCCGCTGGCCTGTTCTAAAAATAGCTCAAATAGCAGCACTTACCAGTGAGCTGCCTCTATTTTTTAAATTGTATTTATTTACTAGCAAGCTGGTCTCACTTTGCCCGACATTTTTAATTCTAAGAGAGACAAAACTCAAATAGAATTTGAAAATCCAAGAAAATATTTTAAAGACTTGGTCTTCACTTGTTTAAATAAATTCATTAATTTTTTTACTTTGCTTCTTATAACTTTCAGAAAGACGATTTTAGAGAAAAAATCCAACCTTAAAAATTATTTTAGGATTTTTAAACACATATACCGATTTACCTTTTAATTTCCTTCCTCTTCTTTCCTGACAATTTAAATCAATGTTCAAGTAATTTTTTTTATTATTATTGTAAAGAATAATAAATACATTTTAATTTAATTCTTCATATTAGCTTCTGTTTTTTCGACGAAGAATATTTGTGAAATACTTCTTCAAACCTATTATCATTAAAATTCAAAAAAATTATTCTGGAAAATCTGTAGAATCAAATTTTAATCTTATTTCAAAGTCTTTTGAATTTCTTTTAAAATGTTTGTTCTGGAAAATCTAGAAGAAATAATGATTTGTCTTTGTTAGAAATATAGCTTGGTCCAATTTGTTATATATTCTAACAAAGTGCAGATTGGATTTTAACCTATTTAAAACATGTCATCAAAATTCTAAAATTAATCTTAATCAGGAAAAATTAGTAATGATGTTCCATAAATTATTTTTTAAATTTTTTCAAAAAGATTCGAGTTAGCTAGTTTTTCTCTTCTTTTTTTCGGTTGAATTTTGAATTTTAGAGAGTCGAAATTGAAGATAAACTATGTTTCAAAATTTAATTGTCATTTTTTTCGTGTTTTCTCCTCTTTTAAACCGTTCAATTAAGTGTAAATATCATTAATTATTAATAATAACATAGAGTTAAAGGTAAATTGAGCAAATTGGCTATTTCTGGCAATTTATTTAAGTGTGTATCAAACTGGTAGCCCTTCGCATTAATCAGTACCCAAGAAGTAGCTCTTGCTTTCAAAAAGGTTGGTGACCCCTGCGCTAGACTAATTCTTTGGGGCATTGAGCAATTTTTATTGCATATAATTAACAATTGGGAAAAAATATATACAGTGCAGGCCAAAAGTTAGGACACACCTTCTCCTCATTCAATGTGTTTTCTTTATTTTCACGACTATTTACATTGTAGATTGTCACATCAAAACTATGAATGAACACATGTGGATTTATGTACTTAACAAAAAAAGGTGAAATAACTGACAACATGTTTAATATTCTAGTTTCTTCAAGATAGCCACCCTTTGCTCTGATTACCTTTTCGCACAATCTTGGCATTCTCTCCCATGAGCTTTAAGAGGTAGTCACCTGAAATGGTTTTCACTTCACAGGTGTGCTCGAAGCTCATGGAGAGAATGCCAAGAGTGTGCAAAGCAGTAATCAGAGCAAAGGGTGGCTATTTTGAAGAAACTACAATATAAAACATGTTTTCAGTTATTTCACCTTTTTTTTGTTAAGTACATAACTCCACATGTGTTCATTCATAGTTTTGATGTGACAATCAACAATGTAAATAGTTATGAAAATGAAGAAAACATTACATTTAATGAGTAGAAGGTGTGTCCAAACTGTTGGCCTGTACTGTATGCTCTTTTAAATCATTAACGTAAGATAGTCGGTGGTGTTTTATTTATATATTTTGGTTTGAAAAATGTTACTTTGAGCAAGTTGCAAACAGCCTCTATAACTTCTAATCAGTATGCAATGCACAGTGAATTGTTGCGTGATTCAAAGGTATACTCACAATCTTAGAAGCTATTTTCTCAACTATATCCTTGTCCTGCAAATTGTGGAGAAATTCGGATGCAGGAGAGCTGGCGATCATTCGAAGTTGGGCTACATTGGTGGGCTCGTTGGCGGTCCGGGTGATGCCAAGAGTGAAGAATTTGATGCCCTGGTTCTTGGCGTCAGCAACAGCAGTGAAAATATCCGGGTTCCTCGGGTGCGAGGAGCCATCTGTGAGGAGAACGGCTACTTTGATGCTCCCCTGGCTGGACTCCTCCATGTAGATCTTGGTCATGTTGGTGATGGCGTAGGTGGTGTAGGTGCCATGGCCGATGTAGATGATGGGAGTCACACGGTTCCTAAAATTCTCCAGTCCCCTCCAGTCGCTGAACCTTTGCTCCGTGATGACATGGCTGCTGTATTGGAGCAGGGCCACCCTCAGGCTCATGCTGCGGCCCGAATTCAGCTTCAGGCCTTGGAGTTTATTCACCAAGTTCATAGCAAACTGCTTCTCCTGCTCATGGTTATCCTTGGCACTCTCGGAGCTGTCCATCAGAAAGGAAAGCTCCAGGCTGCAATCTTCATCGAGGATGGCTATCCAGAGAAAACAAAGTTCAGGTTCCCAAACATACTTCCTTCAAAGGGGAAATTTTGGGAGGGGGGGTTTGCCTATTGTTCATAATTATTGTTAAAGACATGACGACGGATGGATTAAAAAAAAAAAGCATTCAACTCGTACATAAACATAAAAAAAGTCAGCTTAAAGCGTAGTCAATGGGACGTCCTCTATTCCGCCCTTAAAACCCAATAAATAATCATTCAAAAACTGCCAACAATACTCCATTTACATTTCGTGACTTGAATAGTAACCAAGTATTAGTGATATTGTTATTATAAGCGCTAACGCAGACCAACTATTTATAGCGGCGCCGTGATCACAAGCTTGCGTGCCAATCTTCACATGATTGACTGATGAGCTGCTTTCGCGTTTCCATGCTCTGCAAACTTTTTCTAGATCATAAATCATGCCTCTCACCTGGATAGTAGAAGGAAGACGACGTATTCCGACAAGTTGGCACACTTTGAAAGCCGATTTAGACCCGGGAATGTCGAGAACAACAGGACAAGACGCTTGGTCTCACACTCAAGGACTATGAGTCATTCTTCATCTAAACCAGGGATCGGGAACCTTTATGGCTGAGAGAGCCATGAAAGCCAAATATTTTAAAATGTATTTCCGTGAGAGCCGTATAATATTTTTTAACAATGAATACAACTAAATGCGTGCATTTTTAAGTAAGAACAACATTTTTAGAGTATAATGAGTCTCTTATTCTTTTTAATAACAATGTTGTTCTGAAGCTAACCAATAATAAATGAAATATTTCTTACCATTAATGCGACTTCTGGTGCTGCATGGTTTTGCTGATGGCTTTGTAGTCTGGTTGATACGTGGTTATTTTTAACACTGTGATTACCAGCGGAATTATTCATTACTTATTGTGTTAAGCAGTGTCAGCTAAGATTGATCTGAGAGCCAGATGCAGTCATCAAAAGAGCCACATCTGGCTCTAGAGCCATAGGTTCCCTACCCCTGATCTAAACTGTATGAACATCCTAGCAGTTGGCATCCTAATGACAGCAGACATTGTACAGTAAGTGATGTTTTAGTATGTTTGTTGGCTCTTTTGAATTAAATAAATACGTAAATATTAATTGTTACTATAAATGTACCTGTTACTAATCAGTGGTGTGCCGTCATGGACAGCAAGACCTTCTCTGCTGGCCTAACATAACCAGAAATCATCACCATAATTAAAGATAAAATCATTTTTTAATTGATTTTCCCTAAATATCGAAAAGTATTCATATTCTCTTCCTGTCATATTATGCTCCTTCCAGTGCTGTTGTTTTTAGGTTGGAGTTTGTATCCAATCAGAAATCAGCTAGCTTATGTTGCCATGCTGTACCAAATCTGCAAGCGTCTATGCACTTTCAAGTGAACGGGCACATACAGTTGATAGACAGTTGCGCTAGCCAATCAAATCACGAGTTGTTGTCAATAAGACCTTCTAGCTGGCCTCACCTTGAACGTGACATTTAGGCGTCCTGTGATTGGATACTCACCGTGACCGTTAGTGGATGAATTTGAGAACACATACAGTTGATAGACAGTTGCGATAGCCAATCAGATCACAAGTTGTTCACAGTAGCCTATCTAGGTAGCCTGATGTTAACGAGACCGTGATTGGATACTCACTTGTCACTCCAAAGTGAGTATCCAATCACAAATTGCAATTTAGCAGGAAGCAGGAAGTGTTGCGTCGTAGCCAGACCAGGCTAGCAGAGAAGGAGAAGAAAAGGTTGATTAAGGTGGCAGATATATATTTGCAAGGCCATTTTCAAGAAGGATATTCAAAGAGAAACTACATCTTGTGAGACGATGTTGGCCAACCCGGAAGCTTCTTCTTCTTCGAGTCCTTTGCAATCTCAGATGTCATTTTGCCAGTATCTGGCGCAGGACACAGCTGTTGGAGTGGGTTCTGCCAGGTGCTGGGGGCTTCAATGGGGGGCGTCGCCACATTCCAGCAGGTGGGACATTGTCTGTACTGCTCCACAGCCACACCTGTCCTCTGTGTGATAGTTCCATGTTTTCAACAGTGCTTTGCACCTCCCCTGCTCCACCCGTAGTCTGTTGAGGGTCTTCCGGGTCGGCCGTGGTAGGCCGTGAAAAAAAGGTACGTCAAACAGATTTTACGCAGTCTCTGTCAAAATTGCCGTCGACCTCCACGACCCGTAAGCTGTTCTGGCGATGAAATGGGTATATGCCCGCCATTTCCACTCGAATAAGTCGACGACGAGGGGTCGAATAGGTCGTACTAATTGTGAGTTAAAATATTTTATTTTTTCCCTTTTAATATGTTTTTTGCGATTTTAATTTTGACAGCACCATCTAAGATATGTTTTAATTGCTGATGTGTTTTAATTGATTTTTAGATGCGCCACAAAATAACCGGTTTTGTACACTGTTGATGTGTTTCAATTACAGTAGTGTGTAAATGTGTTTCTGTATAGTATTTCTCCAGCAATGGCAATGTGGTGACATCAATTATGAGAGGTAATCATTGAAGTCTGATGTCACTGAAGGCCTAGGTGGGAAACGCACGGCCCGCCACTCATACATACATATATACTTACATCATGTATATCAGGGGTGTCCAAAGTGCGGCCCGGGGGCCATTTGCGGCCCTCAGCTAATTGTTTACCGGCCCGCCACACATTCTGGAAATACTATTGTAAAAATAAAAAAGAACATTAAAAAAAGTGGAATGAGGTGAAATCTAACGAGAAAAAGTTGCAATGTTGACACAAAAGCTGCCATGCGGGCTGTTTTTTTTCTATTGTCTTTCTTCATTTTTCTTTTTTTGCCATTGCTCAAAAAAAAAAAAAAAAGACAAAAAAATCCATGTTATAATGAATTATTTTCAGGGCTCCAATTACTTCAAATATTTCACTTTAAAATGTTTTATGTGTTAAATATTGCTTATATTGTGTAGTAGCCATATAAAAACATCAAAGTTTTCTTTGACAAAAGCGCATAAAACAAACAAAATAATAGTTCCAGCATAAAATCGACAGATATATCTGAAGTTCATCTCGTAACTTAAGTGTTGAAAGTAAAAGAAAAACTTAATAAAAATGTATCACTTTATGAGTGGGGCACCTTTTGGATCCCAAATATATTTAGTGATTTTTTATTTATCTTTTCACTGTGATTACTCAAAAATATGAAAGAATTAAAATCAATGGTGTCCTGCATTATTGATCTTTTAGGGCTCTAATGAATAAATAATGCATATTTCAGTTTTACTATAACAAAAACTAAGTTGTTTTTGACAGAAAAGCCATAAAACATTTTTTAAAATTTGTATTACTTTATATCAACTTGAAGTTGATATAGAGATTTACTGCAAGCGTTAAATAATTAAAAAATAATAATAATCTGACTTATTTTTAACATTTTAATGACTGAGACTCTTTATGGTCCCCAGGACCCCTAAAGGTAAAATAAATAAAAAAATGCATATATTTTGTTATGGTTTGAAAATGAAAAATATCAAAATGGCCCCCACATGCTTTAACTTTTCCGTGTGCGGCGCTCAGTGGAAAAAGTTTGGACACCCTTGATGTATATAAAACCTAAATGGAGGTGTTTGGATGTTTTTTTAAGGGCTTTAAAGACAGGATAGAGCGGCACCAATAGGCTCCATTGTAAGTAGTGATGGGCACGGCAGTTCTTTTGCCTGTACTGAATCACTAGAATCGGTTCCTTAAATTGATTCGTTCAAAAAATTTGTTCACCGAATCCCCCCCCTCTATTTTTTCTTTTGGGGGCGTGCGTAGTACAGTACAGTGCAGACATTCGCGGGAGAAGCAGCAAATAGGGTGAATGCGAGTCCCTACACAGTAGTGATGGGATCGGCAGTTATTTTGACTGTACTGAATCACTCGAATCAGTGACTGACACAGCGCCACAGTCAGCACAGTTCAGTACGTGAACCTGAATCACTTCTGCAGCAGCAGTTCTGTGTGCAGGTCGGCGAATCATGAGTCAGTCAGTAACAGCTTCCCCAGCGGCAGATCTCGGTGTGTGTCAGTTTGCGAACGACACAAGCCCTCAGCACCCAATGAACGACGCGCACAGTGACTGAACGAGAGCCTCAATGTGACGTCCTCCTCCGCGACACAGTCACTTCTCTGTGTCAGTAGGTTCGCGAGTCCTGATTCTGAATGAGTGAGTGAGTGCAGCGCGAACCTGAATCACGTCCTCAGCGACAATAAATAAATAAAGAAAATAAATACCTTCAAAATAAAACAAATAAATTAAGAGCAAGAAATGCCAACATAAAAACTAAATGTTCTGTAGCCTACGTTTAAAAATATAACAAAGAAAATATCAACTTAAATGTGCAAACAAAAAGAAAATAAATAGGCAACCTTAAATAAAACAAAACAAATATTAAACCAAGTGCCAGAAATGCCAACATTAAAACTAAAATTTCTGTAGCTTACATTTAAAAATATAAAAATGGAAATATCAACTTAAATATGCAATGAAAAAGAAAATAAATAGCTTAAATAATATAAAAATCAATAACAGTTGTAGTAGAAGGGATAATAATAATAATAATAATAATAATAATAATAATAATAATAATAATAATAATAATAATAATAATAATAATAATATGAATCAGAATTGACCGCCAAGGAAAAAATGTATTTTTGTTACAATAACTGTGTAAATAATAGCCTATGTATGTGTACATACATTAGTTATTATTTTTATTTTAAATCTTCTCAAAACAGCCTGCCCTACACTTTACCCCCCCCCCCCCCTTCCCTTTCGCGTCGCTGCTGCTCAGCCTTGCCCGGCTGCACTGAGTTTCTTTCTGTCTCCTCTACTCTCATAACTTTATGTGTTGAGATAATGGGGACGGGGCGCGTGTGTGTGTTTGTTTTCATGTGGCTTAAGTCAACATTAGCTGTTAGCTTGGAGAATGAATGGAGAACGGATGTCAATGGCATGAAACATATCCCCGCGACGGGAGGAGAATCACTCGCGGCATTGGGGCAAGCAGAGCAGAGAGCGAGAGCGTTGTCGTTCACTGAGTGATTCATGTCGTTAATCCGCAGTGAACGAATCGTTCGCTCAGTCCCTCACCCCGCCCTCTCATTGGCTGCGTCGTTCGCCGACGTCGAGGGTTCAGTGATTCACAGAATGCGGCAGTTCCACTCATACCGGCATGGTCGCGGCAGAGCTCAACTGAACTGAGAAAGGAACGAATCAGTTCATGAAGAGATTCGGTTCAGTACGTTCACTCAAAAGATTTGTTCGTTCGAACGAATCGTTCGCGAACGACACAACACTAATTGTAAGCAGACTTTTAATCGCATGTATTTAATATTTACAATGCGTTAAAACAAAAATACATCTGTTGTCATGTCTTTCATAATGATTGTGAATAGGCAAAATTCCAAAAAAAGTGCAGTTCCTCTTTCAGGCAGGGGCGAATCCATACCGACCCCCCAGTTCAGTTCAAAACTGAGACAACATTTTTTGTGGAAAATTCCTAAAAAGACTGTTTCATAGAGGAACTTGGACTTGGACCCCCTGTAAACACATTGGCTGATCCTTGCATTGCATTTGAACAATGCTAGCAAACATAAAACACTGGGGTCCAAACCTATTATTTACACCCCAGTCCTGTCCTTTTTAGCTGGTAACATTTTTTTTTTCATCATGTGAAACTTAGGAGTCGTTTACTTCAGAGGCAGTCAGTAGTCATTTTTTCAACTTATTTAGTTTTACTAAAAGTGTTCCTAAAGGTTTCATTTTAGGTCCCCTATTTTTCATTATTTGTTCTATCCAACTGGTGGCCTGTGAGTTCAGTTCAAAACACCTTTTTGTAGCAGGCTCTTAAAAACGCTATAGGGCTGTCATAGAGATGACCTTTGACCTGCCTTTTTGCAGAAGGCCCCTAAAAACAGCACAACACTCCTGTGACTCTGACCTAATAGAGCAGAGCTGGGCAAATATTTAGACTCGGGGGCCACATTGAGAGAAAAAAAGTGTCTGGGATGCCAGTGTGTATAAATGATATATACACATTTAGCTGTAAAAACCTGTTGTACAGTATGTGTGTTTGGCTCCCTTTTTTCAGGAACACTAATACCAAAAGTCACAATGTCAGATAGTTCTAAAAAAGTTATGACAGACTACCTCAAAAAAACGGAATGGAATTTTACAGTTTTTTACTGAATGGGACACCCAAAATGTGCATAAAAATAAAGAAAATGGGATTTACAAGATTAACTGTGAACAATAAAACACTGAATATTAACAACATTTGAACATCTTTTATTTCTCAGACCAGCTCCTCCATAGTTGTGTGTATCTTTTACAATCAAGCAAAACACAACAAAAATGTAACAAACAGCAAAATATGAATGCAAAGTGTAATAAACACCTACAATATGATATATATTATCACTTTTACGCAGAAATATGTTGTAAAAATCTGCTTCCGCATCTGTTTCTGACACATACTGGCTGCTCTGTAAACAAACCCCGCCCACTCTGCTTTGTTCCTGCAGATCTGAGCTGCTGTGACCTAGATTACCCTAATAAACACTCAAAAGTGCAGATTTCAACCATTGAATTACTTTCTGTAGTTCAAGACTTAGTCATTTAAAAACATCACTGCACATCATAATGGCAAATACACTTTTGATGTTAAAGGTCTAAAAAACTGCGATGAGGTGGCGACTCGTCCAGGGTGTACTCCGCCTTCCGCCCGATTGTAGCTGAGATAGGCTCCAGCGACCCCGAAGGGAATAAGCGGTAGAAAATGGATGGACGGAGGTCTAAAAAAAATGATGTAGAACGTCCGGCGGGCCGGATAGAAAATCTTAATGGGCCGCATGTGGCCCGCGGGCCCTATTTTGCCCAGGTCTGCAATAGACCTGCAGTGCAAAATGTCCTCAAATGTTTACTCTAGAGCAGTGGTTCTCAACCTTTTTTCAGTGATGTACCCCCTGTGAACATTTTTTTAATTCAAGTACCCCCTAATCAGAGCAAAGCATTTTTGGTTGAAAAAAAGAGAGAAAGCAGTAAAATACAGCACTATGTCATCATTTTCTGATTTATTAAATTGTATAACAGTGCAAATATTGCTCATTTGTTGTGGTCTTTCTTGAACTATTTGGAAAAAAAGATATAAAAATGACTAAAAACTTGTTCAAAAAATAAACAAGTGATTCAATTATAAATAAAGATTTCTACACATAGAAGTAATCATCAACTTAAAGTGCCCTCTTTGGGGATTGTAATAGAGATCCATCTGGATTCATGAACTTAATTCTAAACATTTCTTCACAAAAAAAGAAATCTTTAACATCAATATTTATGGAACATGTCCACAAAAAATCTAGCTGTCAACACTGAATATTGCATTGTTGCATTTCTTTTCACAGTTCTTTTTGACAGACATTTTTTAAAAAAACTCACGTACCCCTTGGCATACCTTCAAGTACCCCCAGGGGTACGCGTACCCCCATTTGAGAACCACTGCTCTAGAGGACGCTGGTTTTCTGGAATATACAAGATAAGACTGATAGTGAAGGAATAAGACCTTAGCTTTTTAGAAAAGAAAACTCAACAAAATAATTTAGTCGAACATCACTGCTGTAAGGACTTCGTGTCCACGTTCAATCGCAGAAAACTTAGATTTCAGACACAACACAAGTGAATATGGTTAATAGAGCAGTCTTATATTTTGCTTACCTTGTCCATCATAAAGATTTGCAGCCAAGGTTTTTGTGCGAGATTTAGCTTTCCTGTTGTTTTGCAGGTCTTGGGTCCAGACACAGGTCAGAGTTGTGGCCAACAGCACTGATGCAAAATAGAGGAGCATCCTTATCTCTACTGAGAAATTAGCAAAAAGCACAAAGAAACAACATTATTTTCTTCTAACGTGACAAAATAGACCCATGCAATGTTTACTGTTCATTACCTACTTTGAAGTTATTTGGTATCTTATCTGTAGTAGTACGTTGACCTGCAAGGACTATGGTGCACAATGAGCTCCGTTTAGCTCATTTAGCGTGCATGAGCAGCGATGTCATTGTCCGTGAGGAGCGAGGAGTGCAAGAACTTGGAGAGCTCCACTCCTCCTTTATAAGGTGCAACTACCCGAGCAGATTGAGTGGATACTTGCCCATACAGACTCCCTCTCCAGCCTCAGGGCTTGTGAAGACTGGAAAATGTTTCCAACCATTGAAAGTTGGAATGTTAGACCCTGCAAATGTTGCATTACGTCTTTGTGAGAGCTAACACATTTCTTACGTGGTCACATGTCATGTCAGAAAATGGATTTCTCTTTTTCTAATGAAAAGTTGCAGAAAAAAAGGTTGGTAAAATGTATGTTTTAATGCCTATAAAGGTTGAGTATTCTTATTATACAGGTTGAACGACATACTCCAGTACAGACCTGGGCAAATTAAGGTCCGGGGGCCACATGAGGCCCGTTAAGCCTTTCAATCTGGCCCGCCGGACATTCCCAAATCATTTTTTTAGATGTTTAAGATGTAAAGTGTAGCTGCCATTATGATGTGCAGTGATGTTTTCTAATGACTGTAAGTCTTCAACTATACTAAGTCTTTCAATGCTTGGAATATGCATCATATACTAGTTACTATGGTCATCTAATTAGTTACTATGGTCATCTAATGAGTTACTATGGTCATCTAATGAGTTACTATGGTCATGTAATTAGTTACTATGGTCATGTAATTAGTTACTATGGTCATCTAATGAGTTACTATGGTCATCTAATTAGTTACTATGGTCATGTAATTAGTTACTATGGTCATCTAATTAGTTACTATGGTCATATAATGAGTTACTATGGTCATATAATTAGTTACTATGGTCATCTAATTAGTTACTATGGTCATGTAATTAGTTACTATGGTCATCTTATTAGTTACTATGGTCATCTAATGAGTTACTATGGTCATCTAATGAGCTACTATGGTCATGTAATTAGTTACTATGGTCATGTAATTAGTTACTATGGTCATCTAATTAGTTACTATGGTCATATAATGAGTTACTATGGTCATATAATTAGTTACTATGGTCATCTAATTAGTTACTATGGTCATGTAATTAGTTACTATGGTCATCTTATTAGTTACTATGGTCATCTAATGAGTAACTATGGTCATCTAATGAGCTACTATGGTCATGTAATTAGTTACTATGGTCATGTAATTAGTTACTATGGTCATCTAATTAGTTACTATGGTTATCTAATTAGTTACTATGGTCATGTAATTAGTTACTATGGTCATATAATTAGTTACTATGGTCATCTAATGAGTTACTATGGTCATGTAATTAGTTACTATGGTCATCTAATGAGTTACTATGGTCATGTAATTAGTTAATATGGTAATGTAATTAGTTACTATGGTAATCTTATTAGTTACTATGGTCATCTAATTAGTTACTCTGGTAATGTAATTAGTTACTATGGTCATCTAATTAGTTACAAAGGTCATCTAATTAGTTACTATGGTCATCTAATTAGTGACTATGGTAATGTAAGTCACAGCAGCTCAGACGAGGCACCAAGCAGTGTGGGTGGGGAGCGTTTCCACAGAGTGTTTCCAGAGCCTGAAATGTGGGTGTCAGGGACAGACGTGGAAGGAGATTTTTACAACAGAGTTCTAAAGCTTAGTGATATATCACATGTATCAGATTGTAGGTGGGTTTTGTTTTTAACCATTTGCATTCATATTTCACTGTGTTTGTTGCATTTTTCTTGCGTTTCGCTTGATTGTAAAATATGTGGATGGAGAGGGGGTGTGACGTTCATATGCTGTCAATATTCAGTGTTTTATCCTTCATAGTTAATGTTGTAAATCCCACATTCTTTATTTTCATGTACATTCTGGGTGTCTCATTCAATAAAAAAATGTCAAATGTAATTCCCTTTTATTAAGGCGGTCTGTCATAACATTTTTAGCTTTCAATTAGACATTATTGTGAGGTTTTGTATTAGTGTTCCAAAAATAGGACCCAAGCACACATACTGTAAAGCAGATACCAAACAATTTTGTGGAATAGCCTTCATTTCTAAGAACAAGAATAGACTGTCGAGTTTCAGATGAAAGTTCTCTTTTTCTGGCCATTTTGAGCATTTAATTGACCCCACAAATGTGATGCTCCAGAAACTCAATCTGCTCAAAGGAAGGTCAGTTTTGTAGCTTCTGTAACGAGATAAACTGTTTTCAGATGTGTGAACATGATTGCACAAGGGTTTTCTAATCATCAATTAGCCTTCTGAGCCAATGAGCAAACACATTGTACCATTAGAACACTGGAGTGATAGTTTCTGGAAATGGGCCTCTATACACCTATGTAGATATTGCACCAAAAACCAGACATTTGCAGCTAGAATAGTCATTTACCACATTAGCAATGTATAGAGTGTATTTCTTTAAAGTTAAGACTAGTTTAAAGTTATCTTCATTGAAAAGTACAGTGCTTTTCCTTCAAAAATAAGGACATTTCGATGTGACCCCAAACTTTTGAACGGTAGTGTATATATATAGTCAAGGTTTTTGTGGGGTTTTTTCAAAATTTTTTCTCTAAATTTGGCACCCCCGAGTCAAAATAATTGCCCAGGCCTGCTTTAGTAAGAAAAAAAGATATCTGTAAATATGACAATATTCTCTTGTCCTCAACACTGTCGGAGAGGTATATCTTATTAGTATGTTTATTATTGTGAGAATCAAGCAGTGCTGTAAAATTCACACATTGAAAAACACTCCCTGTGCAAAATGGAGTCAGTGGTCAAATGAGACCTATCATAATAAATGCATGCATACATTCCTCAGCTTGGGGGATTCTAACGCTTAAAGGCCATAGTGGCAATCACCTGCAGTGACCTTTGCGCACAAGCCTACACTTTGGTATGACCGGAGTTGCCTGGAGAAAGGAGGTTCAAAAGGTCACTTGTTAAATGAATCTAGTCAGTGACGTCATCTTAAACAGTGACGTGTAGTGAGGTTGAAGGCAGGTGAGGCACTTTGGAGTTTTTTTTATTTGATTTGATTCCATATGCTCTCATCAATGATAATACAGGCTGTTCATTAACAAGAAAAAGAAGAGAATAATTAACGTTCATAAACATGTTATTAAATACTTAATCAGTCACATTTATTTACAAAAGCCAAAAGCAGTGAGGTTGCCACTTTGTGTAAATGGTAAATAAAAAGAGAATACCATGATTTGCAAATCTTTTTCAACTTATATTCAATTGAATAGACTGCAAAGACAAGATATTTCATGTTCCCACTGGTAAACTTTGTTTTTTTGGGCAAAAAATCATGAACTTAGAATTTAATAGCAGCAACACATTTAAAAAAAGGCATTTTTACCACTGTGTTACATGGCCTTTCCTTTTAACAACACTCAGTGAAGGTTTGGGAACTGAGGAGACACATTTTTGAAGTGGAATTATTTCCCAATCTTGCTTGATGTACAGCTTTAGTTGTTCAACAGTCTACCTTCTGATATTTTAGCCTTCATTTTGCACCACACATTTTCAATGTCTGGACTACAGGAGGGCCAGTCTAGTACCCGCACTCTTTTACTACGAAGCCACGCTGTTGTAACACGTGGCTTGGCATTGTCTTGCTGAAATAAGCAGGGGCGTCCAGGATAATGTTGCTTGGATGGCAACATATGTTGCTCCAAAAGCTGTATGTACCTTTCATTGTATTCTGTTTTTATTTCCGATTTACACAACGTGCCAACTTCACTGGTGTTGGGTTTTGTACTTTTATCAAATTGAAAAACATTTGTGGTCTTATCTTTTATTTGTATGTCAAGTGTATGCTCCTGTCCTCTTTCAGGAAAAGCTCGGACACGAGTACTTTGATTCCAAAAGTCTGATTACTTTCCGTTTTGGTCCAGTTTGGAGACATTTTTGAGCTTGTATATATAATCCTGAATCAGTTATCCATTCATTCACTCAGTAGAGCAATAACACATATTTATTGTATTTTTGATATTGTAAATTAAATATATTTTTTTAACAAACTTTGTAGGCTTCTTGTGTGAAAAACCCTTTTTTCATCGTGGGCTTTTCCTCACAGTTCCAATTCACCTCACAGGGCCACTTGAAAAAAGCGAAACAAAATAAATGTGCAGTTGCTTCATGATATTATTACACAATCGGCCCTACTTTTGATTGTCATTATTTACCAACAAACTGATGGATAGCTGTCTTTGGAATCAGAAGTCGAGATGACAAGCAGATACAGTTTTAAAGTTTCATTCGGAATAACTTGTTGCATCAAGTAGGAACTTTGGTTTCATGCGGTAACATTTTTTCTGTCCATTTTGAAAACAAGATGAAGTGCTGTATTGATTGGCAGCTTTCTACAGCAGCTTTTTGCTCTTTTCTTCCCTCCTTTGTGTTTTCTAATGTTTTCCTCTTCTTTTTGCATGTCATTTTGACTTTTTGCTTCCAACCTTTTCGGGAGTGCACAACATTTTTGTGACTTTTGCACTACTTTCATTGTTATTACTCAGTTGTTATTGTTTTTTTTATTAGGTTTTAGTGTTCTGCTGTGTACAATCTGCTCTACAACCGCATCCTTTCCCTATTGTAGGATGAAATTCAAAGTCTGTCTTATATTTTACAGGCACTTTAAATAGTGCGACGGCCAGATGTGCCTTGAGTTAGACAGCGGTGGGTTAGGCATTCGTCTAATCTAGCAAGCCGGTCTGATGACCTTGCGGCGCTCTCCTCCCACTGTGGTTGGTGTGGTGTAGGCTCCACTGCAGGTGGAGAATTCAAGAGGATCTCTGCCTACAGGTGAGGTGGCTTTGTAATGCAAAGCTGCAGGCAAGATGTAATTGGAGGAGACTTTCTGACACAAAAGAATGCTGCACTAAATGATAGTGTTAGCAAAATCCAACCTGTTGCTCTAAGACAGGGGTCAGCAAACCTTTAGTGCCGCCATAGTGGCTCCCTGGAGCATTTTTAAAAAAGGATTGAAAATGGAAAAAGATGGGTTAAAAAAACATTGTTTTAGTATGTTTTTTGTTTGAAGACAAACATGACACAAACCTTGTTAGAACTACCACTGTGTAATATGTTTGTGTGTCTGCTTCACTGGTGACACTATTTGATGAACACTGTTATGTCCTACTCATTTCGGCGGTTCTTGAACTCACCATAGTGTGGACTGTGACGCAACAGTTTGTTTACATGTAAAATCTTGGATGGATGGATGGGCAGTTATTCTCAAGGCTCCATCTAGTGGAGCGTCAAATAATCACTAAAGTACAGTGTTTTATTTTCCTATACTAAAACCCAGTGTAATAGTTCAAACTGTGGCCCAAAATATGAAATATACTTGATAAATAAAACCTGTGACTTATTTTCAATGAATACTTAGGCCCACTATGCTACTGAATTTGAATGTTGGTCATTATTGTGGTAAAGCCAAGTGTTTTCTGGGGTGTTAGTTGGTGAAACAAGTTTGAAAACCACTGATCTATGGCCGAGATATACATTTAAAATTATTCTTAGTGAGGTGTGACGTTAAAGGCCTACTGAAACCCACTATTACCGACCACGCAGTCTGATAGTTTATACATCAATGATGAAATCTTAACATTGCAACACATGCCAATACGGCCGGGTTAACTTATAAAGTGCAATTTTAAATTTCCCGCTAAACTTCCGGTTGAAAACGTCTATGTATGATGACGTATGCGCGTGACGTCAATAGTTAAATGGATGTATTCGGACACCATTGAATCCAATACAAAAAAGCTTGGTTTTCATCTCAAAATTCCACAGTATTCTGGACATCTGTGTTGGTGAATCTTTTGCAATTTGTTTAATGAACAATGAAGACTGCAAAGAAGAAAGTTGTAGGTGGTATCGGTGTATTAGCGGCTGGCTGCAGCAACACAAACAGGAGGACTTTGAAGTGGATAGCAGACGCGCTATCCGACGCTAGCCGCCGACCGCACGGATGATCGGGTGAAGTCCTTCGTCGCTCCGTCGATCGCTGGAACGCAGGTAAGCACGGGTGTTGATGAGCAGATGAGGGCTGGCTGGCGTAAGTGGAGCGCTAATGTTTTTATCATAGCTCTGTGAGGTCCCTTTGCTAAGTTAGCTTCAATTGCGTCGTTAGCAACAGCATTGTTAAGCTTCGCCAAGCTGGAAAGCATTAACCGTGTATTTACAGGTACATGGTTTAATAGTATTGTTGATTTTCTGTTTATCCTTCCAGTCAGGGATTTATTTCTTTTGTTTCTATATGCATTTAAGCACGATGCTATCACGTTAGCTCCGTATCTAAAGTGCTTCGCCGATGTATTGTCGTGGAGATAAAAGTCACGTGAATGTCCATTTCGCGTTCTCGACTCTCATTTTCAAGAGGATATAGTATCCGAGGTGGTTTAAAACAGTGGTCCCCAACCTTTTTGTAGCTGGGGACCGGTCAACGCTTGAAAATTTGTCCCACGGACCGGGGGGGGGGTTCATAAAGAAATACAATCATGTGTGCTTACGGACTGTATCCCTGCAGACTGTATTGATATATATTGATATATAATGTATATATTGTGTTTTTTATGTTTATTTAATAAAAAATTTTTTTAAAAATTAAAAAAAATTATTATTATTATTTTTTTAATTAAATTTCTTGCGCGGCCCGGTACCAATCGGTCCGTGGACCGGTACCGGGCCGTGGCCCGGTGGTTGGGGACCACTGGTTTAAAATACAAATCCGTGATCCACAATAGAAAAAGGAGAAAGTGTGGAATCCAATGAGCCAACTTGTACCTAAGTTACGGTCAGAGCGAAAAAAGATACGTCCTGCACTGCACTCTAGTCCTTCACTCTCACGTTCCTCATCCACAAATCTTTCATCCTCGCTCAAATTAATGGGTAATCGTCGCTTTCTCGGTACGAATTGCTCTCGCTGCATTGTAAACAATGGGGAAATGTGAGGAGCCCTTCAGCCTGTGACGTCACGCTACTTCCGGTACAGGCAAGGCTTTTTTTTAGCAGCGATCAAAAGTTGCAAACTTTATCGTCGATGTTCTCTACTAAATCCTTTCAGCAAAAATATGGCAATATAGCGAAATGATCAAGTATGACACATAGAATGGATCTGCTATCCCCGTTTAAATAAATAAAAATCCTTTCAGTAGGCCTTTAATGGCTTACTTGAGTTGAATGAATGTCACAATGTTCACAAAACTATAGAACTGAAAGTACTGTGTAGGACTTTTCCATATTCTGTGTTATATGTGTTTTATGTTGCACCAAGAAAAATTGCTAGTTTGTGAACCCGTTCTCAAACAATGGCAATAAAAACTATTCTGATTCTGATTCTGAAAACACCAAAAAATGCAGTTGTATGATTTGTTTAATTCTAAATAAAAGATTTAAAAGATAAGAAGTTTACATTTTAAAAATAAACTCCTTAAAAAAAAAAAATTGACCCACACAAAACGAATTTGAATGACAGGAGGGGCACCTATCAGAAATGACGTAATAAGCTCATCTGTGTTTTTTACGCTATTAAACTCTTTTTATTTTCAAGACAAACAAAAAAAACTACATAAGAGGATTTGATTGACACGAGTGTCTCCTTCCCGGCAATGACGAAATTGAGGTCATGAGTGCAGGACAAACTGCGCATGCTCAGCACAGTCCCAGTGGCCGGGACTCCGGAGTGGCTACTAGTGTCCTTTAGCGGTTTGACTGCGCATGCTCAGTAGCGTCCCAGTGGCCAGGACCCATGAGTGTGTACTTTATACCATAGATATATATGTCTATGCTTTATACACTGTCCTTTAGCGGCTTGACTGCGCATGCTCAGTAGTGTCCCAGTGGCCAGGACCCATGAGTGTGTACCACAGTGCATTTAATATCTTTCTGCTGTCCTTCAGCGGCTTAACTGTCCTTCAGCCACCGTAACCATGCTCGGAGCAGCTGCACGCTGCTGTTGCAGCGCTCCAAAGGCTTTTAAGCCTGCTATCAACTCATTGAAGACTTTTGGCGGCCGACATGTGAACTTTACTCCGGGTAAGTTGATGATGGTGCTGTGTTGTCCTCTGAAGTGTGCACTTGGCTTCTACTTACTTGTATTTTGCTCAAAACAAAGGCATCATTGTAAGGATCTATTTGATGAATATGTGACAACGACATTAAGTCATTGTTTTTGTTGTTATACTTGATGCTATTTGGCATGTCTGCTACAATGACATTTAGAAGTCAAACGCTGCTCATTCATATTGAGTGTAGCAAAAATACACTAACTTGTACAATCTGTCATTTACAATTTGGTTAAATAGTCTGACCAAAATATTAGTAACAGCTCAGTACCACATTTTTATATTATTGTAATATTGAAAGTGTGATTTAAAGCAACAGGTGGTCAAACCTATACAATTTGTACAATAAGCATGCATGAGTTATATGTTGTGGAGACAATTAAAAATTAGAATTATGTTAGATCCACTATGGACTGGACTCTCACACTATTATGTTAGATCCACTATGGACTGGACTCTCACACTGTTATGTTAGATCCACTATGGACTGGACTCTCACACTATTATGTTAGATCCACTATGGACTGGACTCTCACACTATTATGTTAGATCCACTATGGACTGGACTCTCACAATATTATATTAGATCCACTATGGACTGGACTCTCACACTATTAACTAGATTCACTATGGACTGGACTCTCACACTATTAACTAGATCCACTATGGACTGGACTCTCACACTATTATGTTAGATCCACTATGGACTGGACTCTCACACTATTATGTTAGATCCACTATGGACTGGACTCTCACACTATTATGTTAGATCCACTATGGACTGGACTCTCACACTATTATGTTAGATCCACTATGGACTGGACTCTCACAGTATTATGCTAGATCCACTCCATGTCCATTACACCGGTTGCCCAGGGGGGTCCCCACATCTGTGGTCTCCTCCAAGGTTTGTCATTGTCATCCCATTGGGTTGAGTTTTTTCTTGCCCTGATGTGGGATCTGAGCCCAGGATGTCGTTGTGGCTTGTGCAGCCCTTTGAGACACTATTGATTTAGGGCTATGTAAGTAAACATTGATTGATTGATTGATGGAATTATGTCTATTCTTTAGGGCGAGGCTATACAAACCCAGCTGCTCAGGCAGCTCTGGCCAATGGTCGCATCGTGGCTGTAATTGGTGCTGTGGTTGATGTCCAGTTTGACGAAGGCCTTCCCCCCATCCTCAATGCCCTGGAGGTGGCAGGCCGTGAGAGCAGGCTGGTTCTTGAGGTGGCTCAACATCTCGGTCAGTGGTTCCAATGTGGCACATGACTTGAAGTATGCTTCAAATAAAATCCCCAAATAGTTAACCGTTTCATCTTGTGTGTTCCTTTAGGTGAAAACACTGTTAGGACAATCGCCATGGATGGCACAGAGGGTCTGGTTCGTGGGCAGAAGGTTCTTGACACAGGGGCCCCAATCAGAATCCCTGTAGGGCCGGAAACTTTGGGTAGGATCATGAACGTCATTGGAGAACCCATTGATGAACGTGGTCCAATTAGCACCAAAGAGTAAGTTTTCCTTAGTCACATTTGACTTGTTTTGCGTAGAAATTCCAGCAAAAACCTAACACATGATGCAGGTTTTACACATCTGCAACTGACAACCAAAAGTATTTTTTTAAATAAACACTCATATCCATCTGACTATCGTTTTTGACAAACTAAGTTTGTGCTCGTTGTACTGTTATTAGGGTCGTGCAGGGGTCGGCAACCCAAAAACTTTGAAAGAGTCATATTGGACCAAAAAACAAATAAAAATCTGTCTGGAGCCGCAAAAAATTAAAAGCCTTATATAAGTGTTGTATTAGCCTACTATCAAAATTACGTTAAAAGTCTTATATAAGTGTTATAATGAAAGCAACACATGATGTAAGTGTCTATATTAGCCTACTATCAAAGGCTGACGCAAATTTTCATTGACAGAAATGTTGTATTTGAATTTTTATTCTACACATTTTTGCAACATTGGAAACCATTAGTAAAATGGAGGCTTCTCACAGGATGAGATAACTTCTGTAAATTACTATCTCAGTATGGCCAAAGGTATAGATGTGTGTGTCCAAGTTTAAGGAAACGGCAGGCTGTCTTCTTTTAATAGATTTATTACAATCTTTGCAAGCTGGGTAACGTTTGCTGTGGTCTGGAACAACATGGCACACAAACAACTATGAGAAATGCAGCCAATATTACATACAGATAATGTGTCATGAGACATGCAAATATAAATTAAATACACAGAAGACATAAGTAAAGGAAATTAATTGAGTTCAATTATACCTACAAACGAGGCATAATGATGCAATATGTACATACAGCTAGCCTAAATAGCATGTTAGCATCGATTAGCTTGCAGTCATGGATTGGCCAAATATGCCTGATTAGCACTCCAGCAAATCAATAAAATCAACAAAGCTCACCTTTCTGCATTCACGCACAGTATAAAACGTTTAGTGGTTTAGTGGACAAAATGAGACAAAGAAATAGTGGCATATAACACGTCTTTCTGTGGGAGTATCGGAGAAAGTTGTACATGTAAACAAACTACGATGAGTTCAAGGATCGCTGAAATTAGTAGGACAAAACGGTGCTTGCCAAATCCTCTCATCAGTGAAGCATGTATAACACAAACAGTGGGATTTCTAACAATTAGGAAGGTTTGTGTCATGTTTGTTCTCCTACAGAAAATATATGTAAAAATTTTTTTTCCATTTTCACACATCTCTGAAAGAGTTCCAGGGAGCCACTAGGGTGGCGCTAAAGAGCCGAGGGTTGCTGACCCCCGGTATAGTGGTACTTCGTTTGTTATCCTTTCCAAAATGAAGATCGACTCGTATGAAAACTGACTAAATGGTTCCAGTAAGAAATAATAAGACATCCGTCGGTATTAACAAAAAACACATTTTATAGAGGATAATTCTGATTTTACATTGTGAAAAAAATGCAAAATACACTACCGTTCAAAAGTTTGGGGTCACATTGAAATGTCCTTATTTTTGAAGGGAAAGCACTGTACTTTTCAATGAAGATAACTTTAAACTAGTCTTAACTTTAAAGAAATACACTCTATACATTGCTAATGTGGTAAATGACTATTCTAGCTGCAAATGTCTGGTTTTTGGTGCATTATCTACATAGGTGTATAGAGGCCCATTTCCAGCAACTATCACTCCAGTGTTCTAATGGTACAATGTGTTTGCTCATTGGCTCAGAGGGCTAATTGATGATTAGAAAACCCTTGTGCAATCATGTTCACACATCTGAAAACAGTTTAGCTCGTTACAGAAGCTACAAAACTGACCTTCCTTTGAGCAGATTGAGTTTCTGGAGCATCACATTTGTGGGGTCAATTAAACGCTCAAAATGGCCAGAAAAAGAGAACATTCATCTGAAACTCGACAGTCTATTCTTGTTCGCTCTCTCTCTCTCTTTTGGTAAACCAACATGTTTACTGTTTTACTTTTTTGTTTTCCTTTTTATGTTACTTATTTCACTACCTGTTTAATCCACCACTCTCTTCTTTTCTTTTTCTTTTATGTTTTTTGTTTTGTTTTTCTCTTTCTATTTCTCCACCTGTTGTGTGTGTCCCCTTGTCGTCATCAGCATTTACACTCACAGCTAATACATGCACAACTATACACACTATACACACCTACATATATGCATGATAGGCTTACATTTAGATACAGACATGCATTATTTACACATAAAGTACACACATACATCCACAAACTTAGTTACAGTCTATTTTAGTATGTCCACTGTGCAGTTTGTCACTTGGAATGTGCGTGGAGTCGGGTCAAAGGAAAAAAATATAAAAATTCTTAATCATTTGAAGAGTATGCAAGCAGACATTGCTTTACTACAAGAGACTCACCTCTCCAAGTCCGATACCTCAAAACTGCATTCATCGCAATACCCACACACATACTTTGCTAGTTACAACTCCAAACAGAGAGGCGTAGCCATTCTCATTAGTTGAAAGGTCAACTTTACATTCCATAACTCCATTACTGACATAGAGGGAAGATACATCATTCTTAATATTTCTGTTGACGGGAGAAACTTATGTATCGCCAACATTTATGGTCCAAATGTTGATGACCCCTCCTTTTTTCACACTTTCTTCTCTTCACTTTCTCCTCACTCAAACCACTGCTTGATTCTAGGAGGGGACATCAACTTAGTATTTAATCCAAATATAGATCAATCCAGAGTGACTGGAAGTCACCGTGAGTCTCAATCAGTGGTAATACTTAAGCAATATATGAACGATTATGGTCTTTGCGATGCCTGGCGTTCTTATCACCACACTCTTAGGGAATACACTTATTTTTCCCCAGTTCACCACTCATTCTCTCGCATTGATTACTTTTTAACTAGTAGCTCAATTTTATCTGATATCGCAAACATTCACATTCATCCTATCATCATCAGTGACCATGCACCTGTCTCACTTTCCCTCACTAACAAAACTATAACTGCAACTATAAAACAATGGAGACTTAATACATCATTACTAAAGGACCCAGACTTCCTCAACTATTTTGAGAAAGAATGGACAGATTTTTTAGATTTTAATGATCAACCAGAAATCACGGCGTGCATTCTCTGGGAGGCCGCAAAAGTAGTTATGCGAGGAAAAATTATTTCTTATTCATCATACAAGAAAAAAAAGGAACGTTTACTAGAGCAGGAACTTGAAAATGAAATAAAAATATTAGAAATAGCTTATGCGAACTCACAAGATGAACATACTCTGAACGAACTGAGAAAACTCAAATTAGATTTAAGAGAAATAATTGATAAGAAAAGTCAATTCCTGCTCCAGAGGTTACGCTTAGAAAAATTTGAACATGACAATAAACCAAGCAAATATTTGGCTAACCAACTAAAATTAAACAAAGAAAAAAACTCCATACCATCCATTAAGGATTCAGCTGGGGAACATTACTCACGTTCCTGAGGAAATTAACTCCATATTTAGAGACTTTTACAGAAACTTGTATACACCCCAGATTGACCCATCTCTTTCAGACATTGAGACATTTCTCAATGGTATAGACTTACCTAAATTAAATACAAGGCAGGTATCAAATTTAGATCTTGCTATTTCTGTAGATGAACTTCACGATGCTCTTCAACAGATGCCAAACAATAAAGCACCAGGGCCTGATGGGTTCCCTGTGGGGTTCTACAAAACATTCTGGTCACTGCTAGCTCCGATATTTACGAAAATGGCTTTAGAGATGAAAGAAAACTCATTCCTTCCTCCAAATATGAACTCTGCCACAATCAGTCTCTTGCTAAAACCTGATAAAGACCCAACACTTCCATCCAGTTACCGGCCAATCTCCCTGATTAATGCTGATCTTAAAATTATCTGCAAAGTATTAGCTCAAAGATTAGAAAAAGTCACTCCATATATAGTACATCCTGATCAAACAGGTTTCATCAAAGAGAGACAATCGTCCAACAATGTTCGCCGTCTACTCAATGTGATAGACTATTCTGTTATTCATAATTTAAAAACAGCTGTTGTTTCATTAGATGCTGAAAAAGCATTTGATAGAGTGAATTGGAATTTTCTTTTAGCTACTCTACAGAAATTTGGATTTGGAGACTCATTTATAGAATGGATCAAGGTCCTATATAGTTTCCCTACAGCCTCGGTTAGAACGAATAGCCAAATCTCCCCAAGGTTTAATCTTATGAGGGGCACAAGGCAAGGGTGTCCACTTTCTCCGTCATTGTTTGCTATATTTATTGAACCTCTTGCAACCGCAATTCGACAGCATGCAAATATTAAAGGCATCCATACCGCAACCGTTCATCATAAAATAAGCCTTTATGCTGATGATGTATTACTTTTCTTACAAAATCCACATTCTTCTCTTCAAGATACAATCTCACTTATCAATAAATTCAGTTCTATTTCAGATTACTCAATCAACTGGTCCAAATCTACTGTGTTACCAATTAATTTTGACTTTCAGAGCACCTCATCGATTCCACTGCATAAAGGGAACATTAAATACCTGGGAATCAATATTTCCTCCACATTGTCAGATCTGAATCGCTTGAATTACTCCCCAATCCTAAAATTGATTGAGGATGATCTGGCGCGTTGGAAAGCACTGCCAATCTCACTTATGGGAAGGGTTTCTACCGTGAAAATGATGGTCTTGCCTAGGGTTAATTATCTCTTTTCAATGATTCCAACCAAACCTTCTCAAATCTGGTTTAAATCACTAGACTCACACATCAATCAGTTTCTTTGGAAGAGTAAACCAGCACGAATCAGCCTTAAAACTTTACAAAAACCAAAAGAATACGGGGGTCTAGAACTCCCTAACTTTTCATATTACTTCCTTGCAAATAAACTACAATATATATTAAAATGGACCAATCCCACTTTATTAGATAGTTTATGGTTAGAGATTGAACAATCACTTAGCCAGGAGATCCCAATTTCTAACTTGCCCTTTATTAGCCAAATTCTCCGAAAACACAACTGCTTCAAAAGTATTAATATACGCACTACCTTAACAGCTTGGTGGGAGTTTTTGAAAATAACTGGATCCCCGCTCACTCCCTGTCAATTTACGCCTATTTGGAATAATCCTGATTTTCTTTTAAACAAGAAGCCATTGAACTTTCCAACATGGTATGATAAAGGAGTCAGATGTCTTGGGGATATCATCAATGCAAACAGTTTTATCTCTTTTAAAAGTTTAATAACACAATATGCAATCAATCCTAATAAATTCCTAGAATATATACAAATCAAATCTGTAATTAGTGCAAGATTCAACAAAACAACATGGGAAAGTAATCCTACGACCGTTAAATTCTTCAAAACATCTGCCCCCAAAGCTTTATCCAAATTATATGCTCTCTTATCAAAAATAGATAACACAATTAGTATCCCAACTTCCAAATGGCATTCAGACGTATCCACAAGCCTTGACCCAGAATTCTGGAAACAAATATGCCTCAATACTTCTCGTTTACCATACCATACCATACCAACTTTATTTATAAAGCCCTTTAAAAACAACCACAGTTGAAAAACAAAGGGCTGTACACCACAAAGAAATAAAGGCAAAGGACAGACTAAAAAATAAAATTTAAAACAGAAGTAAAATACACAGGATTAAGAATCCGAATTTACGACTGATTCAGCTCAAAATACTTTACAGAATACATTACACCGGTCTAAGAATGTATAAAATGGGTTTAGCTGACTCTAACATTTGTGTACACTGCTCAGATAATAAGGTAGATAACTACTTACACTCAATGTGGTCCTGTGCTCCCGTGAGTAACTTTTGGCTTGGAGTGTGCGAGAACCTATCATTAGCGTTAGAGATTCCTATTCCCATCTCCCCCGCACTCTGCCTGTTGGGTGATCTCTCCGCAACTGACTTTGATATAAACAAAACATACCTCCTTATAAATGCAATAGGCATCGCCAAGAAAGCTATTCTCATGAATTGGAAATCAAAAAATAATTTATGTATAAACCTTTACAAAAACATTTTATTAGATTATGTAGTTATGGAAAGAATGTCTGCTGAATCAAAACAACAACTGACAGAATTCAGATCTCTTTGGGCACCGCTAATTGATATCCTGACCTGATTCCCATGGGGGCCGGGGCTGGGGCTCTGTCCCGGAGGTCTTGCTCCGTGGGTGGGGGGTCGTGGGTGCCGGGGGGGCCGTGTGCCGCGGGGTCGGGTGGGCCTGGGGTGTGTTCCGTGGTGCCGGCCTGGCGGGCCGAACCGTGAGTGGTCTGGGGGCTGGGGGTGGATGGGGGTGCCTGGGCGGGGGTTGGGGTGCGGGTGGAGCTGGGTGGGGGGCTGCCCCTCTCGTGGGTGGTTGGGCGGGGGGTTGCGCCCGTGGGGCCGGGGCTTGCCGCTGTCGGGGGGGGGGTCGGCTCGTGCCCCTCTGGCTTCGGGTGTCTGTGGGCTTCCTCCTTCCCCTGAGGCGCAGGGCGGGGTCTGCCCGGGGTCGCCCTACGCTGCGGCTGTGCGGGCCCGCCTGGTGCCGGGTTGGGGGGGCTGCTTGCTTCCCTTGTTGGGGCCCCGGCGGTGCTGCCCGACTGCCCTGCGGGGGTCTCCCTCCTGTGTTTTACTCCGCCCTTATTTATTTATTAATTTTATTTATATATATATACTTATATATATTTTTTTAATTATCTATTTAATACATTTTATTTATTCTGTTAAATTATATATGTGTATATATAGGTGCGCGTGTGTGTGTGTGTGTGTGTGTGTGTACGTTTGTATGTATGTATGGTGGAATCTGTGTGTATGTATGTAGGTATGTGTGTGTGTCGCGGCACCAGGCCTGCAGAGATGCCATGGCATGCCGGCTGTGGGCGTGGGGCTGAGCCCTTATGGCTTTTTGCCGGATGGGGTGCCTGGTGGGTGGTGGGCGGGGGGGCCTGGATGTGCAGGAAAGGCTGCGGGGTTTGGCCTCATGTTTATTTTTATTTTATTTTATTTAAAGGGTTTATTTTATTTTATTTATTATTATTATTATTATTATTATTATTTTTATTTTTATTTATTTTGTTATTTTGTTATTTTTTTTGTTTGTTTTTGTTTTGTTTTGGTGTATGTATATGTGTGTATATGTGTGCATATGTATATGTATGTAGGTGTATATATGTGTGTGTGTGTGTGTATGTGTATATGTATATGTGTGTATGTGTATGTATGTGTGTATACATATATGTATGTATATGTGTATGTATGTGTGTATGTATGTGTAGGTGTGTGTATGGGTGTGGATGTCCGGTGGATCGATTGGCCTGTATGTGGATGAGTTGGGGTAGGTGGGTTGGTGGCCTCTGTGGTAGCTGGGGTTGTGCGTTGTTGTGGTTTACGGGGTAGGTCGCTTTTATTTGTTTCGGTTTCGGCGACCGCGGGTGTTTGTACTGCGGACGGGCGGTGGTGGTGATGGTTGCTGTGGTACTGCCGGCGGTTGGCGTCGCTGTGTTGGGTTGAGTGGTTGGGGAACTGTGGCTGGTATCTGTGCGCTTGTGGGGTTGTGGGGGCTGGCTGGCGTTGGCTTGCCAGCTGGTTTGGGGGCTGGCGTGCGGACGGGGTGCATTGACTTCTTCCCCAGTTGGGGGTCGCCATCCCCTGGCCGGAACTCGTATGGGTACGTTGCTGTGTGGATGGCCGGGATGCGGTGTTTGCATTGGGCATGGGGCTGTGCAGTTTTTCTGCGTTTGGTTGCTGGTATGGGCTCTGCTGGGTTGGGTTGGGGCGGGCGGGGGCTGGCTTTGTTTGGCGGGGGGTGGGCTCGCGTGGCGTCACGCTAAAGTGGTCTGGTGTGGGTCACGGGCCGTTGGGGGGGGGGCGGCGGCGGCGGCTTCCTGGCCGTAGTTCCTGGTTGTCGGCCGCATGGACTGGGGGGATGTCTGGGCCCTCTACTCCTCCTACTTATAGCACACACAGTCACACAAATATAGGACTTTGGGGGATTGTCCTGCGGGGAGGCATGCCGGGGGGTTGAGGATGCCTCCTATGGGGCTCCAGTCCTCCTGTCTTGTCCCCTGCTCGTCCATCCCTCAATCTTAGCTGCATATTAGACACTTTGGATTTGGAGGGCTCGGCTTGGTTGGGACCCACCAAGACCTTGATGTCCCCCAATTTTAATCGCATTATTAGTTTCCACAAGCATACATATCTCACTCACGCTACAGTACACGCATCAATAGGGACTGGAGGTCGGCTGTAATGGCTGACCTCCTAATTTTAACTACACAGTAGACACTCTGGGGGCCTTGTACACATGCATGTGGGGGGGTTGGGGTTTGGCACACCCCTCATTGCCTTGTCGGCCGGCGCGGATTCCGGGGACTGCGTTCTGGTGGCCTGCCAGGCTTTTATTAATTTATTATTATTATTATTATTTTATATATATATATATATATACATATATATATATATATATATATATACATATATATATATATATATATATATATGTATATATATATATATATATATATATATGTATATATATATATATATATATATGTGTGTGTATATATGTATATATATATTTTATTTTTATTTTTATTTTTTTAATTTTTTTAATAATTAGTATTATTTACTTACTTTATTTTATTTAATTATTTGTATTTGTTATTTTTAATTTAATTTAATTTGTATTTCATTTTATTATTATTATTATTTTTTTAAAATTATTATTATTTTTGTTTAATCTTATTATTTATTTGTGTGTGGCGTCGCGCGGGTCTCGCTTCCTGTTGGGTGGGGTCCGTGCTCGTGTGGCCCGACCTTGCGCTGTGGGATCTCTGTTGGCGACTTGATGTGGTGGCGGCGCGGCGCCCGTGTCTGGTGTGGATACTGTGTCTTGGTTGTTTGGGCGGTGGTGTGTTTGTGCGGGTTTGGGTTGGGGTGGTGGGGTCTTTTGGTTGGGGGGGGGGTGTGTGTGTTGGTGTCTCTTGTTTGCGTGTTGGCGTTTGGGCGGGCTGGCGCTGGCTGGTCTCTGTGATTGGCGTGTGGTTGCCGGTCTCGTTGTTTTTTTGATCGCTTTGATTTGATTGGGTGGTGCTGGCTGTCTGGGGGTGTTGTGGCTGCTGTTTCTGCTGCCGTTTGTTTGTGGTGTGGGCGCCCGTGGCTGCTGGGTCTGGTACAGGGGGGTGGCTGATGTTGTGACTGGTGGCAGTGCGCGCGCGTGGTGGTTGTCGGGGCTGACAAACTGTGTATATGTATGTGTATTTGTGTGTGTGTATGTATGTATGTATGTATATATATGTGTATGTGTATGCATGTGTGTGTATGTGTACATGTGTATGTTTATGTGTATGTACATATATATGTATGTATATTTCTGGGGGTACGTTCTGGGCCTGCTTTGGGGTTCGGCGCCTCAGGCTACTGCATCCGGACTGTGTGTCGGAGCTCCTGGGTCCCACCGTCCATCCCTTACGGGTGCCCGTCTTGGTTGGGGCCTGCTGGGTCTGGTCCCTGCGTCTACTGTGGTAGCTTGGTGCTGCAGGGTATTCCGAGGTGCTGCGAGTTGGCCAGTTTTTTTATAAATAGATTTAATTATTTATTTATTCTTATTTTTTTATATATTTTATTAATATTATTATTATTATTATTATTATTATGTATTTATTTATTTAATTCGGGGGGGCGGTTGCTGGTTGTTCCATCTCCATCGTTGGGGTCCCTGCGGGTGGGGTGGGTGGTTCCCGTGGCCCCGTGCTGGGTGGTCCTGTGGCGGCCGGCTTGGGTGGGGTGGCCGTGGGCTGGCCTCGCCGCGCTCTCCGGGGGTGGGTGGGGCGGTCTTCCCGTCCGGTTGCGGGGGGTCTCTGGGCCCCTCGGGCGGGGCGTCCCGCCTTTCTGTCCGTGTGGGGTGTGGTCTCTCGCTGGCTTGGGGTCTGGCTGCCCCCTGCTTTTCTCGTGCCTTGTCCTCTGCCGGGTGCGTCTGTCTGCGGCCTGCTGCTGGCCCTTGTGGGCGGCGCGGTGGGCCAGGCTCTGGGGTTCCTGTCGCTGTCCGGATTGGCTGCGTGGGGGCGGTGGCCCCTGGTTCCCTGGGCACCACACCTACTGTTTGTGGGATGGGCTCTCGGGAGGCTGGGGCCGTACTCTGGCTCCCGCACACACTGGGAGTCAAATGTATTGTACATGCAAATTCACATATACTCACACACATACATACAGACATACATAGGTACCTACGCTCCCACATACATATACAAATAAATACAGTACATATTTACACACTCAAAGTTCGTACATCCACACGCACATTCATTATACAAACATACTGTATACACATACTGTACATATACATTCACTGTAAAAACATACATATACACATACTGTACATATACACTCACTGTACAAACACACACATACACATACTACACGTATACATTCACTGTACAAACACACCCATACATATACTGTACATATACATTCACTGTACAAACACACATATACACATACTGTACATATACATTCACTGTTCAAACACACATACTGTATACACATACTGTACATATACATTCGCTGTACACACATATACACATACTGTACATATACATTCACTGTACAAGCACACATATACACATACTGTACATATACAAGTACATATGCACACATACACTCATGCACATAATCACGTTTCATCAAACATATATTAACGTTGTTGCCCTAGGGTAAACTGGGTATAACACATGGCACACTGACAAAGCTTAACCTATTGTTACTATAACAATCTACAAGGTTAATGTAGGTTGCTTCTCTTTCTTCCCCTCCATTTTTCTGCATTCTTTCGTATCTCAAGTTATTATGTATATGTATTGTTGCATTTTAACAATTGTATTGTTGATTATAAAGGTAAAGTATTGGTATTGTTTATTATCAATAGCACTATTTCTATTGGTATTCATATTGCTCCATTTTTAGTGTAATAATGCTCATTGTCATTTCTGTATTTTTTTTAAATTTTCGCTAACTGCTTATTTGCTATTACTTTTACCATCATATTTGTACATGTCGTATTTGCTGATGTTGCTCTGTTGTTGTTGTGTTTGCTGTTGTTGTTTTTGTCTCTCTGTCTATCCCCCTCTTGTCCCCACAATTCCCCCCTCTGTCTTCCTTTTTCTCTCTTTCTATCCCCTCCTGCTCCGGCCCGGCTGCACCAAATGATAATATAAATACATTTAATAAAGTCAAAATACAAGTAAGGCAACAAGAGAAGTATCCTACACTTCTCTTTTGTAAAGTAAATCTGAACAGCCGATATGGGCATCTACATCTGCTATATGATTTGCCCGAGAAGCTGGGCAGGACATTATTAAAAAAAATAATAATAAAAAAGAAAAGAAAAAAAAAGAAATGAAGGCTATTCCACAAAATTGTTTGGGTGACCCCAAACTTTTGAACGGTAGTGTATATACAAATGATGAACATTTAACATGAAGGAGGGTAAGACAGAGCTACATGAATGCCACCTTTTCACTTTGCTACTAATTATTTTTTTAATTCAATAGTGTTCTTCAACTTTTTTTTTTTATCAAATTGCTGGCAGTTGAAACATTCTTTAGCCCCATGGTGGGTTATTTTGCAGCTGTATTCAATAGAAATAGCACAGAGACAATCTAAAAGCCTATTTGCCTAAAGGGGTCGTATTATGATTTGTTTTTCTACATTTAAAACATATCCGTGCGGTCTACATAACATGTAATGGTAGTGCTTAGGTCCAAATTTTGCATAGATATTGTTTCCCAAACCATTTTCAAGCCACTTTCTGACTGTCTTTTCAGAATGCGCCGTCTTATTTACGAGCCGAAATCCTCCTCCAGGCCAAGCCCCCTTCAACTGCGTCGACACCTCGTCAGCCATGTTGTAGTTTTTAGTACTTCCATATCAAGTCTGATAGTTATGCTACTTTGTATTAAGAAATGTCAACATTGGAGAATTTTAGCTTGTATGTGCATGTATGAGACTGTGCCTCACAAGGGGATAGAGAAAAAGAAGGAACTTACTGACTTCACCTGAATAAAAATGGCAACTTGTGCAAAGCTCTTTAAGTTAACCTCTACCATATATAGCAGACCTGGGCATTCTGCGGCCCGCGGGCCGCATCCGGCCCTTTGTGCGTCCCTGTCCGGCCCGCGTGAGGCCAATTATAAATTACAAAATACATTGTAAAAAGTATCTACGTCGAGTGTGCAATACAACGGTGCTGCTTTTGTTTTGAAAATCGTTATTTGTATTACTTCCGTGTGGACGTATGCGTGATTGTGAGTGAATGTGAACAACTGCAATTACAAAATAAAGTTGAAAAAACATCTATGTCCTGCGCGCAATACAACTGTGCTGCTTTTATTTTGAAAAGTATTATTTATGGGCGTGTGTCCGTGTGTAACCTGCGAGTGAAGGTGCACATGGAGCGACAAGTGATGCACGGTTTACACCCGAGACGCCAAAAAGAGAAAAGTTGATGAGGAATGCCGTGTTTTCAACAACACATGAACTGCAAAGCAACGTCCCCTCACCTAAGGTGCGTGCCTGCGCAATTGCGCACTGCTCAAGCGTCCGCTGCGCGCAGCAAGTATATGCCGCGCACCAAATCAAATCCCATCTGAATTATAAACAAAATAAACATATTTATTCTATGGAATTTTGCAATGCAACTTTGAGTGACAGTGACAACAAGCGGCCCTAATGGTGTTCGTCAACACCGTTCAATTGAACACCGTTCAATTATTGTAACGTCTATCGAGATGCTTCGAGGACAGGAATTATATCGATCACTTTATTGAACAAAACTGTTTATATTCGGACATAACCACACCAAAAACATGAGTAAAACAATTCTATCTCGAAAAACTAGTCATTTTCTGCCGTACAAACCAGGCCAAAACCAACTTGTCATCTGTCACCAACACGCATAGCACTAAACCACTGGTGCGTTTAAGGCCACACAAAAAGTCGGACAACTCAAACACCACACAAAGTTACACTATGACTCCTCAGTCATACGTGTGCTTATTTTACTGTCATTTATTATTAATGTTAATTTATATATATTAGTCATGGAATGCTGTTACACACACTATGTTGAAGTATTACTATTATTATTATTATTATTATTATTTATCTTACGGTATATATCAAAAATAATATTGAGCAAAATTTAATTGAAATATTGTCGATGTGGCCCTCCAGCAGTGCTCGGGTAGCTCATGCGGCCCCCGGTAAAAATTAATTGCCCACCCCTGATATATAGAGATATCTGCTGATGTAACTAAGGCAAATTATGTCACTAAAGTCTCCAATTCTAAACGGTATGTTTGATGGAAGTTTGGAAGAAGGCAAGATTATTTTATAAATATCTTCGCCATGCCTTCTTTGTTTACTTGAACATTTTCAAGACTTATAGGGATGCCAAATACACAAAAAGAAGTACCAAGATGTAAGAAAAGTTGGTTTTGCATAATAAGACCCAGTGTTTCCCATAAACTGCCAAGATACCTGTCGCGGTGGGGGCGTGGCTATGGGCGTGGCTATGGGCGTGATCACCATGACATCATCGAGTAATTTGCATAATTTACTACAATGATATGATTTTGTCTAAAAAGGCTCAAAAAAATGTATACTTACTAATTAATAATAACAGTTTTGTTTTAAACGTCCATCCATCCATCCTTCCATCCATTTTACAATATAATTACAACACTTTATGTACATATTTATATACAGATTTGAACAATAAGTTATTCACTAAAATATATTTATTAATTGTGGTTCTTACAAAAAATATATCTTATAAAAATCCATCCATCCATCTTCAACCGCTTATCCGGAATCGGGTCGCGGGGACAGCAGCTCCAGCAGAGACCCCCAGACTTCCCTCTCCAGAGCAACATTTGCGACTTCCTCCTGGGGAATCCCGAAGCGTTCCCAGGCCAGAGAGGAGATGTAATCCCCCCATCTGGTCCTTGGCCTGCCGCGGGGCCTCCTCCCAGTGGGACGTGCAACGAGGACCTCCCTAGGGAGACGCTCGTGAGGCATCCGCACGAGATGCCCGAACCACCTAAGCTGGCTCCTTTCCAAGCGAAGGAGCAGCGGCTCTACTCCGAGTCTCTCTCGGGTGACTGCACTTCTCACCCTATCTCTAAGGGAGATGCCAGCCACCCTTCTGAGGAAACTCATTTCGGCCGCTTGTATCCGCGATCTTATTCTTTCGGTCATTACCCACACTTCATGACCATAGGTGAGAGTAGGAATGTAGATAGCTCGGTAGACCGAGAGCTTTGCCTTCTGGCTCAGCTCCCGTTTCGTCACAACAGTGCGGCAGAGAGACTGCAATACTGCCCCAGCTGCTCCGATTCTCCGGCTGATTTCCTTCTCCATCTTTCCCTCACTCGTGAACAAGACCCCGAGATACTTAAACTCCTCCACCTGCGACAGAGTCCTGTCCCCTACCCGGACTGTACAAACCATCGGTTTCCTGCTGAGAACCATGGCCTCAGATTTGGAGATGCTGATCCTCATTCCAGCCGCTGAACACTCGGCTGCGAACCGATCCAGTGAGAGCTGAAGGTCACGAACCGAAGGTGCCATCAGGACCACATCATCTGCAAACAGCAGTGACGCAACCTTTAGCCCCCCGAGACGTATACCCTCTCCGCCATGGCCACGACTCCGCCTAGAAATCCTGTCCATGAAAATCACAAACAGGATAGGTGACAGAGCGCAGCCCTGGCGGAGACCAACCCCCACTGGAAACGGATCCGACTTACATCCAAGCACCCGGACACAACTCTCGCTTTGGTTGTACAGAGATTGGATGGCCCTCAGCAGGGTTCCCCTCACTCCGTACTCCCTCAGCACCTCCCACAAGATCTCCCGAGGGACGCGGTCATACGCCTTCTCCAAATCCACAAAACACATGTAGACTGGATAGGCATACTCCCAGGCCCTCTCCAGGATTCCCGCAAGCGTAAAGAGTTGGTCAGTTGTTCCACGACCAGGACGGAATCCACATTGCTCCTCTTGAATCTGAGGTTCGACTATCGGCCGGACCCTCCTTTCTAGTACCTTGGCGTAAACTTTCCCAGGGAGGCTGAGTAGTGTGATACCCCTGTAATTAGCACACACCCTCTGGTCCCCCTTTTTGAAAAGGGGAACCACCACCCCAGTCTGCCACTCCCTCGGCACTGTCCCAGACTTCCACGCAATGTTGAAAAGGCGTATCAACCAAGACAGCCCATCAACACCCAGAGCCTTCAGCATTTCTGGACGGATCTCGTCAACCCCCGGAGCTTTGCCACTGTGGAGTTGTCTAACTACCTCAGTGACTTCACTCCGAGAGATCGACGTCGATCCCCCATCATCCTCAGGCCCTGCTCCTATCAGGGAGGGTGTGTCTGATGTATTTGGGTTCAGGAGTTCCTCAAAGTGCTCTTTCCAACGCCCCACGACTTCCTCACTTGAAGTCAGCAAAGTCCCATCCTTGCCGTACACAGCTTGGATGGTTCCCTGCTTCCCCCTCCTGAGGTGCCGTATGGTCTTCCAGAACAGCTTTGGTGCCGCCCGATAGTCCTTCTCCATGGATTCCCCGAACTGCTCCCACACCCTCTGCTTAGCCTCGTCCACAGCCACGGCCGCTGCCCTTCGGGCCCGTCGGTACCTTGCAACTGCCTCCGGAGTCCCCTGGGATAACATACCCCGGTAGGACTCCTTCTTCAGTCGGACGGCTTCCCTGACCACCACTGTCCACCAGGGTGTTCGAGGGTTACCGCCCCTTGAGGCACCTAAGACCTTCTGGCCACAGCTCGCATCTGCAGCTTTAGCAATAGAGGCTTTGAACATTGCCCATTCCTGTTCAATGTCCCCAACCTCCACAGGGATGGCAGAGAAGTCCCGCCGGAGGTGGGAGTTGAAGTCCTTCCGGACAGAGGACTCCTCCAAACGTTCCCAGTTCACCCGCACTACACGCTTGGGTTTGCCAGGTCTGTCCAGAGGTTTCCCCCGCCATCTAACCCAACTCACCACCAGATGGTGATCAGTTGACAGTTCAGCCCCTCTCTTCACCCGAGTGTCCAAAACATACGGCCTCAGATCAGCTGATACGATTACAAAATCGATCATTGATCTTTGGCCTAGGGTGCTCTGGTACCAGGTACACCTATGAGCATCCTTATGCTTGAACATGGTGTTTGTTATCGCAAGTCCGTGACTAGCACAGAAGTCCAATAACAATCCACCACTCAGGTTCAGATCAGGGAGACCGTTCCTCCCAATCACGCCAGTCCAAGTATCACTGTCATTGCCCACGTGCGCGTTGAAGTCCCCCAGCAAGACTATGGAATCCCCTGCCGGCGCCCCATACAGGACCCCATGCAAGGTATCCAAGAAGGCTGAATACTCTGAACTCCTGTTTGGTGCGTATGCACAAACAACAGTCAGAGTTTTCCCCCCTCCAACCCTAAGGCGAAGGGAGGCGACCCTCTTGTCCACTGGGGTGAACTCCAACGTACAGGCATTCAGCCGGGGACTCGTGAGTATCCCCACACCCGCCTGTGCCCTCACACCCTGAGCAACTCCAGAAGTGAACAAGGTCCATCCCTTGTCCAGGAGTGTGGTTTCAGAGCCCTTGCTATGCGTAGAGGTAAGCCCCACCAGATCCAACCGGTAGCGCTCCACCTCTCGCACCAGCTCAGGCTCCTTCCCCACCAGCGTAGAGACGTTCCACGTCCCGAAAGTCAGCCTCTGCTGCCCTGAATTGGTCCGTCCGGAGCCTCCACTTTCACCGCCATCCACTTGGCAGCGCACTATATTTATATTTTATAAAAATATAAAAGCTAAAATGTCTCTTAAAGCTCTGCCCCTTTAATTAGTGCATACTAAATAATTTAACTTTAGGCTACTACTACAACCATATTATTTACCAGCAACATAAAGTGAAACAGAGGCAGAGGTGTCCTGCCACAGTCAGTAACAAATAAACAGAAAACAGTAGTGGTGGTAGATAGACACAAAGCTTCATCAAACATCTGATCCACTGAACAAAGAGCTCCAAAAATCTTGATCCTACACTTCTGTTTTGTAAAGTAAATCTGAACAGCCGATATGGGCATCTACATCAACTATATGATTTGCCTGAGAAGCTGGACAGGACAAAAAAACCCGAAAAATTTATTTGTGGCGGCCTTAATTCTTTCGTGGCGGGCTGCCAAAAATAAATGAATGTGTAGGAAACACTGAAAACCCCTTAAACACCTAAATGCCAAATTGTAAAAAGTGCCGGGAGCACAGTCCTTTTGTTTTTTGGTAGATCCTGCTTCAACATGAAGAAAGGAGACAAACACAAAATTGTTCATTGTTATGTGTGCGTTTTATGAATAACTGCACGCACGCACACACATACATGCAGTACAGGCCAAAAATGTTCATGACTATTTACATCGTAGATTGTCACATAAAAACTATGAATGAACACATGTGTAGGGGTGTAACGGTACGTGTATTTGTATTGAACCGTTTCAGTACGGGGGTTCCGGTTCGCTTCGGAGGTGTACCGAACGAGTTTCCACACGGACATATTAAGTAGCGTAACGCACGTTGTGTAAACAATGCACACCGAGACATGGCATGCTAGCAGCTAACGGGCTACGATAGACTGACCATACGTCCTCTTTTCACCGGACATGTCCTCTTTTGCGGAGCTGTCAGGGCGGAGTTTCTTAAATGCCTCAAATGTCCGGCATTTTGAGTTGGGGTTGCGTGTATTTTCAATGTACGTTCAGGGTTACGAAGGGGTTAAAAACAAAACAATTTGTGCACGCAGCAGCATTGGTGAGGGAGGGGCAGAGACAGAGAGAGCGAGAGAGTTATGATAAACGCACATGCGTCGCCAGGCTCTGCTTTTTATACATAGATTTGTCAGATTGAATTTTTTATTATCTATAGCAGGGGGGTCAAAAGTGTGCCCCGGAGGCCATTTGCGGCCCACAGCTAATGTTTTAAAGGTCCACGGCACATTCTAAAAATACTATTAAAATAAACAAAAACATAACAAAAGTGAAATAAAAAAGCTTAAAGGTTAAATATAATTTAGAAAAAGTTGCAATGTTGACTAATAAAACAAAGCTGTCAAACCGTCATTGCTCAAAACATAATATTGAATCAAAATCAATGTTATTATGAATTATTGACCTATCCAAGGTTCCCATTACTTCACATCAAATATTCCACTAAGAAAAATATTTTTGGTGGAAGATTTTGCAAATTTGGTAAATAAATAACCCAAAAATGTATATTTTGTTCTTTTCTTACTGTACCAAAAATGAACCGAACCGTGACCTCTAAACCGAGGTACGTACCGAACCGAAATTTTTGTGTACCGTTACACCCCTACATGTGGAGTTATGTACTTAACAAAAAAAGGTGAAAACATGTTTTATATTCTAGTTTCTTCAAAATAGCCACCTTTAGCTCTGGTTGCTGCTTTGCACACTCTTGGCATTCTCTCCATGAGCTTCAAGAAGTGGTCACCTGAAATGGTTTCCACTTCACAGGTGTGCTTGAAGCTCATAGAGAGAATGCCAAGAGTGTGCAAAGCAGTAATCAGAGCAAAGGGTGGCTATTTTGAAGAAACTAGAATATAAAACATGTTTTCATCTTTTTTTGTTAAGTACATATTTACACATGTGTTCATTCATAGTTTTGATGTGACAATGAGCTTAAAATAAAGAAAAAAAATTGAATGAGAAGGTGTGTCCAAACTTTTGGCCTGTAAAGATAATTAAAATAATCCCAGGCCCGAAACTGTTTATAAAGTCCGAAATCGAAAAGAACCAATTCCATTCTTGACCGAGACGGAGTCACAACTTCTGGGATTCAGTGCTTTGGCCCTCGATTTCGTGGAATGATACTGAATAGTTTGTTACGTGCAATGTTTGAATGTATGATAACTGAGACAGCTTATGAAAAACCTGGTAAACTTTTGGCAGAATTTGTGTCGAAAATGCAATCATACGAAATCCGAGGTATCACTGCAGTTGTTTTTGAGTAAAAAAATCCTTGTGTTGCCTTCTAGGACTGCTCCTATCCATGCTGAAGCCCCTGAATTCACAGACATGAGTGTGGAGCAAGAGATATTAGTCACCGGAATCAAAGTTGTAGATCTGCTCGCCCCCTACGCCAAGGGTGGAAAGATTGGTCAGTAGCTCATTTCACTGCCAAGACTATTGCCTTCTAGGAGCAAGCATCTCCTAATCATTGTTGCTTTCTGCCAGGTCTGTTTGGAGGCGCAGGTGTGGGCAAGACTGTGTTGATCATGGAGCTGATCAACAACGTGGCCAAGGCTCACGGTGGCTACTCCGTGTTTGCTGGAGTGGGAGAGCGCACCCGTGAGGGCAACGACTTGTACCACGAAATGATTGAGTCTGGTGTTATTAATCTGAAGGACACTACTTCTAAGGTAATTCCCTCAAAGCTCATGTATTAAGCTACACCTGCACTTGTATTGGGATCCAATACAAAGGCTGCATCAACACTACTTCTTTGCTATCAATTGTATACTATTGGGATACATTGGACTCATAGTTCTGTGCTAGTTTTTGTTATATAAACTCTAAGCCACATTGTCTGTTCACATGGGTGTAAAATGATACGTCACATTTGGCAGCCTAACTGGTATCATGTGTGTGCTGTCAGGTAGCGCTGGTGTACGGTCAGATGAACGAGCCTCCAGGTGCTCGCGCAAGAGTCGCTCTCACCGGCTTGACTGTGGCCGAGTATTTCCGTGATCAAGAGGGACAGGATGTGCTTCTTTTTATCGACAACATCTTTAGGTTTACCCAGGCTGGATCAG
>NC_084744.1:38817165-38874665 GCF_033978785.1 Entelurus aequoreus | reverse complement strand
TACTGAAACCCTGGACATCTCTGGACATCTGTGTTGGTGAATCTTTTGCAATTTGTTTAATGAACAATGGAGACAGCAAAGAAGAAAGCTGTAGGTGGGAAGCGGTGTATTAGCGGCCGGCTGCAGCAACACAAACACGTAGCCGGTGTTTCATTGTTTACATTCCCGAAGGATGACAGTCAAGCTTTACCATTGGCCTGTGGAGAACTGGGACAACAGAGACTCTTACCAGGAGGACTTTGAGTTTGATACGCGGTACCGTGAGTACGCAGCTGCGGCTTCCAAACATTTGATCGCTTGCCCGTACGTGCGTGCCGCTCTGTGCATGTCACGTACGTAACTTTGGGGACTTTGGGGAAATATATGTGCTGCATGAACTTTGCGGAGGTGAACGGTACTTTGGGCTGTGGGATTGAGTGTGTTGTGCGGGTGTTTGAGTTGTATTGGCGGGTTATATGGACGGGAGGGGGGAGGTGTTTGTTATGCGGGATTAATTTGTGGCATATTAAATATAAGCCTGGTTGTGTTGTGGCTAATAGAGTATATATATGTCTTGTGTTTATTTACTGTTTTAGTCATTCCCAGCTGATTATCAGGTCCCACCCGCCTCTCACAGCATCTTCCCTATCTGAATCGCTTCCAATGCCCTCTAGTCCTTCACTTTCACTTTCCTCATCCACAAATCTTTCAACATCGCTCAAATTAATGGGGAAATCGTCGCTTTCGCGGTCCGAATCGCTCTCGCAGTCCGAATCGCTCTCGCGGTCCGAATCGCTCTCGCTGCTGGTGGCCATGATTGTAAACAATGTGCAGATGTGAGGAGCTCCACAACCTGTGACGTCACGCTACTTCTGGTACAGGCAAGGCTTTTTTATCAGCGACCAAAAGTTGCGAACTTTATCGTCGATGTTCTCTACTAAATCCTTTCAGCAAAAATATGGCAAGATCGCGAAATGATCAAGTATGACACTTAGAATGGACCTGCTATCCCCGTTTAAATAAGAAAATCTCATTTCAGTAGGCCTTAAAGATTATAGAGAACACTCAAACTCTTTATTCATTGAATCAAAAATATTGAAATTCAATGATTTGGTACATTTGCAAGCATCTTAATTTCCCCTCGGGGATTATTAAAGGCCTACTGAAAGCCACTACTACCGACCACGCAGTCTGATAGTTTATATATCAATGATGATATCTTAACATTGCAACACATGCCAATACGGCCGGGTTAACTTATAAAGTGCAATTTTAAATTTCCCGCTAAACTTCCGGTTCGAAACGCCTCTGAGGGTTGACGTATGCGCGTGACGTCAATCATTGAAACAGAAGTATTCGGACACCATTGAAGTCAATACGAAATAGCTCTGTTTTCATCTCATTATTCCACAGTATTCTGGACATCTGTGTTGGTGAATCTGTTGCAATTTGTTCATTGCATTATGGAGAAAGAAGCTGAGCAAGCAAAGAAGAAAGTTGTCGGTGCGAAGTGTCTATTTTGCGAGGGAAGTTAGCAACAACACGTACACAGCCGGCGCTTCTTTGTTTACATTCCCGAAAGATGCAGTCAAGATGGAAGAACTCGGACAACAGAGACTCTTACCAGGAGGACTTTGATTTGGATACACAGTTGCGATAACGTGAGTACACAGCTGCGCTTCCAAACATTTGATCGCTTGCTATAACTAGCTCGAGCTAGTAGCTAGGAGCTAGGAGCTAGCATTAGGATTAATTTGTGGCATATTAAATATAAGCCTTGTTGTGTTGTGGCTAATAGAGTATATATATGTCTTGTGTTTATTTATTGTTGTAGTCATTCCCAGCTGAATATCAGGTCCCACCCGCGCGCTTCCAAACATTTGATTGCTTGCCCGTACGTGCGTGTCATGTACGTAACTTTGATTAAATATATAAGCTTTATGAACCTTGGGTTAGGTGAACGGTTGTTTGGGCTGAGTGAGTGTGTGTGTTATGCAGGTGTTTGAATTGTATTGGCGGGTTATATATACGGGATCCCGTCCATATTACCCGCTCGAGCTATAACTAGCTCGAGCTAGTAGCTAGTAGCTAGGAGCTAGGAGCTAGCATAACAAACACCTGGGTGTTTTTATGCGGGATTAATTTGTGGCATATTAAATATAAGCCTGGTTGTGTTGTGGCTAATAGAGTATATATATGTCTTGTGTTTATTTACTGTTGTAGTCATTCCCAGCTGAATATCAGGTCCCACCCGCGCGCTTCCAAACATTTGATTGCTTGCCAGTACGTGCGTGTCATGTACGTAACTTTGATTAAATATATAAGCTTTATGAACCTTGGGTTGGGTGAACGGTTGTTTGGGCTGAGTGAGTGTGTGTGTTGTGCAGGTGTTTGAATTGTATTGGCGGGTTATATATACAGGATCCCGTCCATATTACCCGCTCGAGCTATAACTAGCTCGAGCTAGTAGCTAGGAGCTAGCATAACAAACACCTAGGTGTTTTTATGCGGGATTAATTTGTGGCATATTAAATATAAGCCTGGTTGTGTTGTGGCTAATAGAGTATATATATGTCTTGTGTTTATTTATTGTTGTAGTCATTCCCAGCTGAATATCAGGTCACCCCCGGCTCTCACAGCATCTTCCACTCCCCACTAGTCCTTCACTTGCACTTTCCTCATTTAAAAATATTTCATCCTCGCTCAAATTAATGGGGAAATCGTCGCTTTCTTGGTCCGAATCTCTCTCATTTCATGCGGCCATCATTGTAAACAATAGGGAACTTTGCGTATATGTTCAATTGACTACGTCACGCTACTTCCGGTAGGGGCAAGCCTTTTTTTTATCAGATACCAAAAGTTGCGATCTTTATCGTCGTTGTTCTATACTAAATCCTTTCAGCAAAAATATGGCAATATCGCGAAATGATCAAGTATGACACATAGAATAGATCTGCTATCCCCGTTTAAATAAAAAAAATTCATTTCAGTAGGCCTTTAAAGTATTTCTGATTCTGCTTCTGATGTAAAATGATGCACAGCCAAGTGTAACCTGCTACCCCAAAATGTAAAATTATTCTCAACAAAATGTACAATTATTCTCAACAAAATGTACAATTATTCTCAACAAAATGTACAATTATTCTCAACTAAAGTGGAGAAATAAAACCTAAGGAAAAGTTTAAACTAAAAAGAGGTCCTATTATAATGATTATTTTCTACATTCAAAAGACTTATTTGTGTTTCTTTGGACAAAATGTTGCATGATGTTTTACCGCTTTCTCACCGTCTCCTCAGGATGTTTTATTTACGTGCCTCCACTTCGACTGCGTCTGCCTCCTGTCAACCATGTTGTAATTTTTAGCGCTTCCATACAGAGTCTACTGACAGATACAAGTTACAACTAGGGTTGTATGCTATCCTGGTACTAATGAATAAAAAACGCTACTATACTCTGTTTGAAAAGTACCGCTTCCCGGGCATGATGGCACGTCGTCACATCATGACATTGCTGGTTTTACGAGCAGAGGAGAATGTTTGGCAGCGCACACACACAGAGTACTTACAAGCAGACACAATGTGTAGACAGAAAAGGGAGAATGGACGCATTTTGGTGTAAAAAGTAAAGATAAAGGTGAAGTTATAACACTGAAACACCCTCAGGAAGAGGTGCTTTAAGACATGGCTAGCTAGCTAGCTAGCAGCTAACATCCATCCTCAGTGTTTTAGCTACTTCCAAATCACTAATCCTCGCCTCCATGGCGACAAATAAAGTTAGTGTCTTACAAGTATCATTATCACTGCAGGACGAGGAATAGCTAAACATGCTTCACTACACACCGTAGGAGGATACAATAGCTCTCCGGCGTCACAATGTAAACAAATGCCATGGGTGGATCTACACCTGACTTCCACTGTAATGATACCAAGTACAATAGTGTATCTAGTCGATACTATGATTACATCTATATTTTTTTATCGTCACAAAATCTTTTTTCCTTTTTTAAAAATGTATATTATGTTTATAAAATCAGTAAATATGTCCCAGGACACATGAGAACTTTGAATATGACCAATGTATGATCCGGTAACTACCGTATTTTCCGCACTATAAGGCGCACCTAAAAACCTCCCATTTTGTCAAAAGCTGACAGTGCGCCTTATAATCCGGTGCGCCTTATATATGGACCAATATCGAGCCTTCAACAGGTAAAAGTTTCAATCAATCAATCAATCGCAACTACAGTAAGCAGCCGCCGACTTCATTTTCCTCCGTAGAAGAAGAAGTTTTTCTTCTACGGTAAGCAGCCGCCCCCGTAGAAGAAGAAGAAGCGCGAGGTGCATGCTGGGATATATGACTGTGCGAGGCGTGCCGTTTCATTTCCATTTGTTTGTTTATGTAAAAACCCCAAAATGGCTCCTATTAAGAGATCGCTTACGACGCAGAGTTTAAACTTAAGACTATCCGTCACGCAGTAGAACATGGGAATAGAGCAGCAGCGACACTGACTCGATTAATGACGACTACGACATGACGGAGCCGGGCATGTTGGATGCCGTATTTGCCCAACTGTTTAATTCGGACACTGAAGAAGAAGGATTCGTGGATGAGGAACAACTTCATAAAGTGAGCTTTACATGTTTATTTTGTGTGTTGTGTTGTGTGACATTAACGTTTGAGCAACGTTGAGTTATTGATATATTGTTATTGCTCTGCACTATTTCGAGTGTTACTATATTGTGATTGCACTAACGTTTAATTTACCATAACAGTATCACTGTTTTTTTACGTGTTTATTGAATCAGGGAAAAGTTCCCCTCCACTATGTGATATAAATGTTGCACTACATGTTATACCTTGCTGTTGTTAAAAGATAAACAAAACACCACGTCACTGACTTTACCTCGGGAAAACTAAGAAAACAGCTGTTTATTCATTTTGGGAGTGAACAGAGTTGTCAGAACGCTGGTTTGTAATCTATTAATAAAGTTTGACTGACCTATCTGATGTTTTGTTGACATTTCCTTTAGCGCAGCTCCATCTAATGGATGTATAACGTAACCCCAGCATCTACTGAAGCGTCTATTCTATGCGCCTTATAATGCGGTGCGCCTTATATATGAACAAAGTTTTAAAATATACCATTCATTGAAGGTGCGCCTTATAATCCGGTGCGCCTTATAGTGCGGAAAATACGGTACTTGGTATCGGATTGATACCTAAATGTGTGGTATCATCCAAAACTAATGTAAAGTATCAAAGAATAGAAGAATAAGTGATTATTACATTTTAACAGAAGTGTAGATAGAACATGTTAAAAGAGAAAATAAGCAGATATTAACAGTAAATGATCAAGTAGATTAATAATCAATTTTTACAGTTTGTCCATCATAATGTAGACAAAATAATAGGTAGATAAATGACTCAATATGTCACTGCATACGTCAGCAGACTAATTAGGAGTCTTTGTTTGTTTACTTACTACTAAAAGACAAGTTGTCTAGTATGTTCACTATTTTATTTAAGGACTAAATTACAATAATAAACATATGTTTCCTAATCATATGTACCCTAACATTTTTTATTTGGTACTGGTACCAAAATATTGGCATGGGGACAACCCTAGTTAGAACTATACGTTACTTTGTATTAGAAATGGCAACAGCGAAGGATGCATGTGCATGTACGAGCCAGTCTGCCCCATAACAAGAAGATAGAGAAAAATAAGGAATTGATTGACTACACCATCGGACTACAATGGCGGACTCATGCAACGCTCTTTGGGAAAAAGTTTACCATACATGTGATATCTGATGATGTCACTATTTGGAAAAACCTCACAAATTGAACAAACTCTAAAAGGTTCGTTCGGAGGAAGTATGAAGGAAGGCGAAATTGTTTGATAAATATCCAGCCATGCCTCGAAGGTTTGATGGAATATTTTTGGGACTTATGCAGATCCCAAATACACAAAAAGAGGTACCATCCATCCATCTGTTTCCACTTATCTGAAGGGCAGCAGCCTAAGCAGAGAAGCCCACACTTCCCTCCTCCTAGCCACTTCCTCCAGCTCCTCACGGGGGATCGATCCTGAGGCGTTCCCAGGCCAGCCGGGAGACATCTCCTACTGGTCACCAGGGAGGTGTCTGGGTGGCATCCTGACCAGATGCCCGAACCACCGCATCTGGCTCCTCTCCATGTGGAGGAGCAGCGGCTTTACTTTGAGCTCCTCCCAGATGACAGATCTTCTCACCCTATCTCTAAGGGAGACCCGCCACCTGATGGAGGAAATTCATTTGGGCCGCTTGTACCCGTGATCTTGTCCTTTACTCATAACCCAAAGATCGTGACCTAGCTGAGGATGGGAACATAGATCTTGTAACCGTGATCTTGTCCTTTGGTCATAACCCAAAGATCATGACCATAGGTGAGGATGGGAACATAGATCTTGTACCCGTGATCTTGTCCTTTGGTCATAACCCAAAGCTCATGACAATACGTGAGGATGGGGATGTCGATCGACCGGTCAATTGAGAGCTTTGCCTTCTGGCTTAGCTCCTTTCGAACCACGAAACAAAAGGTAGCAATAAGTAGGAAGAGTTGGTTTTGCATAAGAGCTCCCCTTTCAACATTTATATGCCTGAACAACACTTAAGACCTTGAGCATATCAGTATGTGAAATTCAATTATGAGCTGGACTAAGCAAAGAGTGTACAGTTTAAACTCAAAAGTGTTTACAAAATACAAAGAAGAAGAATCCTGATAAACTTCTTATACTTTATTGATTAATGTAGTCATTTTATTTATTTCATTATATTCTATAACTATTTATTCCATTTTCAATACATCTCCATGTTTGCCAACCTCATTAAGCCTACTGGTAATCCAACATACTGTATTGCAGAAATATTGTAGTAAGAAGACTTTATTATTAGTAGTATTTAAATGTTTTGTAAGTGACAATGATACTTCATTGGCAGTAGGACCACCTCAAACTCTACAATCCATGGTCTGGTTTTCAGCTCGTCTTACCTTCCTCTTGAAGTCAGTGAATTGGGAGAAGAGCATGGACATGTAGAAGGACAGCTCCAGTAAGTAGTAATAGTGGACGTCCACAGACAATGGCTGCATGAACACATGAATGCATACTAGAGCTCAAATATTGCAAGACCTACTGTCAGGGCTTTGGAAAAGTGGTAATGAAGACCTACCTGGTAAGGGTAGTTGTACCAGCATTCTTTAGTGTTCCATAGCCAGGGTGTCTATGTCAATGACAATTCATTACTTCTAAAATAAGGTACAATATAAGAAATGGAAGTATAAAACTGAAAAAACTAATGTTTTCAATACATTTTCCTTCTTCTCAGACTACTAATAGTCAGTCCTTTGTGTACATGGGAGGGGCCTTTATTTGTGCAAATTTATTTTTATACTAATATTAAATATTCTTTACAATACAGTACAGGCCAAAAGTTTGGACACACCTTCTCATTCAATGTGTTTTCTTTATTTTCATGACTATTTACATTGTAGATTGTCACATCAGAACTATGAATGAACACATGTGGAGTTATGAACTTAACAAAAAAAGGTGACATAACTGAAAACATGTTTTGTATTCTAGTTTCTTCAAAATAGCCACCCTTTGCTCTGATTACTGCTTTGGATTCTCTTGGCATTCTCTCCATGAGCTTCAAGTCACCTGAAATGGTTTTCACTTCACAGGTGTGCCTTATCAGGGTTGATTAGTGGAATGTCTTGCTTTATCAATGTGGTTGGCACCATTAATGAGAAGGTGTGTCCAAACATTTGGCTTGTACTGTATATGGCAATAAAAATAATATCCATCCATCCATTTTCTACCGCTTGTCCCTTTCGGGGTATGTTACAAAATAATATTCATGAGACAAAATACAATTAGGCAAGGCACGTTTATTTAAAGAGTATAATTACTACACAAGGCAATTCAAAGTGCTCTACAGAAAGCAAAAATAAAATGAAATGTTTTGTCAAAATAATAGCAATTCAAATTAAAATATGAGTGTGGATAAAATACTTTCATATGCACAATTCAATAAAGGTGTTTTTAGCCTGGATTGAAACAATGCCAATGTTGACCTATACTACATCTTCTGGAAGACAATTCCAGACTTTAGAGGCATACACCTAAAACGCAGTCTCACCAAGTTTTGTCCTGAGAAGATGTTCACATGGTTCTAACAATTAAATAAATAGGAGTATATATTGCATTGTTGTTATTGTTATTCTGAATCCCCCATTATATGAAAATGTTTTCACTTCTTCAGCAAGCGTATAGTCTCTTTGTCAGTGCACATCACAGTTTTTTGTTTTTATTTCAACTAATTGTTTTGGAGTTATTGTTGAAATATTCACTTACTTTAGCTCCGTGATGCTCTTCAAATTACACTGAAAAAGCCAGTTTCACAGATGTAATGTAATGTAATGTAAGCGGTGTGTTCAGGAATGAAACTTCACAGTACAGCAGTGGCTTCAATTATTTTCTTACATGCCCCCTTACGGGGACATTATTCTGTGCAAATTATATACTAGGATGTGCATTTTTTAAATACTTAACACAGTCAAATTGAAAACATTTGAATTAGTTTTAGGGGTTTCCTGATACAACTTTTTCCACTTCCGATACAATAGCCAACTATGACCTGCTACCTACAACAATTCTTCCCAACAAAAGAGAAGAAATATAACCTTAGAGGAAAATCTAATTTAAAACATTTGTATGCTCGTACAACACTTAAAATCTTTAGTATATCAGTATGGGGAATTAAATGATGGAATGGCTTAAGCAAGGTACTAATATGATTCACTTTAAGAGACTGTTCAAACTATAAGTGTTCACAAAGTACACACAAGAATTATGATGAACATCTTCAACCCTTTTTTTTCCTCTTTTTTTTTGAGAAAATGATTATTTGTGTATTTAATATTTGTTTTACTTACCATGGTATATTATTTATTTATTCCCTGTTCTGTAACAGAGAACAAGGAAATGGGATACAATTGCTATGGTTTGAAGGGGTAGGATTAAATAAACTGTGCTTCTTCCTACTCATTTTCGGACATGCTATAATGAAACAAGTAGAAATATGTGATGCATTACAACGTATGTACTGTATCAATCAATCAATCAATGTTTATTTATATAGCCCTAAATCACAAGTGTCTCAAAGGGCTGTACAAGCCACAACGACATCCTCGGTACAGAGCCCACATACGGGCAAGGAAAACTCACCCCAGTGGGACGTCAATGTGAATGACTATGAGAAATCTTGGAGAGGACCGCATGTGGGTAACCCCCTCTAGGGGAGACCGAAAGCAATGGATGTCGAGTGGGTCTGACATAATATTGTGAAAGTCCAACACATCAGCGAAAGTCCAGTCCATGGTGGGGCCAGCAGGAACCATCCCGAGTGGTATGTTCCAAATAAACTGAATACTTGTACTGTATATTTCTACTGTATGTGCTATGGATTATATAGATTATATTTCTACTGTATGTGCTATGGATTATATAGATTATATTTCTACTGTATGTGCTATGGATTATATGTGACGTCACTGCATCAAACATATCGGTAGGCAAAACAGTTTTTTCCAGCTAAATTTGGTCAAATCTGAAATCATTGTCAGTGGACCACAGGAGCAAAGAGAAACAAGTCACCTTGACACCCTCTTTAGGGGTAATGACTTCAACTTTGACAACAACATTAAGTCAAATGGGACGGCGTGGTGAAGTTGGTAGAGTGGCCGTGTCAGCAATCGGAGTGTTGCTGGTTACTGGGGTTCAATCCCCACCTTCTACCATCCTAGTCACGTCCGTTGTGTCCTTGTGTAACAGGGTCAATTATGTCTTGTAAATAATGTATTTTATAATGCTTTATTATTGTTATAATTACACAAAATGTGTAAGTTACATGTAAATACCTGGATATTGTTCAATGTTTTGTCTATGTGGAACCATTGTCTCGTTGTCCCTCCTACTGCAATAATTACTGTGACACCTGTCTTTTTATATGCGTTGGACACGCCTTCCAACTTCCCTTTTGTCCACGATAACGGGAGAGGTAGGCGTGCATGCGACGACAGAAATATTGTCATGTTAAGAATTTAAGTTCACTATCTTTTTCTGTATTATATTTGTGTAGGGACTTGACGATGGAAACAAAGTTATTGACGACAATTGTATGTTGTGTATTGTCAGGTATGTTTATTTCACTGTTGTACGCCCTTTTGTCCACGATAACGGGAGAGGGACTTGACGATGGAAACAAAGTTATTGACGACAATTGTATGTTGTGTATTGTCAGTAAAGTGCAGCTGAGCAATCCATGGTGTCGGTCGTGTTCCATTAAAGACACACAACGCAGAGGAAAAGAACACCGGTTACACTTGGTGCCGTACGACCCGTTGCATCGCCGACCAGCGCTCGTCTGGTGCCCGGGAAAGCTGCTGGAGTTCCCGCCCGCTGCACTCGGCTGCTCCTCCCTCCCTCTCCCTTCCTGTCGCCGAGGACAACGGCGCGCGCTCCCGCGTGCGCGCGAGGTGTGCTGACAAATCACGCTGTTTTAAAGTGTGTGCGCGCGATTTAAGCTTGTTTAGGTTTGTGCTGGTGACTTATAATATCCAGCTGGTACATTTTATGAACATTTTTGTGACAGATAGTCCTGTCATAGCAGAAAAAAAAGTGGTGAATGGGCGAGCCTGTTTGTATGAGTGTTTAGTGAAGCCTTTTGATGGCGTTTTATTTTCTGTTCATCTATTAATCGGTGTGGGCTTATGAGAGGCTAGATACGCCCTAATAGCACAGGGGGGGATTTTTTTTTCTCATGCTACAGTGCTGTGCTATGTATTGATTTGTCAGGGGCTATTTACAGTGGGCTTTACAGTGAAGTTTTTTTTTTTTATGTGTCAACTTGTGTCACTATTGCCCTTGTTTTGCTATACTGCCTTCGTGGGGATTTCTCTTTGTTGTTATAGTGAAATATTTGCATAATATTTGAGATTCCTACAATGGCTGGTCGTGGGCATAGTGTCACATTTGGAATGGGGAGGGGTAGGTTGGTGTCAAGCAGTCCTAGCTTCATGATAGACCAACCAGTTTTTAACCCGCTACTGACCCCCATCTCTAGCTCTACGCCAGTTACTCACGCAGTGCGTGAACCCACACAAGTCATATCTGTTGATGCTTTTGGAGAGATGATCACAACTTTAGCTAAACAGATAGGAGACAACATCTCTGCCAACATCAGCATGATGCACCAGCCAAGTGCATTTCAGCCTCAGTCCACCGCTGTGAGCCCTTCCTCCAGGCATGATGGTTCGCCACAAGTGAAAGTTGTTGTGCAGCCTGACGTCAAAGCACCACCTTACTTTAGGGGCGATAATGCTGATGTGTTCTCAATTCATGAATGGGTAGACATGATGAAATGTTACCTAAATAGAGTAAAATGTGACAGTCCACATGAAATGTTTGAGCTAATTATGTCCAGACTAACAGGCAAAGCGAGGGATGTTGTAAAGGTGTCGCTGCGCAGCCGCCCTGAACTGAATACAGCTGACCAGCCCACTGCAGTGTTTGACATTTTGAAAGGTAACTTCAGTGAGCTATCATATTCTAACTTGCCTATGAAAGACTTTTACTGCACTATTCCCCATTCTGGTGAGAGTGCTATGGACTACTGGATCCGTCTTAACAAGTCCATTGATGCTGCTGATGAGTGTCTCCATAGGCGGGGCAAATCTGTTGAGGACCCCAGTGCTGAAGTTGTCATGATGTTTATTAACCACTGTCCTGACCCTCATCTTGCCTTGTTGTTTCAACTAAAGACGCCTGAGTAGTGGACGGCAGCTGAGGTTCAGGAGCGTCTGGATGCTCATATAAGAAAGGTTAGAACGACAGCAGCCCAGTCTCAATGTGTGATGGGCTTGTCAGCTTACAATCAAAGCCCAGTGACTGATTATTCTTCGCCGCAGGCTGTCTCTGTAGCACGCCAACAGTTGTTGCTTTCTGTTCCTCAACCTTCCCCTGGCCTTTCCTGCAGTCAGCCTCCTGATGCACTTGTGGCTGTCGCACATCAGTCCACCTCCCCATTCCACCCATCTTCTGCTGTCAATGTGGCGCTGGCCGCTTTTGACACACCAGCTAACGACCCTGGTGCTCAAGTTGTGGCCATGTTTGATAAGGTTCTGTCCTTGTGCAATGCATCTTTGGCTAACAATCAAAGACCAAGAGGCCAAAGGTCAGGCTCCCATCAGACTGGTCAACCCAGAAACTATCAAAGTTCTGTGGCAGTCGCATGTCGAGTATGTACTTCCAGTGAACATTCAACTCATGCACACTGTAAGCTCTACAGATTGTGCCTCAACTGTTTGAGACCTGGTCACATGAAGCGTGTGTGCCCACAGGCTTCACATTCCCCGGCTATACCGCCATCTTTTCCACCCAATGCTGATTTAAACTAACCCGCCTGTGTATTGAGAGGGGTAGCATGGGCGTTGCTAGTAGCACCCTCAGTGAAAATGAAGATGTGCAATTGACCTATATGAACTGTTGTAGTAGCCTTTCTGATGACAAAACAGTGATTGTTGTGGGTTCCCATAGAGTGGAAGGAGCTAGTGAGTTGTTTTATGCTCCAGTGTCTGTGGGGGGCCAGTCTGTTTTAAGAGGGATGCTTGATTCAGGTAGCATGTCATGCACGCTAAATGTGGAGGCGGAGTCAAAGCTTAGAGCTGTTGGGCTACTCCCTAGTCCTCGGCCTGTGCCGGAGAAGGTGGTCCTTGTTGGCTGTGGTGGCCTTATGACACAACCCAGGTGCATTTATGACCTTGAAATTGAAGTTTCAAGGTCATAAGTTCTAAGTTCATTGTGCCAACTTTACTTGTTCCAGGGCAGAAAGATGAGATGATCATTGGGACCAATGTCATAAGACCCATTATACAGGCAATGAAGTCTGATAATAAGTACTGGCAGCTGGTCTGCTCCAATACTTCTGACCCCAATTGTGAACAGTTTCTTGGACTACTCAGCTGCATTACACGCTGGTCTGGTCCCGAAATGCCTGAAAAAGTTGGTACAGTCAAGCTAAGACAATCCGTCACTCTTGCACCTCAGGGAGAGTCTCTAGTATGGGGGAAGCTGCCCAGCAGTGCTCCTGTGTCACCTGGGAGCACTGTCATTGTGGAGCCCACCTCTTCCCGTTCAACCCCTAGAGACATCATTGTTGGCCGGGTCGTGACACCAATGTGGGGTGATCGTTGGGTCCCAATGAAGATCCTGAACCCAACAAAGAGACCTGTGACACTGCGCCGTAACGCTAAGGTAGCAGATGTTTTTCCTTGTATTGCAATGGAAGACCTTCCTTTGTCACAGAGTGTGTGTATGCAGCAGACCTGTGAGGGAAGTGACCCAGCCTCCAAGTCAGGTACCACCTCTAATCCCCTTCAGCAGCTTAAAGACTGTGGCTTGGCGGATGTTGATCTTGAAGGCTGTGAAGTATCAGAGGAATGGAAACAGTGACTGGCTGAACTGGTCCTCACCTACAAAGATGTATTTTCTAAAGACAAGCTGGACTGTGGCGAGGCAAAGGATTTTGTCCACTGAATCCACCTCACTGATGATCGCCCTTTTAGACTCCCCTATCGCCGTGTCCCTCCAGCTCACTATCATAAGCTGAGAGAGGTGCTGTCTGAGATGGAGTTTAAAGGAATCATCAGCAAGTCAGTCAGTGAGTATGCCTCACCCCTTGTTCTAGTCTGGAAGAAGTCATGGGAGTTGAGGATCTGCACGGACTTCCGCTGGCTTAACGCCAAGACCGTGAAGGATGCACACCCGCTACCCCACCAGGCTGACTGTCTTGCCGCCCTTGGTGGAAATGCCTTTTTCAGTACCATGGATCTCACATCGGGGTTTTACAACGTCCCCCTCCATGAGTCTGACAGGCAGTATACGGCCTTCACAACACCCTTAGGCCTATACGAGTACAACAGACTTCCCCAGGGCTTGTGCAACAGCCCCGCATCCTTTATGCGGATGATGATCAGCATCTTTGGGGACTTGAACTTTTCCAGCCTCCTCTGCTATTTGGATGACCTGCTTCTGTTTGCTCCATCCGAAGAGGAAGCCCTGAAGCGGCTGGAGAGTGTCTTCCTGCGTCTCAGAGCCAACAACCTGAAACTGCCGCAGAGGAAGTGCTACTTCTTGCGTAGGACCGTGAAGTTTCTGGGTCATGTAGTGAACAGCGGTGGTGTTGCAGTCGACCAGGAGAAAGTCAAAGTCATCTCCGCTTTTGAAAAAAAAGATCTTATGGAGGATGACGGCTGCACCCCATCACAGCGGAAAGTCAAGTCCTTCCTGGGCATGGTGCTGTACTACCAGCATTTCATCCCTGGCTGTTCTTCTCTTGCAAAGCCACTTTACACATTGACTGCAGGACAGAAGAGGAGTGCCAAGAGCTGTTTTGGGCGGAGAAGAGCAGGCACCTTCAGAAAACGGACTTCTCAGGACTGGACTTCTGCTTGTGAGAAGGCGGTTGAGGATCTGAAGAGTGTACTTCTTAATAGTGTGGTGCTGGCACACCCAGACTTTGAAAGGCAGGCCCTCCAGACGCGAACGTTGTAATGAAAATCAGCTAACTCTGAGAGTATTGAAACAGTGGGATAGGCTGATGCTTCTGGATGGCATCCTCTATAGAGTCACAAAGGACCCTTTGACCAAGAAGAAGAGGTACCAGTTTGTTGTGCCAGAGTCCTTGAAGGCAGACGCACTGTCTGGCGTTCATGACCAAGCTGGTCATCAAGGTCAGCCCCGCACTCTTGCTTTAGCTCGCCACCGTTTTTTCTGGTATGACATGGAGAAGGATGTCCGCAGTTACGTGAAACAGTGCCGCAGGTGTGTCCTTAGCAAGACCCCCGAGCCTTCAGCAAGGGCCTCGCTACAAAGCATCAAGACCTCTGCTCCCCTAGAGCTTGTGTGTGTTGACTTTTGGACAGCTGAAGACAGCCACAACAAATCTGTGGATGTTCTTGTAGTCACTGATCACTTTACGAAATTGGCACATGCTTTTCCTTGTCAGGACCAGACTGCAAAGAGGGTTGCTAGGAAATTATGGGACAGCTTCTTCTGCATTTACGGCTTCCCCCAGCGCCTTCATTCAGACCAGGGTGCACATTTTGAAAGTGAACTGATTGCTGAACTCTTGATGTTGTCAGGAGTTGACAAGTCTCACACTTCACCCTACCATCCTATGGGAAACGGTGGGACGGAGCGGTTTAACCGCACCTTGGGCAACATGTTGAGATCATTGCCCCCTCGCTCCAAGCAGAAATGGCCCCAAATGATCCAGACAATGACTTTTGTGTATAATTGCACTGTGCATGAGACGACTGGGTTTGCGCCTTTTTATTTGATGTTTGGGAGAACCCCGAGATTGCCGGTAGATCCCCTCTTTAAGAATGTGTTTCGGGATGAGACTGTGTGTGACTATAACATATATGTAAAGTCCCTTTTAGAGGACCTGCATTGTGCTATGACGCTTACCCAGAAGAACTGCTCTGCTGAGCAGAAGCATCAGAGCAACCAGTACAACAGAAAGGTCAAAGGTCAGCCTCTTTCCCTTGGCGACCAGGTGCTGTTGGCCAACAAAGGTGTCAAAGGGAAGCGTAAACTTTCTGACAAGTGGTTGCCTGTTATACACACTGTGGTGGCCTCAAAACCCGACCTGCACATCTACCGGATCAAGGATCCAGAGGGGAATGAACGGGTTGTTCACCGTAACCTGTTGCTCCAGGTTAACTTCCTGCCGTTAGACGGAGCTTTGGATTATGATGCTGGACCAGTGGTCATGCCTGCCACAGCAGTATTTGATGGGTGTGAGTCAGAGGTGTCAGATACGGTAGCTGCAACTGTTGGGACATCCCATGCTGGTTCCCTCTTGAGTGCTGATGCTTGTGATGATGGCCGTACTGCCTCATGGGTCCATGAGCAGTCTTCCTTTGATGAGCCTCAGTGTTCAGAGTCCGCTGAAGTAGTCTCCCCCTACAGACAGTGGCCATATTGCTGCTCTGGATCCCCCGATAGCTCTACCTGCTCCCTCACTGCAATTAGTCCCAGTTGGTCCACCTCAAGCATCTGGTGCTGAGAAACAATTTGCCTCGCGGTTTGGCAGAGTCATTAAACCTGTTTACCGTTTAATAGAGTCCATGGTTCAACTTGAGTCCATATTAGGGGTCGAGCCAGGCTCCCATACTGTTATTAATGTGTGAGATATAACCAGAAAGCTGTTTTATGCTGCTCTTTGTGTGGACTCAATGTTCTGAAAAACTAATGTTTCCCTACTCACCCACAATGTTTGGCCTGTGTATGTGTGGTGTATAAGGCACCTCACCTTGTCTATGGAGTACTATGAGTTCTTGCTAGGCGCCAAGCAAGTCTCTTGTTCTCTTATCCTTTAAAAAGGAAGCGTATATTGCTGTTTAATGCAAATTTGTGATTTTCATGGCCATTGTGTTTACACATGTGTACTGTTCTTGCAAACCAGACTATTGTGTAATTCTTGGGGGGTGAGTGTAACAGGGTCAATTATGTCTTGTAAATAATGTATTTTATAATGCTTTATTATTGTTATAATTACACAAAATGTGTAAGTTACATGTAAATACCTGGATATTGTTCAATGTTTTGTCTATGTGGGACCATTGTCTCGTTGTCCCTCCTACTGCAATAATTACTGTGACACCTGTCTTTTTATATGCGTTGGACACGCCTTCCAACTTCCCTTTTGTCCACGATAACGGGAGAGGTAGGCGTGCATGCGACGACAGAAATATTGTCATGTTAAGAATTTAAGTTCACTATCTTTTTCTGTATTATATTTGTGTAGGGACTTGACGATGGAAACAAAGTTATTGACGACAATTGTATGTTGTGTATTGTCAGGTATGTTTATTTCACTGTTGTACGCCCTTTTGTCCACGATAACGGGAGAGGGACTTGACGATGGAAACAAAGTTATTGACGACAATTGTATGTTGTGTATTGTCAGTAAAGTGCAGCTGAGCAATCCATGGTGTCGGTCGTGTTCCATTAAAGACACACAACGCAGAGGAAAAGACCACCGGTTACACTTGGGCAAGACACTTCACCCTTGCTCCTGATGGCTGCTTAGCGCCTTGCATGGCAGCTCCCGCCATCAGTGTGTGAATGTGTGTGTGAATGGGTGAATGTGGAAATACTGTCAAAGCGCTTTGAGTACCTTGAAGGTAGAAAAGCGCTATACAAGTATAACCCATTTATCATTTATAATAGCATCCGCCGCTTTTATACACCTAAAACTGAATAGTGTTGAAGGCAGACTTGGAATATAATCTTTATCTCCAGCTGGGTGGATTACTATGAGGCCTTCTCACTGGGCTATCTGAACCAGCTGTAAAACAGCTGCAGAACATTCAGAATGCTGCTGCTCAAGTCCTGACTAGAACCGGGAAATACGACCATATTAGTCCAGTGTTTAAGTCATTGTACTGGCTTCCTGCTGCTCAGGAAATAGACTTTAAAACAGCTCTGCTTGTGTATCAGTCTTTTAATGGTCTAGTGTGGTGTGATAGAACCATAAGAACCATCTCTGGTGCCTAGAATCAGGACTATCATGGTGACACTCTTCCAGAAGATTGGAGACAGGCCTTAAATTTGGCCATGTTCAAATTCAGGCTGAAAACACTTATTTAACTGTGCCTATGGCAACTGAAAGTATTTTATCCACACTCTTTAATTGTAATTGAATGATTTCATGATTATTGTAAATAATCATGAAATGGAATTGCCTTGCAAAGAAAATGTGATCTATGAATAAACCTGCTTTGCCTATTTCCCATGGAACTGCTCATCATAAGCGGAGGACAGAAATACCTTTTTAAGGAAACGCACTCCATAAGTGAAAATGTAGAGATAAACTGTAAACCGCCACCTGAAAAAAGAGAAGACAAGCATTAATTGCAAATAGGAAATGTATTCAAAAAGATACTTATACTGAAATCCTTAACCAAGTTTTATTTTTTTTAAACACAAACAACACATTCAAAATGTATAGATCTACCTCAAGTAGAAAGTTGAATGTGCATATGAAAGCAACACAAGCATTATAAACAAAGTAATATGGCAGAAACAAAATAATACTATAAATAAATGCTAATAAATGTGAAAAATTTGCAAGATGCCCCTTTATGCACATAAGACATAACTGCACTTTTTAACTGCACTTTTTGTCCATATAGATAACAAGTGTTCATATATACACAGCATGTAGTGTGTGTACATGTAAATGTAGTGTGTGCACATGTACATGCTGTATCGGGACAGATCCATTGAGAGTTTGAGCAGAAATCGGTCGTATAGTAATTAATTATACACCATAAAACATTAACAAATTGCTATGTCACATCAATGGTTGTTAAAGTAATTACTTTGTGGAATGAAAAAAAACAAAGTAATGTAAAAAAAACATGGTGTTTACTTTTTGATAGCAATATAAAACACAAAGCAGTTTGGCTAATGAAGATATGTTCTTCAACAACAACCATGTACTTCAGTGCATCAGTTTGGCCAACAAAAATAAAGGTGTGTGATACATCTCACATCTACTACACAATCTTTGTGTCTCACCGACAACTCAACCTGCGTTCAATTTGATGATTTTAGCTAGTATTGATGTTATTGGAAAACTTAACTAACAAAGTTAGCAGTTAATTAAAGGACGGTTAAGCATCCCAGTCAACAAACTACATACTTTATAAACAAGTTGTGGCAACGTTCCCGACACATCGCCTGCTGCATGCTAACTCTCAGTCCCAGCAGCTGACGGAAGGACGCTAGCTGCACGTTCAACATGAGCCAAACGGCTCTAGTGAGCATGTGCAGATACTGCGGCGCTTCAGTATTCAGGAAGTAAAAAGTTGTCTAAAATGCATTAATAAATGAAGTTTTTTCTGTAATTAAAAATTTAAACGGTATTACTAACCGTCTCGATTTTTACTGCAGTTTACCATTATACCGTTTATCGTTATATCCCTCGTCCGTTAACAAGTCAAAAATCAAGGGCGATCACAGCATGTTCTTGCTAAGGATTCTGCTCAACTTTTTAGGGCATTACGGCAAGTCACAATGGCAGTCGCGGCAATTGCTGCGGTTGCCGTGGTTAAATTCGAGCCCTGTATCTATCTATCTATCTATCTATCTATCTACCTACTGATCTAGCAAGCTGGTCAACTAAATGTGCAGCCAGTTATGCTTTTTTTCCATTCATCCATCAACCATGTAATCAGCTATTTTCAAAGAGCACAAAACAGTGTTTCGGTTAAAACAGCAGATCTGAGAAATAAGAGTCCAGCGATGTGGATGAGCAAAGAAAGTGTTTGGCAGGGAACCAGCCTCGGGCACATTGGTACATGTGAGGTTTTTTTTTTTTACAAGTGTCTCAAAGTGTCACATTTGGTTTGCTGGCGTGAGACATAATTCCCCTCTGACAGCCTCATTTGTTAGCCTTTAATACCACAGCGCTAAGTAACTGTGATCTCCCTGATGTACTGAAGAGGAGCCAGTTCTCCGTTACAGCCCAGGAGTCTTTAAGGCAGTGTCAAAGCTTAAGGCTTTACGCAAACTAGAGGATTGTGCAAAACATCTTAGGCCATCATTAGATTTGTTGTTTTAGCGATGCCATCTTTGCATGACTATATGCGTATGGAAAATGCAACGTGCAAGTACAAAAGTGAGCAACCATTTTATTAGGTCTCCTCGAGGGACAACATAATTGAAATGTGGATATACTGTATGTGTCAAACTCAAGGCCCGGGGGCCACAACTGGCCTGCCATGTGTTTTTTTGTGGCCTGCAAAAGCCTGGAAATAATGTTCGTCAATAAAGTATTTAATCTTTCTTGATTAACAGATTTCAATTATGACAGAAAAAAATGTAACACATGCAAATATAGTTTGTACCTTTTATATTATTTGAAACAACAAGCTAATTCAAGCTTTTTTTAGTCATTGAATTATTTTCAAATGAAATCATACACTAGCCAAATAAAATATCTGCTTTTCAGTTTAACTTCTGTTTCCAATGTTTCCCATTAGTTTCTTGGTAAACAATAACAATAATAATCAAATGAAGGGGTCATTTTGTTATAGGATGTAACAAAATGACAATTTCATATCACAGTTATTGTGTAGTACAATACAAAAAGTACAATTATGAATCATTTAATTTCCTCTCCCAAAAAAAGTGCATCACAATGCAAACTTGCAGGCACCTGCCTCTCTAAAACATCTCTACAATTGAATAATAAACCTTGTATATGTTTGCAGTCCTCCATCGTTTATTGCTGCTCATTGGTCCCAGGCCTGACCGTGGTAAACAAATTGTCGCGAAATAGGATTATTGTTAGTAAATCGAGTATTTTCATAGTGAGAGCTTAAAAAAACTGTATACAACCCTATGAATACATATTTTATAACATCATTAGAGTCCTCTAAACATGAAATAACGTGCATATAGTCACTTTAATACTTTTTACACCCAATATAGTAGTTTTGCCCTAACCCTAACCTATTTAATGCCATTTTTAATGCCACTTTAAAAAAAATAATGCCCATGTCCGACCCCATATGGTTATTATATACCTGTATAGTCAAAAGATTACAACCCACAATTGTAAACATTTGACGATGATAATCTTAAAATAGTTTAAAAATGACCCTAACTGTTACTACCTATGGAATTAGAATTGGCTTGCAAGACTGCTAAATCTGAGAATTTATTTGTATTTATGTATTTTTTTTGTAGTAGCATCCAGTGTTCTGAATTTGTGCACAGCCATTGACAATAGCCAATTAAAAGGTTCTGCATGTCAATCATCACACTGTACCTTCAATTAAACATATTACACGGGAACTGCACTTAAGCCCTCTAAATAAACATCTAATTCTATTTTAGTATAATATATCCAGAAGTCATTTTTAAAATGTTATCTCTTAAAACATGCTGTAAAAATGCATATTCTCTGAAATGATGCCCTATAACAGCCACAAACTGGCAGATACGTTTTTAAACAGGATACCATTTTTTTTAAATGTTAAGTTTTATGGTACAATAAATCAACATCATACTAGGAATGCAAATGATGCATGTGTTCAGAAACTGATGATTGATTTTAATATTTTAGAAAAAATACATGTCATGGAATGATATTTGGAAAAAGACAAAAAAATGCATTAGAAATGTAACATCTTGAATATTTGACACCCTCTCGTTCTTTAAAAAGGGTACAGTAGATATCAAGTTATGTATAAAGTGTCAGGCAGCTGAAGGAACTCTTATTCATTTACATTTGGGAATGTCAGGAAATAAGAGTTGTGGTCTGTTGTGACAATTGTCTTGTTTGTCTAACCTAGGCCACCGTAGGTCATGTGAGGTGCTTGCGTCACAATGTTAGCCAAGTTCGCTCATGTGTGTTGAACTTGAGACAACTGAAATAGAGAAGTTGTGTATGAAACAACCTCAGCATGACATGGTGTCAGAGTTAAGGACTGCACATCTACACTGACCAAAGAATGGTAAAGTTTGGGCTCACAGAGTCGAGTGATGTTGCCGTCCAGTGCCGTCGTCCACTATGGATGCAGCTCTTCTGGACCTCACACCACCTCTTGCATCCACTTTGAAAGCCAGACACGACAAAAAGAAACAAACCGACGCAGCAATTTATCGATGACCGCAGCATTCTTAAGGTCATTTTCATTCATCGTTTGATGAATTGACGTTGAGAGGGGTTTAGATTTGTTTACATTTCCCCCAATGCATTGCTGATATCCACATGAAGGGCGGAAGTTAGTGAAACGCTAATGGTCTCCGATAATTTTCCAATAATACTGATAATGCCGACAAGGTGTGCCATTGTTCAATGCCACAGTGGAAGTGGAAGGAATAAAACTCGCTTAAGCGGATTTCTGGACCAACAGAAAGTTAACGGCGAAGACTAGCATACAATCAACCCAGGTGTGACTTGCTGACGACCGTGTTTGTTCGGATCATTTCAGGTAAAACATTTTGTAAGTCAAAAAGAATGTAAAATAAATAACAGCCCCACTTTGAATAAACTTGGTGTGATCAGTCAAAGAACTTTGATGGTTGTTGTATTAATAAAAAGTACTCACTTCTCACAAAAGTGAAGCTACATGAGAACAACATTCTCTCAACCCTGCCTTGCAGTCACAGTGTGCTGAGATGACCTTGGATAGGTTGTCCGTGATTATCCAGCATGTCCAACTTGGGTCAGATCCTTTCTGAGAGTCCATGACTCTCGGCTGGCTTGATGACATCATGTCCACTGGGTTTATGACACCATGTCCACTGGGTTTATTCAGATGAACATAAACGTCATGAATCCATCCCATAGCCATCTTGACTCCTGTCATTTTGAAAGTCTTTCAAAGTATAAAATGGACTGGGTTGAACAATTAAGTAGTTCACAAAGTCTGTTTACTGGCGTCATATTGCAGTCTACACGTATCTCTTATGTGTGACTGCCATCTACTGGTCACACTTATCATTACACCATGTACCAAATAAAATTGCTTCGAGGTCGGTAAGCACAACCAGTATTATTTCGTACATTAGGCGCACTGGGTTATAAGGCGCAGTGCTGATTTTTGAGAAAAATTCAAAGGATTTTAAGTGCGCCTTGTAGTCCAAAAAATACAGTAACTATAATGAATGACTTTTAAAAGTTATTTTCAGTATACAGCCTGTCACACCACATCATGAAGCAGTTGGCAGGTTGGTGTTCCTGGCTAAAATGTTTATGTTTATCCATCCATCCATTTCCTACTGCTTGTCCCTTTTGGGGTCGCGGGGGGTGCTGGAGCCTATCTCAGCTGCATTCGGGTGGAAGGCGGGGTACACCCTGGACAAGTCGCCACCTCATCGCAGGGCCAACACAGATAGACAGACAACATTCACACTCACATTCACACCAATTTAGTGTTGCCAATCAACCTATATGTCCTATAATAATATTTACCTATAATACTCCATTGTTAAAGGTCAATTATTTTAATGTTGCTGCTGAAGTTTAAAAATGTCCTCTTAAACCAGGGCACTTCTTTTCACATTTTGTTCTTCTGCGTATCTGTTAGCTGAAGAATTGAGCATAGCTAAATGTTTTTTGGCCTTTTATTTTTTTCTCATCTCAAAACACCCCTTAAGTTGGTATCATATTATGAAAAAACCTACTTTTCTTGCTTGTTTATACCTATTTTTCTGTATTTGGAATCCCCCAACATTCCTAAAAATTATTATATATATTCCTGGGTTAGGTTATGAGCCAAACTATATCGGGATATAAGTTTTGCTCCATATCACTAACTCATGTTAGCGACTGTGCTAGCACAGTTTAGGGATGTTCTCTGTGTTTTATAGAGTGTTACAGTAGGCCTTATGATGGCAATGTGTTTATATGTATAAGTGTCCATGTGTACGTTGTTTGAGTGTTAATAATGAAATTGTGATATTTAAGACATTTCTTACTGCTCCTAAATGTTTCTGTGCTACAAAAAATGTTCTGTGGTACTACGGTAATCTTTTCCATTGAATAGCAGCGCACTATTAGTGAAAGAGCTAAGCACACAGTCCTAGTGTACGAGTAATACACATGTGTGTTCCATTTGAACACAATTACTGTAGTTGTTGCTACTTGATAGTAAAAGAATGGCAGTGGGTCAATTCAAAAGTTGCTTACATGCTCTCACAGAAGCGGGCGAGAGTGCTGGGTTTCTCTTGGTTGCGTCGTTGTCTGAACCAGCGCTGAATGGTTCGGACGTCCCAGTCCAGCTGCTTGGACAATCCCTCCAGCCTCTTTTCATCGGGGTGCTGGTAAAACAGTAGATGTTTGATGCTTAAAGTTCTAAAACGTTAATATTACCAGTATAGAAACTCTAGAAGCACCACCTTGGTAATGGCGGTAAAAACCTTCTCCAAGATGGCGTTGGGTTGGGCTTTTTGTGGCCCGTTGGCTTGAATCTTCAGGCCCACAGCACATGGCCTTGCAATTAACCTGGAATGGACAATGCAAAGTAACGTAAGTTTGTACATTTAAAAAAGAAATACAATAAGCGCAAGTGTCATTTAAACTGATACTATGCTCCAGTAGGGATGTAACAATATGAACATTTCCTATCACACTTATTGTGAACAAAATGATCACAGTTATTATTATTATTGTGGTATCGTTGAATGTGCTCAAAAAGTACTTATAAACATACATACACACTGAAATATTTGAAACAAGATTTATTTAACAAAATTAAGCAAATAAGTGAACAGAAACATATTCTTTTCCTGGGCAGAGGAATCATGAAATATAGAGCATAATACTACCACCATGCTTGACGGTAGGAATGGTGTACCTGGGATTAAAGGCCTCACCTTTTCTCCTCCAAACATATTGCTGGGTACTGTGGCCAAACAGCTAAATGTTTGTTTCATCCGACACCACATGGACAAAGATAAGACCTTCTGGAGAAAAGTTCTGTGGTCATATTAAACAAAAATTGGCCACAATAAATTCATAAAAGAACCAAACTTCATGAATATTTTTTGTGATCAACAAGTATGTTGTATAAATTATTGGAATACAATTGTATGTAAACTTTTGACCACAACTGTATATCTTGAAGTTGGCACTGCTATTTTTTCCAGACACGGTTGGAAATAAATGTAATTTAAAAATCACTGCAAATTCCGTAAACAGGGAGGCATCTAAAACTCAATGCAAGCTCATGCAAAATGCATTAACCTCATCCGGCATTGGAATGACACCATAAACAAGTTCAGTTCAAAACTTGGGAGATAAACTTATTTACAGCAAATTCCCAAAAAGACTAGATAGAATGCTCCTGTTGTATAGAGAAACCTGGACCACTAACACATTGGCAGATCGTTGCATTGGTATTTTAACATTGCTAGCAAACTTAGTAAACTGGGGTGATTTACACAACTGAGGCGTTCCTCAAGGCACCTCTTAAAGTCCTTTCCTTTTTGGCCATTACACATTGTAATGTGATTTATGTAACTAAGGTGTATCTTGTTTACTCCACATGCAGTCAGTAGTCATTTGTTCAACTTCTTTAGTAGTGTTCCTCAAGGTTCCAAGTTTGTCAAATTATCGGCCCATTCCCAAATTACCTTTTGTGTCCAAAATTTTGGAAAAATGTGTTTTGGCGCAACTGCAGCCTTTATTAGATGGAAATAGCACTTTAGATCCATTTCAGTCTGGATACAAAGCTTTGCGTAGTACTGAATCTGCACTTTTAAAGGTTTTTAATGACTTGCTTTTAAAGGCCTACTGAAATGAATTTTTTTTATTTATACGGGAATAGCAGATCCATTCTATGTGTCATACTTGATCATTTCGCGATATTGCCATATTTTTGCTGAAAGGATTTAGTAGAGAAAATCGACGATAAAGTTCGCAACTTTTGCTCGCTGATAAAAAAAAGCCTTGCCTGTACCGGAAGTAGCGTGACGTCACAGGAGGTAATATTCCTCACAATTTTCCTTTGTTTACAATGGAGCGAGAGAGATTCGGAGCGACAAAGCGACGATTACCCCATTAATTTGAGCGAGGATGAAAGATTCGTGGATGAGGAACGTTAGAGTGAAGGACTAGAGAGGCAGTGATGGACGTATCTTTTTTCGCTCTGACCGTAACTTAGGTACAAGCTGGCTCATTGGATTCCACACTCTCTCCTTTTTCTATTGTGGATCACGGATTTGTATTTTAAACCACCTCGGATACTATATCCTCTTGAAAATGAGAGTCGAGCACGTGAAATGGACATTCAAAGTGACTTTTATCTCCACAACAATACATCGGTGACACACTTAGCTACTGAGCTAACGTGATAGCATCGTTCTCAAATGAAGATAGAAACAAAAGAAATAAACCCCTGACTGGAAGGATAGACAGAAGATCAACAATACTATTAAACCATGTACATGTAACTACACGGTTACATCAACAGCCGTGCTCACCTGCGTTCCAGCGATCGACGGCGCGACGAAGGACACCCATCATCGACGAAGCTCTGTAGCATGAGCTAACGTGATAGCATCTGTCTCAAATGCAGATAGAAACAAAATAAATAAATCCCTGACTGGAAGGATAGACAGAAGATCAACAATACTATTAAACCATGTACATGTAACTACACGGTTAAAAATGCTCAGCCTGGTAAAGCTTAACAATGCTGTTGCTAACGACGCTAAGGCTAATTTAGCAATTTAGCAACCGGACCTCACAGAACTATGATAAAAACATTAGCGCTCCACCTACGCCAGCCAGCCCTCATCTTCCCATCAACAGCCGTGCTCACCTGTGTTCCAGCGATCGACGGCGCGACGAAGGACTTCATCCGTGGGTTTGGCGGCTAGCATCGGCTAGGCGTCTGCTAAGTAAGTAGTCCTTGTTGTGTTGCTGTAAGTATTGTACTTAGCTGCTAATACACCGATCGATCCTACCTACAACGTTCTTCTTTGCAGCCTCCATTGTTCATTAAACAAATTGCAAAAGATTCACCAACACAGATGTCCAGAATACTGTGGAATTATGAAATGAAAACAGAGCTTTTTCTACGGGCTCCGAATACTTCCCTTGCCCTTGTGATGTCACACGCATACGTCAGCATAATAAAACGTTTTTAACCGGAAGTGTGGCGGGAAATTTAAAATTGCACTTTATAAGTTAACCCGGCCGTATTGGCATGTGTTGCAATGTTAAGATTTCATCATTGATATATAAACTATCAGACTGCGTGGTCGGTAGTAGTGGGTTTCAGTAGGCCTTTAATGTCTGATTCTGGCAGCTCTGCCATTTTAGTGCTTTTAGATCTTACAGCTGCCTTTGACACAGTCGACCACACAATTCTTTTAGACCGCCTGAGAGACTGTGTGGGTGTCAGGGGGACTGCATTAGAGTGGTTCAGATCCTACCTGTCAGAGAGGTCCTTCTCTGTCAGGCTGGGGGACGCCACCTCTTCTTCTGCTACGCTTTACTATGGTGTCCCCCAGGGATTTATTCTAGGCCCCATCCTGTTTTCACTATAACTTCTCCCTCTTGGAGAGATTTTTAAGAGGCATGGAGTGTTTTATCACTTTTATGCAGATGACTGCCAAATTGATATGCCGATTTCAAAAGGCCACGGCCCCCTGAAACACCTTCTCAACTGTCTATGCGACGTCAAGGCTTGGTTAGCCCAGAATTTTTTAATAATGAATGAGGGAAAAACAGAAATTTCAGTTTTTGGTCCGGCCCTCACTGACTTGGGACCATTGCAAAATTATGTGCGTCCCAAAGTCACCAGCCTTGTCGTCACTATATAAACTTGACAAACAAGTCAAAGGCGTTTTAAAATCGTGTTTTTATCATCTTTGTCTTTTAGCAAAGGTAAAACCGTTTTTGTCTTTTAACCTTTTTGAACAAGTCGTGCATGCTTTTATTTCAAGTCGCCTGGACTACCGCAATACTTTATGCTGGCATTAGCCAAAAAGCTCTCTCCCGGTTGCAGTTAGTCCAGAACGCGGCAGCACGACTTTTAACAGGGGCCAGGAAACGCGAGCATATAACCCCAATTCTTCAGAGTTTGCACTGGCTCCCTGTTCATTTTAGAATTGATTTTAAAACCTCACTGTTTGTTTTTAAAGCTTTACATGGACTGGCACCTCAGTATATCTCGGACCTCATCCAAATTTACACTCCTGCGCACGCTCTGAGGTCCGAGAGCCAGCTCCAGCTCGTGGTGCCCAAGATCAGACTTAAATCCAGGGGAGACAGGGCCTTCTCTGTGGTCGGCCCTAAGCTCTGGAACACTCTGCCCCTCCATGTTCAAACTGCTCCCACAGTTGAGTGTTTTAAGTCTCGTCTTAAGACCCACTTTTATTCTTTGGCTTTTAACACTACGTGAGTTGTGTGGTCCTCTGTCCTCTGTTGTCCTCTGTGTTTTTTATAAATTTTGATTTCTATTTACTGTTTTAATTGGTTTTATCTTTTAAAATCGTTTTTAATCATATTTATTTATTTTTATATTGTTTATATATATATATATATATATATATATATTTTTTTTTTTTTTTTATTCAGTCATTGGTGGAGCTAAGGATAATATTTGAATATTGTTTTGAATATTGTTTTGAATATTGTTTTGAATATTGTTGTGCAGCACTTTGGAAACATTGTTGTTGTTTAAATGTGCTGTATAAATAAAGTGGATTGGATTGGATTGGATTTTAGGTCGTCACTTTTTTATCATTTGGGCTAGTCACCTCCCTTAGCTTAAACCAATATCTAGTTCAATATATCTTTGATATACATACTACATTGTATGACACTATTTTGGTTCATGCCGAAAACACCAACAGTGCCACCAATTGCAGAAGACAGGCCAGTTTCCCAAGTGCTGCTTAAATGCAATCTAACCCAGGCCTGGGCAATTATTTTGACTCGAGGACCGAACTTAGATTTAAAAAAAATGTTTCTGGGAGCCGGTATATCTATTTTTAGGAACACTAATACAAAACCTCACAATAATGTCTGATTGAATACTAAAAACGTTATGACAAACCGCCTTAAAAAACTGAATGGAATTTTCCTTTTTTTTTTTTACTGAATGAGACACCCAGAATGCACATGGAAATAAAGAATGTGGGATTTACAATATTAACTATGAAGGATAAAACACTGAATATTGACAACATATGACCGTCACACCCCCTCTCCATCCACATATTTTACAATCAATGGCAGCGCAGCAAGTTGATGATGTTTGAAGACAACTTGGAACTGCCTTCCATTGGAACTGCCTTCCATTGGAACTGACTTCCAGTGGAACTGCCTTCCAATGGAACTGACTTCCATTGGAACTGCCTTCCAGTGGAACTGCCTTCCAGTGGAACTGACTTCCAGTGGAACTGCCTTCCAATGCAGCCTTGGAACGTTGCGGGCCTGCAAAGGAGGCGTGAAGCTCGCCGGTGCGTGGAAGATAGCAGGCGGGATGCCATTGTTCACCTTCATCATCATCACTAGCATGCCAGAGTCAGACCCACCTTTCGAACAGCAGCCGCAGCATAACGACGCAGAAGGCCAAAGGGCCAGCGAGATAAAGGTCCTCCGCTTGCGGGAACGTCGCCTCGTCGGTGTTCTTCAAGTCAGCCCACGTCACGTTGTGCGGGAGCCAGAAGCGCTCGTTCCAGAACCACGCCAAGATGCCGGCCATGTCCTCGCTAACAGCGTGACAACACACACACACTCACTCACTCACACACACACACGCACACACACAGTGACGTTAGACGCTGATGCTGACGATGACGATGACGATGATGATGATGATGAAGATCATGTGATGAAGGCCAGGCGTCTGCGTCTGTCCGCTGCTGCCGTGTCGTGTGGGCGTGCACGCACTCACTTGCTGGCCGCTGATTGGTCTGTTCACCTGTCACACAACATACACCATGTGTGCGCGCGCAGCAGGACCTGGACCCTCTCAGTGTGTTTTTACGTGTTTTACGCCTATTTATACACTACAACCTGTTTTCTACCTATACGGTATTTTTTACAATTGTATTTCAGCCACGATCGTATTTGTTATGGATGGCAACACACGTGTAAGAAAAGAAACATTGTTTGCCATTTAAATTCTCATTGAAGCAATTGTTCAACTCTACTGGCAGCTTTGTGTATTACATCAGCCTCACACTAAAACTAAATGATATAGTCTGCTATTATAATGTATCATTATAATATAATTATATCGTAAAACTGGCATCCCTTTTACTTCTTTTAAAAGGAATGACGTCACACACACAACTCTCGTTAACAGTGAGTATAGGTCCAAGTGTAGGGGGCGCTAATACACATAACACGTCTGTGGCCGACCGCTGATATGAGAGAGAAGAAGAATCCAAGATGGACGCTTACGTTTGCCTTTGTCAACTTCAAAACAATCTTCAAACTAACTAAAACCTATTTTATATGTATGTTGTGTCTACTTCTAACTAACTAAAACCTATTTTATATGTATGTTGTGTCTACTTTAAACTAACTAAAACCTATTTTATATGTATGTTGTGTCTACTTCAAACTAACTAAAACCTATTTTATATGTATGTTGTGTCTACTTCAAACTAACTAAAACCTATTTTATATGTATGTTGTGTCTACTTCAAACTAACTAAAACCTATTTTATATGTATGTTGTGTCTACTTCTAACTAAAACATATTTTATATGTATGTTGTGTCTACTTCAAACTAACTAAAACCTATTTTATATGTATGTTGTGTCTACTTCAAACTAACTAAAACATATTTTATATGCATGTTGTGTCTACTTCTAACTAACTAAAACATATTTTATATGTATGTTGTGTCTACTTCAAACTAACTAAAACCTATTTTATATGTATGTTGTGTCTACTTCAAACTAACTAAAACATATTTTATATGTATGTTGTGTCTACTAACTAACTAAAACATATTTTATATGTATGTTGTGTCTACTTTAAACTAACTAAAACCTATTTTATATGAATATTGTGTCTACTTCAAACTAACTAAAACATATTTTATATGTATGTTGTGTCTACTTCAAACTAACTAAAACATATTTTATATGCATGTTGTGTCTACTTCTAACTAACTAAAACATATTTTATATGTATGTTGTGTCTACTTCAAACTAACTAAAACCTATTTTATATGTATGTTGTGTCTACTTCTAACTAAATGATAAATAACATATTTTATTTGTATGTTGTGTCTACTTCTAACTAACTAAAACATATTTTATATGTATGTTGTGTCTACTTTAAACTAACTAAAACCTATTTTATATGTATGTTGTGTCTACTTTAAACTAACTAAAACCTATTTTATATGTATGTTGTGTCTACTTCAAACTAACTAAAACCTATTTTATATGTATGTTGTGTCTACTTCTAACTAACTAAAACCTATTTTATATGTATGTTGTGTCTACTTTAAACTAACTAAAACCTATTTTATATGTATGTTGTGTCTACTTCAAACTAACTAAAACCTATTTTATATGTATGTTGTGTCTACTTCAAACTAACTAAAACCTATTTTATATGTATGTTGTGTCTACTTTTAACTAACTAAAACATATTTTATATGTATGTTGTGTCTACTTCAAACTAACTAAAACCTATTTTATATGTATGTTGTGTCTACTTCAAACTAACTAAAACATATTTTATATGCATGTTGTGTCTACTTCTAACTAACTAAAACATATTTTATATGTATGTTGTGTCTACTTCAAACTAACTAAAACCTATTTTATATGTATGTTGTGTCTACTTCAAACTAACTAAAACATATTTTATATGTATGTTGTGTCTACTAACTAACTAAAACATATTTTATATGTATGTTGTGTCTACTTTAAACTAACTAAAACCTATTTTATATGAATATTGTGTCTACTTCAAACTAACTAAAACATATTTTATATGTATGTTGTGTCTACTTCAAACTAACTAAAACATATTTTATATGCATGTTGTGTCTACTTCTAACTAACTAAAACATATTTTATATGTATGTTGTGTCTACTTCAAACTAACTAAAACCTATTTTATATGTATGTTGTGTCTACTTCTAACTAAATGATAAATAACATATTTTATTTGTATGTTGTGTCTACTTCTAACTAACTAAAACATATTTTATATGCATGTTGTGTCTACTTTAAACTAACTAAAACCTATTTTATATGTATGTTGTGTCTACTTCAAACTAACTAAAACATACTTTATATGTATGTTGTGTCTACTTCTAACTAACTAAAACATATTTTATATGTATGTTGTGTCTACTTCTAACTAACTAAAACATATTTTATATGTATGTTGTGTCTACTTTAAACTAACTAAAACCTATTTTATATGTATGTTGTGTCTACTTCAAACTAACTAAAACCTATTTTATATGTATGTTGTGTCTACTTCAAACTAACTAAAACATATTTTATATGTATGTTGTGTCTACTTCTAACTAACTAAAACATATTTTATATGTATGTTGTGTCTACTTCAAACTAACTAAAACCTATTTTATATGTATGTTGTGTCTACTTCAAACTAACTAAAAACATATTTTATATGTATGTTGTGTCTACTTCAAACTAACTAATACATATTTTATATATGTGTGTGTGTTTACTTCAAACTAACTAAAACCTATTTTATGTGTGTGTGTGTGTGTGTGTGTGTGTCTACTTCAAACTAACTAAAACATATTTTATATGTATGTTGTGTCTACCTCAAACTAACTAAAACACCTTTTATGTGTGTGTGTCGACTTCAAACTAACTAAAACACATTTTATATGTGTGTGGGTCTACCTCAAACTAACTAAAACACATTTTATGTTTGTGTGTCTACTTCAAACTTACTGCTAACTAAAACACCTTTTACGTGTTGTGTTGTGTTGTGTTGTGTGTCTACTTCAAACTAACTGCAGGAAACTTTCTTCTAAGCAAAACACCTTTTATGTATGTGTGTTGTGTGTGTCTATATTGCGTGTGTGTGTGTAATGTGTGCTGTGTGTATGGTTTGTGTGTGCTGTGTGTATGTTGTGTGTGTGCTGTTTGTATGTTTTGTGTGTTGTGTGTGTATGTGTTGTGTGTGCTGTGTGTATGTTTTGTGTGTGCATGTTTTGTGTGTGCTGCATGTACAAACCCCGTTTCCATATGAGTTGGGAAATTGTGTTAGATGTAAATATAAACGGAATACAATGATTTGCAAATCATTTTCAACCCATATTCAGTTGAATAAGCTACAAAGACAACATATTTGATGTTCAAACTGATAAAAAAAAAAAAAATTTTGCAAATAATCATTAACTTTAGAATTTGATGCCAGCAACACGTGACAAAGAAGTTGGGAAAGGTGGCAATAAATACTGATAAAGTTGAGGAATGCTCATCAAACACTTATTTGGAACATAAACAGGCAAATGGGAACATGTGGGTGCCATGATTGGGTATAAAAGTAGATTCCATGAAATGCTCAGTCATTCACAAACAAGGATGGGGCGAGGGTCACCACTTTGTCAACAAATGCGTGAGCAAATTGTTGAACAGTTTAAGAAAAACCTTTCTCAACCAGCTATTGCAAGGAATTTAGGGATTTCACCATCTATGGTCCGTAATATCATTAAAGGGTTCAGAGAATCTGGAGAAATCACTGCACGTAAGCAGCTAAGCCCGTGACCTTCGATCCCTCAGGCTGTACTGCATCAACAAGCAACATCAGGTGTAAAGGATATCACCACATGGGCTCAGGAACACTTCAGAAACCCACTGTCAGTAACTACAGTTGGTCGCTACATCTGTAAGTGCAAGTTAAAACTCTCCTCTACAAGGCGAAAACCGTTTATCAACAACACCCAAAAACGCAGCCGGCTTCGCTGGTCCTGAGCTCATCTAAGATGGACTGATACAAAGTGGAAAAGTGTTCTGTGGTCTGACGAGTCCACATTTCAAATTGTTTTTGGAAACTGTGGACGTCGTGTCCTCCGTACCAAAGAGGAAGAGAACCATCCGGATTGTTTTAGGCGCAAAGTTGAAAAGCCAGCATCTGTGATGGTATGGGGGGTGTATTAGTGCCCAAGACATGGATAACTTACACATCTGTGAAGGCGCCATTAATGCTGAAAGGTACATACAGGTTTTAGAGCAACATATGTTGCCATCCAAGCAACGTTACCATGGACGCCCCTGCTTATTTCAGCAAGACCATGCCAAGCTACGGTTACATCAACGTGGCTTCATAGTAAAAGAGTGCGGGTACTAGACTGGCCTGCCTGTAGTCCAGACTTGTCTCCCATTGAAAATGTGTGGCGCATTATGAAGCCTAAAATACCACAACGGAGACCCCCGTTTTGTTGAACAACTTAGCTGTACATCAAGCAAGAATGGGAAAAAATTCCACCTGAGAAGCTTAAAAAATGTGTCTCCTCAGTTCCCAAACGTTTACTGAGTGTTGTTAAAAGGAAAGGCCATGTAACACAGTGGTGAACATGCCCTTTCCCAACTACTTTGGCACGTGTTTCAGCCATGAAATTCTAAGTTAATTATTATTTGCAAAAAAAAAAAAAAGTTTATGAGTTTGAACATCAAATATCTTGTCTTTGTAGTGCATTCAATTGAATATGGGTTGAAAATGATTTGCAAATCATTGTATTCCGTTTATATTTACATCTAACACAATTTCCCAACTCATATGGAATCGGGGTTTGTATGTTTTGTGTGTGCTATATGTATGTTTTGTGTGTGCTGTGTGTATGTGCTATATGTATGTTTTGTGTGTGCTGTGTGTGTGTGCTGTATGTATGTTTTGTGTGTGCTGTGTGTATGTGCTGTGTGTATGTTTTGTGTGTGCTGTGTGTATGTTCTGTGTGTGTTGTGTATGTTTTGGTGGCATATCTCACCAGGTGCAGAGTTTACGCAGTATTTTACATTTGTCACTAGCACTTGAGTTTGAAAGTCTGACTGTAGTACCATTTCAAATAAGATTACTGTATGTTGTATGTACTGTATGTATGTTGTATGTACTGTATGTGTGTACTGTATGTTTATCCACTTCAGTTGAAATAGGATTGATGTATGTTGTATGTACTGTATGTTAATCCAGTTCAGTTGGATGTAAAACTAAAGTGGTTAAGATTTAGGTGCATAAAAATATGTTACTGTTAATGGAACCTTTTTGTTTTACATTGCAACCCGTCATTAAAGTTAAAGGCCTACTGAAACCCACTACTACCGACCACGCAGTCTGATAGTTTATATATCAATGATGAAATCTTAACATTGCAACACATGCCAATACGGCCGGGTTAACTTATAAAGTGCAATGATAAATTTCCTGCTAAACTTCCGGTTGAAAACGTCTATGTATGATGACGTATGCGCGTGACGTCAATCGTTGAAACGGAAGTATTGGTACCCCATTGAATCCAATACAAAAAAGCTCTGTTTTCATCTCAAAATTCCACAGTATTCTGGACATCTGTGTTGGTGAATCTTTTGCAATTTGTTTAATGAACAATGAAGACTGCAAAGAAGAAAGTTGTAGGTGGGATCTGTGTATTAGCGGCTGGCTGCAGCAACACAACCAGGAGGACTTTGACTTGGATAGCAGATGCGCTAGCCGGCGCTAGCCGGCGCTAGCCGCCGACCGCACGGATGATCGGGTGAAATCCTTCGTCCTTCCGTCGATCGCTGGAACGCAGGTGAGCACGGGTGTTGATGAGCAGATGAGGGCTGGCTGGCGTAGGTGGAGCGCTAATGTTTTTATCATAGCTCTGTGAGGTCCCGTTGCTAAGTTAACTTCAATGGCGTCGTTAGCAACAGAATTGTTAAGCTTCGTCAAGCTGGGAATTATTAACCGTGTATTTACATGTCCATGGTTTAATAGTATTGTTGATCTTCTGTCTATCCTTCCAGTCAGGGATTTATTTATTTTGTTTCTATCTGCATTTGAGCCGGATGCTATCACGTTAGCTCAGTAGCTAAAGAGCTTCGCCGATGTATTGTCGTGGAGATAAAAGTCACTGTGAATGTCCATTTCGCATTCTCTACTCTCATTTTCAAGAGGATATAGTATCCGAGGTGGTTTAAAATACAAATCCGTGATCCACAATAGAAAAAGGAGAAAGTGTGGAATCCAATGAACCCTTGTACCTAAGTTACGGTCAGAGCGAAAAAAGATACGTCCTGCACTGTGCTGTAGTCCTTCACTCTCACTTTCCTCATCCACAAATCTTTCATCCTCGCTCAAATTAATGGGGTAATCGTCGCTTTCTCGGTCCAAATCTCTCTCGCTGCATTGTAAACAATGGGAAAATGTGAGGATTCCTTCCTCCGGTGACGTCACGCTACTTCCGGTATAGGCAAGGCTTTTTTTTTTATCAGCGACCAAAAGTTGCGAACTTTATCGTCGATGTTCTCTACTAAATCCTTTCAGCAAAAATTTGACAATATCGCGAAATGATCAAGTATGACACATAGAATGGATCTGCAATCCCCGTTTAAATTAAAAAAAATCATTTCAGTAGGCCTTTAAAGTACCAATGATAGTCACACACACACACTAGGTGTGGTGAAATTCAGTGTTGTTAGTTTTGGCGGTAACTAGTAATCTAACGCGTTATTTTTTTATATTCAGTAACTCAGTTACCGTTACTACATGATGCGTTACTGCGTTATTTTACGTTATTTTTTATGTAGTATCGGCTAGAAACAGATGCGCTGCGGTGTCTTTCTTCTAAATCTTCCCCTGTCACACGCCGGAGAGAAGAAAAGAGGCGTGTGTGTGGGTGTGGGGAGGGGAGGGGAGGCACACACGTGATCCGCGGTTTGATATATAAAACAAAACAAAAAGGTTGTTCGCATGCACGTTCAGTCCACACACAGCGTGGTCATGGCGAGCGGAGTAACGGAAGAGCTTGAATGCCCCGCGCCATTTAATCGGTGTGTTTATAGGAGCAGACTCAGTTGTGCAAGGCGAGGGTTTTAAACACATGCTGAACGTGCTTGAGCCACGTTACGACATCCCGTCGCGCACCCACTTCAGCGCTAAGATTGTGCCAGATCTTTATGAGCATGAGAAGAAAAAAGTTGTGGATGAACTATCCCGAGCATCACCAGTTGCGCTCACGACAGACTGGTGCACGTCCAGGGGAACTATGTGACGATAAGCGCTCACTTCATCACAGCAGACTGGCAGATGAGCAGACACGCCCCCTCTACGAGAGTCACCTTGCGCAGGTACTGACACAAGCAGTGGAGGAATGGAAGATAAAGATTTCCCAGTCACAAGTGATAATGCCAAAAATCAAATAATTGCAGTGAATGAGGCAGGACTGGGACCACAGATAGGTGCTTTGCACATGTAGTGAATTTGGCATCACATCTCAGTCAATAGGATGGATCAGGAAGGAGGTTTCCTAGCACAACAGCTGCTCATGTGCTTAAGACAAAGCAAAAAATACTAAAGCTGCCTACTCATAAAGCTCATACATGATGTCCCAACGAAGTGGAACTCCACTTATGATATGTTGCAGCAGCAGGCAGCTATATACTCTGCATTGACCCACAAGACCCTGAAGAAAAATGTCAAATACATCATCAACCTGTCTGATGATGATGTGAGAGTGGCAGAGGAGGTCCTCCAGGTGCTTAAACCCCTCAAAAGTGTTACATCTGAACAGGGCCGGCCCGTGGCATAGGCCGTATAGGCAAATGCTAAGGGCGCCGTCCATCAGGGGGCGCCACGCCAGTGCCACAAATGTTGGAGAGAAAAAAAAAAGAAAAAAAAATTGGTACTATTATTTCTAAATACATAAAATAATCCCACATTGATTAAAATGCAAAGTAAAGCCTATTTAATAGAAATATTATTTGTTACACCATTACGCCCGCCCCGCCCCTCCCCCCGCACGGTGCGCCCCCTCCCTTCCCGTATCATTCGTGACTCTTTTTGGACGTCACCACATCAAAAAATCAACACCAGATGTCAAAACGGCCAAAACTGTCAGGTGCCCAGGGAAGAAAAAATAGAAAAGAAGAGGAGGAGAAACGAGAAAAAGACAGAGGTAGCAGGTAGGTAACGTTAGCCTACATGAAATTATTTGTCTGTTACAGAATGTGATAGTAGCCTGGCTTTTTAGCATTAAGCTAATGTTACATGATTCGGCAATTGCTAATCAATAAATAGCTAGTTCTGTTTTAACGTCGGGTTAATATTGTGGAGGGGGCTAAATTGTTATGGAAAATAATAATGTAACGTTAGGTAATTACAGTACTCCCTGGTGTACAGTAATTTGTAAGTCATTCTAGTTAATGCAATATTAAAAATCACAAATAGAGAACTCTGTAGGATCCCCTTTTTTTGTAATATAGTTGTTAAAGTCATACTGGTTTGATATCTTGTTTTGTGCAGTGCCTTATTTATATTGTATTTTTTATTTATTTTATGCAACTTTTTGACACGTTTTATTTTGTGTTTATGTATGTAAAAAATATTGTATTTCATATATTCATTTTTTGTATTCATTTATTTATCCATATTTTTTTTAATCTTGTTAACTATTCTGATTGTTAATTTGCTTTCTTTAAGTAAAAAAAAAAGGTCAAAGACAAAGCTCTTCGGTTTCTTGTGAGTATATACACTTCACTGCCGATGTGGGGGGGCGACACCTAAAATCTTGCCTAGGGCGCCAGATTGGTTAGGGCCAGGCCTGCATCTGAAACTTCACCATCTGTGTCAATGATCCTGCCACTGAAAACAAGGACTCTACAATCCATGACTCCAAGTGTGGAAGACAGCAGCATCACTCCAGATGTCAGGCTTTATTTCACTATCTATGTTTCAAGGAAGATGATGTGCCTTCTTATGTTGCACTTTCAGTTGTTTTTTAATAATGGTCATTGGTCCAAGTTTAAAGAAAGGAGAAATGCCTTTTTATGTTGCACTGTTTTTCATTAATTATGTTAAAATGCAAATAAAAATGCATGTCAAGTTGATCAACAGATTGTATTATTCTCCAGTGCAATAACAGTACTGAAATGAAGGCTAAAAGGCCATTAATGGGAGCTTTAAAAAAAAAGAAGAAAAAAAGAAGTAACTAAATAGTTACTTTTCACAGTAACGTATTACTTTTTGATGTAAGTAACTGAGTTAGTAACTGAGTTACTTTTGAAATTAAGTAACTAGTAATTGTAACTAGTTACTGGTTCTCAGTAACTAACCCAACACTGGTGAAATTACCCTCTGCATTCGACCTATCCCCTTTTTCACCCCCTGGTAGGTGAGGGGAGCAGTGAGCAACAGCGGTGGCCACGCTCGGGAAGCATTTTGGTGATTCAACCCCCAATTCCAACCCTTGATGCTGAGTGCCAAGCAGGGAGGTAATTGCTCTCATTTTTATAGTCTTTGGTATGACTCGGCCGGGGTTCAAACTCACGACCTACTCATCTCAGGGCAGACACTCTAACCACAAGGCCACTGAGCAGGTTTAATTTAATTAATGCTACAAATAAGATAGTATTACATAGAAAGGTGTTATTTTGTAGAATGGTAGTATTTTACAATTTAAAAATCTAAATGATAGTTGTCATGATTGTAATCACGTTTTGTGTGAAAATGTTTAAAGGCCTACTGAAATGAATTTTTTTTATTTAAACGGGGATAGCAGATCTATTCTATGTGTCATACTTGATCATTTCGCGATATTGCCATATTTTTGCTGAAAGGATTTAGTATAGAACAACGACGATAAAGATTGCAACTTTTGGTATCTGATAAAAAAAAGGCTTGCCCCTACCGGAAGTAGCGTGACGTAGTCAGTTGAACATATACGCAAAGTTCCCTATTGTTTACAATGATGGCCGCATGAAGTGAGAGAGATTCGGACCGAGAAAGCGACAATTTCCCCATTAATTTGAGCAAGGATGAAAGATTTGTGGATGAGTAAAGTGCAAGTGAAGGACTAGTGGGGAGTTGAAGCTATTCAGATAGGGAAGATGCTGTGAGAGCCGGGGGTGACCTGATATTCAGCTGGGAATGACTACAACAGTAAATAAACACAAGACATATATATACTCTATTAGCCACAACACAACCAGGCTTATATTTAATATGCCACAAATTAATCCTGCATAAAAACACCTGCGTGTTTGTTACGCTAGCTCCTAGCTCCTCTGCTAGCTCCTAGCTCCATAGAACACGCCAATACAATTCAAACACCTGATCAACACACACAATCACTCAGCCCAAAAGACCGTTCACCTAACCCAAGGTTCATAAAGCTTATATATTTTTAAAAAGTTACGTACGTGACGCGCACATACGGTCAAGCTATCAAATGTTTAGCAGCCAAGGCTGCATACTCACGGTACCTGATATTCAGCTGGGAATGACTACAACAGTAAATAAACACAAGACATATATATACTCTATTAGCCACAACACAACCAGGCTTATATTTAATATGCCACAAATTAATCCTGCATAAAAACACCTGCGTGTTTGTTATGCTAGCTCCTAGCTCCTATGCTATCTCCTAGCTCCATAGAACACGCCAATACAATTCAAACACCTGATCAACACACACAATCACTCAGCCCAAAAGACCGTTCACCTAACCCAAGGTTCATAAAGCTTATATATTTTTAAAAAGTTACGTACATACGCAAAAAAAAGTTGCGCACATACGGTCAAGCGATCAAATGTTTAGAAGCCAAAGCTGCATACTCACAGTAGCACGTCTGCGTCTTTGTCATCCAAATCAAAGTAATCCTGGTAAGAGTCTGTGTTGTCCCAGTTCTCTACAGGCGTCTGTGTATCGAAGTCAAAAGTCCTCCTGGTTAGAGTCTCTGTTATCCGAGTTCTTCCATCTTGACTGCATCTTTCGGGAATGTAAACAAAGAAGCGCCGGCTGTGTACTGTTGTTGCTGACTACGTTCGAAAAATACGTCCATTTCGCACCGACAACTTTCTTCTTTGCTTGCTCAGCTTCCTTCTCCATAATGCAATGAACATGATTGCAACAGATTCACGAACACAGATGTCCAGAATACTGTGGAATTATGAAATGAAAACAGAGCTTTTTCGTATTGGCTTCAATGTGGAAGGCATACCCGTGTTCGCCGGGCTACGTCACGCGCATACGTCATCCTCAGAGGCGTTTCGAACCGGAAGTTTAGCGGCAAATTTAAAATGTCACTTTATAAGTTAACCCGGCCGTATTGGCATGTGTTATAATGTTAAGATTTCATCATTGATATATAAACTATCAGACTGCGTGGTCGGTAGTAGTGGGTTTCAGTAGGCCTTTAAATAGTAGTATTAACGTGACTAACGTGACTTTCCCAGTGTGGTCTGAAAGTGGTCTTTAATAACAACTATTTGACTTGTTTGTCACAGACTTTACATTTTGAAACAGTTGTGGTTTCCAGCAACTCATCTGGCTTGTACCACTCTGTCATATAAAATAGCATCTATTGGGGTAATAATGTCCTGCTCCACATTAGTGTAAAATGTATACCAGTAATCCTGGTCAGTTCAAGTCATTTTGTTAGCATTTGTACAATGTTTTATGCTCACATAGCCTGATAAAAACACGTACATAAAAAAATAATTGACAAAAAATTTGACAACCCTAATTGTACTGATGAGTTAAGACGGGGGTCAGCAGCCCACAGGTCTCATTCCACATGCGGCTCTTTAGTGCCGCCCTAGTGGCTCCCTGGAGCATTTTTAAAATAGGATTTAAAATTGAAAAAGATGGGGAAAAATAATTGTTTTGTTTTAGTATGTTTTTTTTTTTAGGACAAACATGACACAAACCTTGTTAGAACTACCACTGTTTAATATGTTTGTGTGTATGCTATGCTTCACTGATGACACTATTTGATGAACAATGTTTTGTCCTGCTCATTTTGGCGGTTCTTGAACTCACCATAGTGTGGACTGTGACGCAACAGTTTGTTTACATGTAAAATCTTCTTCTTTGTCTCATTTTGTCCACCAACAGTTTTATGCTGTGCGTGAATGCACAAAGGTGCGCTTTGTTGATGTTATTGACTTGTTGGAGTGCTAATCAGGCATATTTAGTCAATGCTAACATGCTATTTAGGCTAGCTGTATGTACATATTGCATCATTATGCCTTATTTGTAGGTATATTTGAGATCATATAATATCCTTTATTTTTATCTTCTTTGTATATAATTAAGTTTTGCATGTCTCATGACACATTATCTGTATGTAATATTGGGCGCATTTCAGATTGTTCCAGACCACAGCAAACATTACCTAGGTTGCCAAAGATTGTAATAAATCTATTAGAAGAAGACAGCCTGCCGTTTCCTTTAACTTGGACACACACATCTATACCTTTGGCCATTTTAAGCCAGTAATTTCCAGGAGTTATCTCACCTTCTGAGAAGTTTTACAAATGTTTTCCAATGTTGTAAAAATGTGTAGAATAAATATTACATTTCAAGCATTTCTGTCAACGAAGATTTGCTTCAGCCTGCGGCACATAGTCATTTTGATAGTAGGCTATTATAGCTAATATAGACACTTACATCATGTGTTGCCTTCATTGTAAGACATCCATCCATCCATTTTCTACCGTTTGTCCCGTTCGGGGTCGCGGGGGTGCTGTAACCTATCTCAGCTGCATTCGGGCGGAAGGCGGGGTACTTATATACGGCTTTTCATTTGTCGGTGGAGCCTCCGCCGCGGAGGTCAAGCCACACCTGACTCATTGTGTACATAAAAACTTCTCCCTATCGGCATATTATGGATACGGCAACAGCAGAAGTCAAACTGATTTGCAGGTGTGTAATTTGTTGTAAGTTCATGCACTGAGTTGGTTTTGTTCTTTGAACAAGGTGATATTCATGCACGGTTCATTTTGTGCACAAGTAAAAAAGTCATATAACTTTGTCTTGAATTTGAAAAAAACTAATTTTATTTTTCACTAAAGAAGGGTTCGGTGAATGCGCATTTGAAACTGGTGGGGTTCGGTACCTCCAACAAGATTAAGAACCACTGGTCTACATGAAGAATAATAACAACACATCTCTGTCTTTGAATACGTATGCAACTTTTTGAGCCCAATTACAAATAAGAATGTCCACATGAAGAATAGCAACAACACATCTCTATCTTTGGATATGTATGTATCCCTTTGAGCCTAATTACAAATAAGAATGTCTACATGAAGAATAACAACAACACATCTCTATCTTTGGATATGTATGCAACTTTTTGAGCCTAATTACAAATAAGAATGTCCACATGAAGAATAATAACAACACATCTCTATCTTTGGATATGTATGTAACTTTTTGAGCCTAATTACAAATAAGAATGTGTACATGAAGAATAATAACACATCTCTATATTTGGATATGTATGCAACTTTTTGAGCCTAATTACAAATAAGAATGTCTACATGAAGAATAATAACAACACATCTCTATCTTTGAATATGTATGCAACTTTTTGAGCCTAATTACAAATAAGAATGTCTACATGAAGAATAATAACAACATATCTCTATCTTTGAATATGTATGCAACTTTTTGAGCCTAATTACAAATAAGAATGCCTACATGAAGAATAATAACAACACATCTTTGTCTTTGAATATGTATGCAACTTTTTGAGCCTAATTACAAATAAGAATGTCTACATGAAGAATAATAACAACACATCTCTATCTTTGAATATGTATGCAACTTTTTGAGCCTAATTACAAATAAGAATGTCTACATGAAGAATAATAACAACACATCTCTATCTTTGAATATGTATGCAACTTTTTGAGCCTAATTACAAATAAGAATGTCTACATGAAAAATAATAACAACACATCTCTATCTTTGGATATGTATGAAACTTTTTGAGCCTAATTACAAATAAGAATGTCTACATGAAGAATAATAACAACACATCTCTATCTTTGAATATGTATGCAACTTTTTGAGCCTAATTACAAATAAGAATGTCTACATGAAGAATAATAACACATCTTTGTCTTTGAATATGTATGCAACTTTTTGAGCCTAATAAATAAAAATGTCTACATGAAGAATAATAACAACTAGTATCGGCCTGCCGATAGACTCGGCCGATAAATGCTTTAGAATGTAATATCGGAAATTATCGGTATCGTTTTTTTTAATTTTTTTATTTTATTTTATTAAATCAACATAAAAAACACAAGATACTTACAATTAGTACACCAACCCAACAAACCTCCCTCCCCCATTTGTCACGACTGGGTTTATGGCGTGGTTTGTTCTCACAGAAGGCAAAGGAAAATTGGCGCGGGCAAGGCGTGAATTTAAATACATTATTTTTTTTTTTTAACACTAAAACTACAAAAAAAGGAAGCAAACAAAAGGCGCACACAAAGGCGGGAATACAAACTTGACTATGAAACAAAAGACATGCACGTGGGCACAAAAACTATGAACAATAAAACAAAAACACTAACTGTGGCATAAATGAACAAAACTTACTTGGTAAAGAACTGTGACAAGACATGGAGCAGTGTGATGAAATAGTGTGAGGACGCCAGGACGAACAACAGAAACAGACATATTTAAATAGTGACGTGATCAGTGAAAACAGGTGCGTGACTCGAAACAGGTGCGTGACAAGACAGGTGAAAACTAATGGGTGACCATGGAAACCAAACCAAACAAGGAAGTGCAACCAGGAACTAAAAAAAGAGCCCAAAACCCAAGCAAAACAAAAACATGATTAACACAGACATGACAGAGCCCCCCCCTTACGGACAGATCCCAGATGTCCCAACACAAAAAAATGAACAAGAGTCATGGGGGGGGGGGCGGGAGGGGGACATGGCGGTGGGTCGCCAGGCCAAGTGGCCCCGAATCCACCGAGGCATAGTCATGTGGCGGCGGCGAGTGGAACGCCGCCACCACAGGCGAGGTGGGCGACCCGGGAAGGGCCACATGCGTGGCCGACGAAGAGGTAGGCGCACTTGGCGTGGCGAACGACCAGGCAGTGGCCACCTTCGTGGCAGACGAGGAGGCAGGCGCGTCGTCATCATGGCAGGCGGCGAAGCTTGGCGTGGCGCGTCAGGCGGCGAAGCTTGGCGTGGCGCGTCAGGCGGCGAAGCTTGGCGTGGCGGGTCTTGGTCTTGGCGGGGGTCTTGGGCTTGGCGAGGTTGGTCTTGGACTTGGTCTTGGACTTGGCGTGGTTGGTCTTGGTCTTGGACTTGGCGTGGTTGGTCTTGGTCTTGGACTTGGCGTGGTTGGTCTTGGTCTTGGCGTGGTTGGTCTTGGTCTTGGCGTGGTTGGTCTTGGTCTTGGCGTGGTTGGTCTTGGACTTGGCGTGGTTGGTCTTGGACTTGGCGTGGTTGGTCTTGGACTTGGCGTGGTTGGTCTTGGACTTGGCGTGGTTGGTCTTGGACTTGGCGTGGTTGGTCTTGGACTTGGTCTTGGCGTGGTTGGTCTTGGACTTGGTCTTGGCGTGGCGGTGCTTGGACTTGGTCTTTGTTTGGGGGCGCTTGGTTTTGTCGTGGAGCTGCGACTGGCGGCGCTGGGCGTCGTGGAGCTGCGACTGGCGGCGCTGGGCGTCGTGGAGCTGCGACTGGCGGCGCTGGGCGTCGTGGAGCTGCGACTGGCGGCGCTTGGCGTCGTGGAGCTGCGACTGGCGGCGCTTGGCGTCGTGGAGCTGCGACTGGCGGCGCTTGGCGTCGTGGAGCTGCGACTGGCGGCGCTTGGCGTGGAGCAGGTACTGGCGGCGCTTGCCGTGGAGCAGGTACTGGCGGCGCTTGCCGTGGAGCAGGTACTGGCGGCGCTTGCCGTGGAGCAGGTACTGGCGGCGCTTGGCGTGGAGCAGGTACTGGTGGCGCTTGGCGTGGTGGGGCTTGGCGTGGAGCTGGGCGTGGAGCAGGATCTTGGAATGGTCGAAAAACTGGTGGTGGTGGCCGTGCTGGTGGCTGTGGTTTGGCAGGTCGAAAGACAGGTGGTGGTGGCCGAGCTGGAGGCTGTGGCTTGGCGTGACGATGCTGAGCCACCCCACCTGAACAATTCCCAGCCCTAGCCCCCCCCCTCAAGGAGCGGATACCAGACGCGCGCCCTGCGGTCTGGAATCGTTTCTTTGGGTGGGTGGAGGGTGGTCAGGAGGGGGGCAGAATCCTCCCCTCCAAACTGTCCAAAAAGTCTTTCTTCTTGTACCTGGGATCTTGTGGGTGAAAAAAAAATGTGTGACTTGGGTGTGGCTTGAGTCCTGGGGGGCGGGGCATGGAATTTGGGTGGCTTGGATTGACAGGATCTGATTTCTAAAAACATGTCCTGGTAATGTCTTATCATGTTTTTAGAGTCTTTGGTTGGAGTCGGATGATCAAAAGAAAAAGAGTTCAGAAAAAAAAAATCCTGGTCTGTGATGTCATCAGGGCGAAGCCGGGCTGGCTCCTGCTTCCTTCCGCCCGGAGGGGGAGGGGCTTGTGGGAGCGGCGTGTCCTGCCGGCTCGCGGAAATCTTCCCTCGTCCTTGGCGACGCTTCCGGGACGGGAACGACGCGCCGATCGGCACCAGCTTGCCTCCATTCCCCCACATCATCCCCCTGCGCTCCCTGGGGGGAAAGCGCAGCGTCTCGGTCTCCATGGCGCGCAGCACCTCCCACGCTGCCTCGTCAAAAGCGTCCAATTTTCTTGCGGGAGAATTTTTCTGCTGGCGTCCTACTGTCACGACTGGGTCTATGGCGTGGTTTGTTCTCACAGAAGGCAAAGGAAAATTGGCACGGGCAAGGCGTGAATTTAAATACATTATTTTTTTTTTTTAACACTAATAAACTACAAAAAAAGGAAGCAAACAAAAGGCGCACACAAAGGCGGAAATACAAACTTGACTATGAAACAAAAGACATGCACGTGGGCACAAAAACTATGAACAATAAAACAAAAACACTAACTGTGGCATAAATGAACAAAACTTACTTGGTAAAGAACTGTGACAAGACATGGAGCAGAGTGATGAAATAGTGTGAGGACGCCAGGACGAACAACAGAAACAGACAGATTTAAATAGTGACGTGATCAGTGAAAACAGGTGCGTGACTCGAAACAGGTGCGTGACAAGACAGGTGAAAACTAATGGGTGACCATGGAAACCAAACCAAACAAGGAAGTGCAACCAGGAACTAAAAAAAGAGCCCAAAACCCAAGCAAAACAAAAACATGATTAACACAGACATGACACCATTGACACAAAAGGGTTGTTTCTTTCTGTTATTAATATTCTGGTTCCTACATTATATATCAATACATATCAATACAGTCTGTAGGGATACAGTCCGTAAGCACAGTGGTTCTCAAATGGGAGTACGCGTACCCCTGGGGGTACTTGAAGGTATGCCAAGGGGTACGTGAGATTTTTTTTTTTAAATATTCTAAAAATAGCAACAATTCAAAAATCCTTTAAGTTAAAGTTAAAGTACCAATGATTGTCACACACACACTAGGTGTGGTGAAATGTGTCCTCTGCATTTGACCCATCCCCTTGATCACCGCCTGGGAGGTGAGGGGAGCAGTGGGCAGCAGCGTAACCGCTCCCAGGAATCATTTTTGGTGATTTAACCCCCAATTCCAACCCTTAATGCTGAGTGCCAAGCAGGGAGGTAATGGGTCCCATTTTTATAGTCTTTGGTATGACCCGGCCGGGGTTTGAACTCACAACCTACCGATCTCAGGGCGGATACTCTAACCACTAGGCCACTTATAAATATATTTATTGAATAATACTTCAACAAAATATGAATGTAAGTTCATAAACTCAGTGAAGCACAAGCTCAGGTGTCTCACTAAAATGTCTGTCAAAAAGAACTGTGAAAAGAAATGCAACAATGCAAAATTCAGTGTTGACAACTAGATTTTTTGTGGACATGTTTCATAAATATTGATGTTAAAGATTTCTTTTTTTGTGAAGAAATGTTTAGAATTAAGTTCATGAATCCAGATGGATCTCTATTACAATCCCCAAAGAGGGCACTTTAAGTTGATGATTACTTCTATGCGTAGAAATCTTTATTTATAATTGAATCACTTGTTTATTTTTTTTTTTTACAAGTTTTTAGTTATTTTTATATCTTGTTTTCCAAATAGTTCAAGAAAGACCACTACAAATGAGCAATATTTTGCACTGTTATACACTTTAATAAATCAGAAACTGATGACATAGTGCTGTATTTTACTTCTTTATCTCTTTTTTTCAACCAAAAATGCTTAGCTCTGATTAGGTGGTACTTGAATTAAAAAAATTTTCACAGGGGGTACATCACTGAAAAAAGGTTGAGAACCACTGCGTAAGCACACATGATTGTGCGTGCTGCTGGTCCACTAACCTTTAACAGTTAATTTTACTCATTTTCATTAATTACTAGTTTCTATGTAACTGTATTTATATTGTTTTACTTTCTTTTTTATTCAAGAATTTTTTAAAAATGTATTTATCTTATTTTTTTATTTTTGTAAAAAGGACTTTATCTTCACCGTACCTGGTTGTCCAAATTAGGCATAATAATGTGTTAATTCCATGACTGTATATATTGGTATCGGTTGATATCGGTATCGGTAATTAAGGGTTTGGTCAATATCGGAATATCGGATATCGGCAAAAAGCCATTATCGGACATCCCTAAAAACAACACATCTCTGTCTTTGGATATGTATGTAACTTTGTGTCTCCATGACATATCCAAGTGGCCCTGGCAACTTAAACATCTGACAAAGCACCAAACAAACCTCCCTATTCTTCCACCATAGAAAGGAGCCTAAGAAGTGATCTGGCAACGTAGAAAGGAGCCTAAGCAGTGATCTGGCAACATAGAAAGGAGCCTACGAAGTGATCTGGCAACGTAACAAGGCGCTGCGTGTGCACGTGCTGCGCGCCTGACTGCTCCTTTGATTTCCGGGTCGCTCTCCTCGCAAGCGGCAGTTGCTGAGCTGCGGTGCCGGCTGACACTCGGGCGGAGGAGGGGAGGTCGGAGCGGACTCAGGCCGAGGAGGGAGGAGGGGAGGTCGGAGCGGACTCTCCGTGTGTGTCAGCATCATCATCATCACCACTATCATCATCATCATCATCATCATGGCGGACCAAGGCGAAGCTCCTGCCGCCGTCCAGTCGCCGACAAGCAGCTGGCCAATTAGCAGGGAGTCGTACGAGCTCCAGGAAGTCATCGGTTAGTACACGGAGGCGGTGGACATTGTTCTCCTACTATTTGCTTATTCTTGACCGGCCCTCCGGCTTTTTCTTCCACTGCGGATGTGAAGTCATGTACGAGCTACACGGCTCGCATCACACGTGTGACTCGCAGCCGGCGGATTCTACTGAAATCCGGTCTGTACTTGAACGTGTCACGTTGCCTTCAGGGCCTCGCTTAGTACTGTATTTGAGTCATGTACTTGAACGTGTCACGTTGCCTTCAGGGCCTCGCTTAGTACTGTATTTGAGTCATTTGCCGTGCGGCGGCATTGCAGTTAAATGGCAGAAATAAGCTCTTTACACGAACTCGAAATGAACTATATTTACTTCTGCTTTTAACAACATGGCAGAAGAATAGAATGGACTTCAATTATGACGGCACAATTTTACAGACTGACACAAGTATAGAAGCATGATTGTGCATGTTTGTTAGATTTGGATATGCAAACTAATATAAACATTACAATAATATTGGATCAATACAAAACATACTGGACGTGCATGTTAGTTAGATTTGGATATAAAAAATAATATAAAGTTACAATAATTTTTGGTCGATACAATACATACTGACGTGCATGTTTGTCAGATTTGGATATACAAAATAATACAAACATTACAATAATATTGGGTCAATACAATACATACTGACGTGCATGTTTGTCACATTTGGATATACAAAATAATATTAATATTACGATAATATTGGGTCGATACAAAACGTACTGGAAATGATGCTGTTGTATTTGTTTTGACTATGTAAGACTATCATATTTACACTTAAACAATTCAAAAAAAAATTTGTAAAAAAAAACAGGGATTATTTAATCATACTCTTTATTCAATATGTATGTTTGTTAGACTTAGAAGTACAAGTGATAGGAATATTTCATGATGGTTTAAAATCTATTATATGTAAACATGTCTGCAAATAAAGTAAACATACTGTTGTACATGTCCAAACTCTCATGAGATCCAATGTGGAAATTGTTAATTTGGTTACTTTTTATTTAATTCCACAAAAGTCAAAATATTAGAGCCATCTCTACATGACACAAGTGTTGAATCATTATTTTTGTGATAGTGTCGTTCAAAACAGAGCATTGTATTTATTATTAGGCAAAGAGGTTTGTATTGGAACATATATTTGAGTCATCAATCACACCTTTTGGTTTCATACAATGCTAATGTTGCAGTTCAACAAAAGTGAACAGAAGTTCCCCAAATTTTCTTGGCATTTGCCGTCACAGAGGAGCCGACACATCTTATCGTTAGAGATAAGGAACACAGAAACACAGCTGTCCTCTGCGACGCCCACATCCACAACCTCTGTTCTCACAATCAATTTACGTGTGATCTCATGTCTTCTAAACTTCTGCTTATCTGACACTTGCAGTTGACAAGTCATGTGTCAAAATTGTCTCTCTCCACCAACAATGTCACCACCTCAGACACTCCACCTCAGACACTGCCTAAAACCACCACAAAAGGTGCATAGAACGTCGCAGTGTTTGTTTCAAGCGTGCAGGGACAAAACAAGCGAGAAACAGTAGGAGTCGGGTGAATACGAAGAAGCAGAAATGTCACCTTTCTTCTCCAGACATGTAAATATGCTGTGTGGTTCCAGGCAGTGGGGCCACAGCCGTGGTGCAAGCAGCGCTCTGTACCCCCAGACAGGAGCGGGTCGCCATCAAGAGGATCAACCTGGAGAAATGCCAGACCAGCATGGATGAGTTACTGGTGGGTGCAATAAATAAGGGTTACATTTTTCACACTTTTCAAATGTCCCTCTGATTCATCCTTGTTGTTCAGGTGGAAAGCTTGTATGTTGTTAGTACTAATATGTACATGATGTATCTTCTTCATTCCCAACAGAAAGAAATTCAATCAATGAGCCAATGCAACCATCCCAATGTTGTTACATATTACACTTCTTTTGTTGTCAAGGATGAACTGTGGTTAGTCATGAAGCTCTTGAGCGGAGGTAAGCTTCACTTGCAGAACATGTTGCTCTTACATGTTGCTATTATCTCAATTAGGGTTGTACGGTATACTGGTACTAGTATAGGACCGCAATACTAATGAATCATATTCAGTACTATACCGCCTCTGAAAAGTACCCGTCCTCGCGCCCCTTTTTTTTTAACGGCACGTCATCGTCCCGTTGTGACATTGCTGGTTTTACAAGCAGAGGAGCATGTTGGGCAGCGCACACACACAGAGTACTTACAAGCAGACACCGTGTGTAGACAGAAAAGGGAGAATGGATGCATTTTGGTGTAAAAAGTGAAGCTAAAGGTGAAGTTATAACACTGAAACACCCTCAGGAAGAGGTGCTTCAAGACATGGCTAGCTAGCGTCTAACGTCCATCCTCAGTGTTTTAGCAACTTCTAAATCACTAATCCTGGTCTCCGTGGCGAAAAATAAAGTAAGTTACTTACAAGTAGCATTATCACTGGAGGACGAGGAATAGCTAAACATGCTTCACTACACACCGTTAGGAGAATACAATAGCTCACCGGTGTCACAATGTAAACAAATGCCATGGGTGGATCTACACCTGACATCCACTGTAATGATACCAAGTACAGGAGCGTATCTAGTCGATACTACTATGATTACATCAATATTTTTTTAGCATCACAAAATCGTTTTTCGTTTAAAAAAAATTTATATTATGTTTATAATGTCAATAAATACATCCCTGGACACATGAGGACTTTGAATATGACCAATGTATGATCCTGTAACTACTTGGTATCGGATCGATACCTAAATGTGTGGTATCATCCAAAACTAATGTAAAGTATCAAAGAAGAGAAGAATAAGTGATTATTACATTTTAACAGAAGTGTAGATAGAACATGTTAAAAGAGAAAGTAAGCAGATTTTAACAGTAAATGAACAAGTAGATTGATAATCAATTTTTACAGTTTGTCCCTCATAATGTGTACAAAATAATAGGTAGATAAATGACACAATATGTTACTGCATACGTCAGCAGACTAATTAGGAGTCTTTGTTTGTTTACTTACTACTAAAAGACAAGTTGTCTAGTATGTTCACTATTTTATTTAAGGACTAAATTATAATAATAAACATATGTTTCATGTGCCCTAAGATTTTTTGTTACAATAAAGCCAATAATGGCATTTTTTGTGGTGCCCTTTATTTAGAAAAGAATCAAAGTATCAAAATACATTTTGGTACCGGTACCAAAATATTGGCATTGGGACAACCCTAATCTCAATACTGATCTTGTTTGCATGTCACTTTGATATAAATGTGAGCAGATGTATCAAATGTGATTTATGTTTATGCCTTCTTTATGCATCCTGCTGGATTTATAGTTCCAAGTATAAGACACAAGTTACAGTAATGCACTGTGTGGTTGGAGTGGTGTAGCATTTGTGTTGCATCAGACGAGGGCTGGGCGATTATATGATCGCAAATCATTTCAGTTTAATCACGGTGATCAGCTGACTTGATCAAACATGGCGGAAATGTTATACCGCAGTAGTAAACAGTAGGGAAGCAATGGTGCTCGGTATATGTGACAATCCACCTTTATTGACCATTGTCCTGTACGTGTCTGTTTGTGTAAATGTGTCACCATCCCTGGCCACCTCACGACTTAAATAATGTTCAGTCAGCGTTGTGCCTCTTCCCCCTTACACAGCTGGGAATTCAGCCCGGAAGAACAAAATAAAGAACTATGACTAGCATAGAAGTTGAAGCCCAACATTTAAAAGGAGCAGCAACTTTATTCTCACTGACTGTTTGATCTCACGTGCAGTTATCCTGCCCTCAATGCCTTCTTGCAGGCAGGTGCAGAATGTCTTTGTCCAATGGTCCCGACTGGAAGAATAAACACACCTGCTATTCAATCAGGAAAAAAAGACATTTCAAAAATATATTTTTGTAAGGCTGCAGCTAACGATTATTTTTCTATCGATTAATCTATAGATTATTTTTTCGATTAATCTGTTAATCTATAGATTATATTTTCGATTCATCTATAGATTATTTTTCCTTTTACCGATTATTTTTTATTTTATTTTATTTAAAATGAAGATGAATCAATAAAAGTAGGCCAGTTTTTTCAAAAGGCATGGCTTTTATTTACAAAAAAAAAAAGTATGGCCACTCAGTCAACATTGACAACAACATGACAAAATATTCTGTAACAATGTAAACATTTAAAACTTTTAACATTTAACAAAATTAAAAGTAGCTTATTTGCTTTTTAATGTGCAAATATAAAAGTAAACATCCAGTGCAAATCTTAATATTCTGCAATAGTATAAGCATTTCAAAAGTAAAAGTATTGCTTATTTTGCTTTAAAATGTGCAAAAATAAAGATAAACATCCAATACAAAAAAGTGCAAAACGAAATATTCTGTAACAACAGTGTAAACATTTCAACAAAAGTGAAAGTATTGCTTATTTGCTAAAATGTGCAAAAATAAAGATAAACATCCAATACAAAAAAGTGCCAATCTAAATATTCTGGAGCACTGTAAACATTAAGTATTGATTTTAAAATGTGCAAAATAAACATCCAGTCCAACACAGTACACAATAACCAATTCTACTCATTCCAGTGAGTGACTAACAGTTGTAATGAAGAAAGGTTAGCATGTCTACTTGCTTTGCTTCTTTTCTTGTTTACAATATTCCCAGCAGCGTAAAATAGGCGCTCAGAAGGGGTCGATGTGGCTGGAACTGAGAGGTAATTAGCCGCCACCTCAAACCAGGACTGCGAGCGAGCTGAGCTGCAGTTTAAGTTTCTAGTAGGTCAACGGTCTCATAGTGATGTTACTAGTAGTTGACTGGGAGGTGTTTATTATCATTTGGGGAGAGTCCGCTGCCTGATGCTCACCTGCTAAACACCTATCTGCTCCACGCTGAAGCGCTGACTACATGCGCTATGAATACGCACTGCTGATTGGCTGATAATGCTTCGTTTGTACCAATCAGATGGTTGTGTGGGTGGGACAATGCTGCGTGTGTACCAATCAGATGGTTGTATGGGTGGGACAATGCTGCGAGCTGAGACAGAGGCAGAGGAGCGAAGCAGCTTGTTAAGACTTTAGCAGCTAAAGTTAGCTTTAGCTTAGAAACTCGTTCGGTACACCCCCGTACTGAACCAAAAGCCCCGTACCGAAACGGTTCAATACAAAACACATACCGTTACACCCCTAGCAGATACAAATGACACATTCATGTTTTTGTGTAATGATGACAACGTATGCTAACACGGACGATTGACTAGTTGATGGTTGATGGTTTTCTTTTCAAATGTTCGTTCATAGCCGTTGTGCTGCTATGATAGGCCATTTCCGCTCGACACAGTGTGCATACAACAACATTATTAGGCTGTGTATTGAAATACTCCCACACTTTTGACGACTTTTGGCGTGCGTTTTTCCCCTCGCTCGCACAGTCTGCTTTGCGCTCCGCCATGACGGTAGTGTGACGTAAATATGCGACGCGTCGACGCACAAAAACGGCGTCGACGTATTTACGTAACCGATGACGTCGACTACGTCGACGCGTCGTTTCAGCCTTATATTTTTGAATCAGACTTTTTGTTTGGTGTTTGCTGTGATTCAACACATCAGATATAACATGTACTAAAAACTGCAGACACTTTGTTCAAATCATTTTTGAGTTTGTGGATAAAAACATTTTGTCCCTGATATAATCATTAAACATGTTTTATGTGTTGGTACACATCATTTAACTGTACCAAAAGATCTTACTGCACTTTAATTTATTTTTATTAAATAAAAGATACATAATTTGAGTTTAAAAAAAACATCTAAAATCTGGGTCATTGCTTGCTCTTTACCAAAGTAGTGGTGGAAAGCACTGTTGTAATCAAGGAATACAAATAATGTACAATTTGAAAGTGTTTAGTAAATGTTCACTTGAAAAAAGTCTTGTAGTATACACTACACCACTTGTTTACTGCAGGATGAAGTTTCGGATGTCAAGCAAAATAACAAAATAACTTTGAGAGAATAAAAAGTTATCTTTACCCCTCAAAACTGAGGTAGGGACCGTAACGTGGGTCACCTCTAGTAAACACAACCTAGATATGAACAAAAAGACAGTTAACTTGTAAGCTGTTAGTATACATTACCTTGATCAAAAATTGCTAAAATGTCTGTTACAAGATACTGCAATAAGAAACACTACGGATGCAACGTTACTCGGTACAATCCTGCACGGGACAATCTGACTTTAATAAATTATGTTAAAAATAAAATTGTCATATTAATTGAGATTGAATGATATGGAAAAACATTGTGATCATTTATTTTAGTAACGACCTGTTGTGACCACAATATTGTAAAAATAAGATGCAGTCCATTTCTACACCACTGCAAACCACAATATTAAACGCATATTTTTTAAATCCATACATTCAGAATGATAGTTTTTTTTTTTCTTTTAGGCTCCATGCTGGATGTTATCAAGCACTCAAGCAAAGAGGATGACGGAAATCTGGATGAGCCGATCATTGCGACCATACTAAAAGAAGTCCTCGAGGGCCTGGACTACCTGCACAGAAATGGACAGATTCACCGGTAACCCATTTGACTCTTTTTTTATTTTATTTTATTTTTTTGGTTGTGAATGACTTAACTTACAATGATGAACTACAGCGCACGCAGGATTGGTTCTGTAACGGAACTCTAACTCAAGTCACTTGTATCTCGAATTGAAATCAATTTCATCACCCCAAAACACCACTATTTAAAAAATGTAGCATGCTTTAAAAAAAAACTTTTAGATAAGAATTATTGTATGAAAAACAGTACAATAGAATGTAATACTACAGCAGGTTTATGAAGTAATGTAATAATATTCTGAGGGCATTTAATAGATCAAAACTGTGCTGTTCGGTTTGTCTTAGAAGATCTGGTCTAAGAAGATCTAGGCTATGTTCACACTGCAGGGTCGGGTATATCTGTTTTTTTAGTGGACTTTCACATTACAAAATTGACGTCATGACGTCGCACGCTTTAGAATGTTTACAGATGTAAACATGGCTTCAACTCTAGTCGATCTCAGTACCGCCACATTTCTGGCAATTTCAAAGATTTTGTTCAATCAAAGTCAACATTTAGTGAACCGAGTTATTACGCGTAGAAGATTTAAAAGGATGAGGACAAGTATTTTGGCTTTTGCAGTTTTACGGTATATTTTGCTTGGATGTCTGCTTGAAGAGCGTGTCTGAGACAGGCATGGTGAAACTTTCACGTTAGTTCCTAAAACTTATTTTAATTGTTTTCATTTCCGTTTTTAACTATTTATTTTGTAACCATCTCTTTGGCGTATAATTATGACACTTGGCGCTTTTTGATGACGTTCTGCTCAGATGAATGCGACCTGAGGGCAGGTGCGTTCACACTGAGGACACATAGCATATACACTATATCACATTTATATCCACAAACCAAAGAGGCCAGGGTCTGATACGAAAAATTTGGAATTGCACTGTTCACAATGACATAAAACAAATCTGATACAGGTTGCATATGGACAAAAAAATCGTAATTGGCCAGCAGTGTGAACAAGGCCTTATTTAGTCTTAGAATGGTCTGGTCAGTCTAGTCAGACCCACATCTGACCAGTCTAAGTCTATGAGCATGAAGCCTACTTGGAGTGGAGGCCAATAGTCCAGTTGTGATCGATTGAATACAATAGACCTAATGTAATAATAATGTACAGTATTTAGATTGGACTTGGTACTTGGTATTTCCTTCCAGCTGCTTCTATGTCAAACACACCATCAGCAGCCTTTACACATTTTCATGGATAAATGTCTGCTGTTTGGATGTTATTTTAACTTCCTTGGTTGGCGTTAAACTCCCCCTTCTTCAGTATGGTGCAGACTAGCGCGAATTGCTTCGCGAGCTTGATGACACACTCGGCCATTTTTCAATAATTAGTTTCTTTAATTCAATGAATATCATCATTTTTTCTTCTCAGCATTGTAAGCTAATGCTAGCGAGTAAGACCAGATGTTGTGGGGTTCACTGTGGCATTTGCTACTGCAACTAAAGCTTTCTAACTCAAATTTTTGCTTGCAACATAAAGCAAACCAATTAGCCAATAGACAGCTTTTATGTCAAAACACTCTTTATTTGTGGCACTCCTAAGTCGAAGTACCACTGTACAGCCTTTTAAAGGTATTATTATCCTAATGTTACAGAAATATGCCCGTGTATAATGTTCATGATACCATGGCTCCCTCACTTGAACAAGAATAGTCACTGGCTAACATCTAAAGTAAATACGCCTCAAAAAATGTATGTAGCTTAGTCCATTGATCTGTGTTTGTGCAGCTGTGACGTAAACTTCCCGAATATTAAGGTCACCAGGAACTAGGCTTGACCTTTTAACGGCCCCCTGGGCAATTCAGTTAACAGCGAGCTGTAGACCTAGTTTTCACGGATGGAAGAATCAATACGGTCCTCACGTGGTTTCACAGTTTGACTGTTTTGTTGGTTGCAGGGACGTGAAAGCTGGGAATATTTTACTGGGAGAAGATGGGTCAGTTCAGATTGCAGGTGTGTTGAAAATATACTTCT
>NC_084744.1:38802165-38812165 GCF_033978785.1 Entelurus aequoreus | reverse complement strand
GGTTTGGACTTGGGGCTAGTCGACCCACATGGCACAAAGCAACATCAGCCCAGAGGAGAAAGCTGGTGGTTGATCAGGTTCGACAACAAGAGGAGGCAGACAGATGTGCAACAGCAGTGGCACAGTCCAAACAGGGACAGTGGACTAGCTGGGAAAACCTGGAGCATCGTAAGCTCACATGGAAGGATCTTTGGGAAATGGAAGGGAGCCAAATCAGCTTCATCATCAGAGCCACCTACGATGTTCTTCCCACACCCAAGAACTTAAACCAATGGTTTGGAGAAGATCCTTCTTGTGCACTCTGTCAAACCCCTGCAACACTCCGTCACATCCTCACTGGCTGCAAAATCAGTTTGTCTCAAGGCCGCTACACCTGGAGGCACAACCAGGTCTTGAGACAGCTGGCGATCACCCTGGAGGAAAAGAGAAATAACAACAAGGCCCTCCCTCCCCCAATCCCTAGTCACTCAATCACCACTCAGTTTGTAAGAGCAGGACAACTCCCACCAAAACCATCTGCAAGAGTGGAGGCAACCCTTCTGGACTCTGCCCGGGACTGGAAAATGCAGGTTGACTTGGACCACAAACTCATCTTCCCGCCTGAAATCATTACAACCAGCTTCAGGCCGGACCTGGTCTTGTGGTCAACCTCCCAGAAGACTGTGTTCATTGTTGAACTAACTGTACCATGGGAAGCAGCAGTTGGTGAAGCATATGAGCGCAAACAACTGAGGTATGCGGACATAGCAGCCGAGGCAGAGCAGCGCGGCTGGCGTGCCCGAGTGCTTCCAGTTGAAGTCGGGTGCAGAGGCTTCGTTGCTACGTCCACAACCAAGCTCCTCAAAGGAATGGGATTGAGAGGTCAGGCCTTCCGGCGGGCTGTCAAATCGCTGTCGGATGCTGCTGAACAAAGTAGCAGATGGATATGGTTCAAGAGAAAGGACCCAAACTGGGCTGCTAAATGACATCTAGGGGTAAAGGCAGAGGGGGGCACACCTGGGACGCCAGATGTCGCCGTTGAGCCCTCCGGAGGTGTCGTGGGCCTATCAACGAAACACCAGTGAAGGAGGGTGCCCACCTGAAGACCCCAGTGAAGCTTTTTCCCCTAACCCCCCACACCCCACTCAACACTAACTGCTGATTAATCTGAGGGATTGTACTATCTAGTCCTATGAGCTCAACTATATATATATATATATATATATATATATATATATATATATATATATATATATATATATATATATATATATATATATATACTACCGTTCAAAAGTTTGGGGTCACCCAAACAATTTTGTGGAATAGCCTACATTTCTAAGAACAAGAATAGACTGTAGAGTTTCAGATGAAAGTTTTCTTTTTCTGGCCATTTTGAGCGTTTAATTGACCCCACAAATGTGATGCTCCAGAAACTCAATCTGCTCAAAGGAAGGTCAGTTTTGTAGCTTCTGTAACAAGCTAAACTGTTTTCAGATGTGTGAACATGATTGCACAAGGGTTTTCTAATCATCAATTAGCCTTCTGAGCCAATGAGCAAACACATTGTACCATTAGAACACTGGAGTGATAGTTGCTGGAAATGGGCCTCTATACACCTATGTAGATATTGCACCAAAAACCAGACATTTGCAGCTAGAATAGTCCTTTACCACATTAGCAATGTATAGAGTGTATTTCTTTAAAGTTAAGACTAGTTTAAAGTTATCTTCATTGAAAAGTACAGTGCTTTTCCTTAAAAAATAAGGACATTTCAATGTGACCCCAAACCTTTGAACGGTAGTGTGTATATATATATATATGTATATGTATATATATATGTATATGTATATATATATATATGTGTATATGTGTGTGTATATATATTTATATATATATATATATATATTTTACATGTTGTCCCTTGTCTCTAGGTCTTAATGTTGACACTACAGAATGATCCACCCACTCTGGAGACTGGTGTCGAGGACAAGGAAATGCTAAAAAAGTACGGCAAATCATTTAGGAAGCTAATAACTCTGTGCCTTCAGAAGGAACCTGCCAAAAGGTTAGTTTCACTTTCAGTTTGTTTGGTAATAATGTTTGATTTAAAAAAATGCCCTGGTTAAAGGAGAACTGCGTTTATTTTAGAATATGACCTATTGCAATCAAGTGACCAAAGTCACGTCTTGGTGAAGATTTATGATCGTTAATTTTTAGCTCTATTTTTTTAATGCCTGGCTGGCGATGGACTGATACACCTTCCACCATCCACTTCTAGCTCACATCCACATTATGGACACCCCTGGCTTATTGTTTACAATCCCTATGATAAACAAGTAGACAAAAGTTGTATTTTATTTTATTTTTGTTGCAGTCTAACATTTAAAAATCGTCCCTTTCTGGGTGGGTTGCATTGCAGCTAATGGGAGCAATCAATTCTACCTCTAAATCATTTTAAAAATGCATTAAAAAACCGCCAACAATACTCCATTTATGTTCCGTAATCTGTACAATAACCAAGCTGTAGCGACATTGTTATTGTAAGAGCGAACACGCAGGAACTCTTTTTCCAGCGGAGTAACACATCGGCATGCTTCGGTATTAGCCGTAAAAGCTAGCTATGGCAAGAGATAAGCTGGCTTCTACGTCAGCAGTCAAATCGCGTTTGAGTTTGTAGTGCACAACACAATGAGATAGGACAGCAGTCTGTACTGAGTGAAAAACATGAACAATCATATTATAGTATCTGTAAAGTATTAGCCCACATTTCATATTCTGTTTGTACACAGCTATGCACTGTAGTTGTTATAACACGTATGACGTGCTGCATGTATCATAATCAATATTAAAGTGACTCACTCAATGGACAGTTGTGCGTTTGGTCAAGCTGACTCTGGACGTAATTTTGGCTAAATACTCCATTTATGTCAAAATAGCATGTCTCCAAGTTCCACATTGACAGAATCAAAGTCACGCCGACCTCACTCTCTGGGCTTCTGTCTGCGCCAACGTTTCACCTTCTCTTTGTGTTCGCTTCCAGAAGCAATAGTTCATCCTCCGTATATTCAGCTTCAAAAAGATAAGGTTGTGAATCCTCATTTGTCTAAAAATAGTCCTCTTCATTGTCTGTTACCAAGTCTGTCATGATTAGAAAACTCTCGTGTTTGTGTCCAGAAGTAGGAACCCACATTTGTTGCCGGAAGTCGCAAGTTTGCTGCTATGGAAACAGAAATAAATGCACTGGGGAAATCAGCTCCGGTAATGCTTAAAATGACCACAATATAGTAAATATTGTACATATTGTTATGAAAGTGTCTGTTTCTAAAAAAAGTGCAGTTCCCCTTTAAGGCCCACCTTATTGTGAATTATTTTCTAAACATTGTCTTCTTCTTTTCAGGCCCACAGCTGCAGAACTCTTGAAAAGTAAATTATTTCAAAAGGCTAAGGTATTTATTTCTTCTCCTCAAAACATGTTTACGGTTCCTCTTTGTTGAATCTTTTATGGTATGCTTGCGACTATGTGCTCTATGGAGAACATCCATGCCAGAGGTGTCAAACTCCTTTTCGTTGAAGGCCACATTGCAGTTATGGCTGCCTTTAGAGGGTAGCGATCAATATATACAGTACATGCCAAAAGTTTGGACACACCTTCTCCTCATTCAATGTGTTTTCTTTATTTTCATGACTATTTACATTGTAGATTGTCACATCAAAACTATGAATGAACACATGTGGGGTTATGTACTTAACAAAAAAAGGTGAAATAACTGAAAACATGTTTTGTATTCTAGCTTCTTCAAAATAGCCACCCTTTGCACTGATTACTGCTTTGCACACTTTTGGCATTCTCTCGAACTTCAAGGGGAAGTCACCTGAAAGGGTTTTCACTTCACAGGTGTCATAGTTTTGATGCCTTCAGTGACAATCTACAATGTAAATAGTCATGAAAAATAAAGAAAACACATTGAAATGAGAAGGTGTGTCCAAACTTTTGGCCTGTATGTATAAATGTTTAATTGCTTCATAATGTTACACACTTGCATTTGATTACTATGGATAACTTGCTTTCAATGCTTTAAAATTACAGTGCTCGGAAATATCCTGTTACATGACTAGGTATTGCAATTTAAAAAATATGCAGTTGCATTTAGTATTTTTTTCTGTCAAAATTAAAAGAACAAGAACATTTGGTAAGAGAGAATTAAGTGGTTTATTGACGCACACTATTCCCAGGCTTTAGCGGGCCACTTAAAATTATGTGGCAGACCAGATTTGGGCCCAGAGCCTTGAGTTTGTTACCTGTGATCTATGCTAATTAATAATTAGTTGTTTACATTGTGCTATAGACTTCACGCCATTATCCTCTAACTCGGTGGTCCCTAACCTTTTTGTAACTGCGGACCGGTCAACGCTTGAAAATTTGTCCCACGGACCAGTGAGTGGCGGGATGTTTTTTTTTTTTGTCATAAAAAAATACAATTATGTGTGCTTACGGACTGTACCCCTGCAGACTGTATTGATCTATATTGATATATAATGTAGGAACCAGAAATATTAATAACAGAAAGAAACAACCCTTTTGTGTGAATGAGTGTAAATGGGGGAGGGAGGTTTTTTGGGTTGGTGCACTAATTGTAAGTGTATCGTGTGTTTTTTATGTTGATTTAATAAAAATAAAAATATATATACATATATATGTATTTTTTTAATATATTTTTTTATTTCTTGTGCGGCCCGGTACCAATCGATCCACGGACCGGTAGCGGGCCGCGGCCCGGTGGTTGGGGACCACTGCTCTAACTCATACAGTATTTTCCTGTATTTACGCCTAACAACATATATTCTTATTCAATCTTTGCATACATTTTTTGTGTCATTAATTTAGTAACTAACACAACCAATAATCAATGATACATTTCTCATTATACAGAACAGAGAATATTTGGTGGAAAAGCTTTTGTGCCGTGCACCAAAAATCTCCCAGAGAGCAAAGAAGGTATGTTGACACTCGCACTTCCCTGTAAAACAACTGTGTTATTGACTAAACACAACACATAAAGTGTAAGTAACTGGGATTGAGTGGAGTCCCTCCATCACAATGTTGCATTTACAGTCAACATGAGTGATTCATTCTGGCTTTCTGCAACACCTGAGACACTTTGCGCCCAAACTGTTTTGTCGATAGAGTGAAAATACGGGCGGGCTTCTGTCGCAAGAGTCACGTGGGGTAAATGTACTGACACCTTTTTGGCCCCGCTGTATCCCTGTACATAAGAAATTAAAACACTTAGCTACAACAATCAAACCTCTGCTTGCCTGATTGCTCACTTCTTTGACCAGCACTGCTTTCTGGGATATTGAGCAGTTTTTTTTAGGAATCGTGTCACTTAATTAATTATTGGCAAGGCAATTTGTGTGAGGCAGAGTGGGTGAGTGCAAGGATGGAAATTCACTGACACGGTCAGGAGTAAATGGAGGGCATGGTGGATAGCACGGTTGCTACGGTGGGTAACGTGCATATTACCCACACACCAGGGTGTCAATAAAGGGGACGCAACCACTGATACTACTGCATAACAAAAACGTTGGTAGTGGGGTAAACACATGAAAGCGTCTTCTGTTTTGCATATGGATTTTCATTGTGTCACAATTAATTTCCTACATACATAAGTTTAGCAATTTATCAATTCTGTGAGTCTCTTTGTCTGTCTGTCTGTGTGTGTTGATATGTGTGTGTGTGTGTGTGTGTTAGTCCTGGGTATGACTCAAAACTGCATCCGGTGATGAGGCTTCAGTTCTGGAGTTTTGGGGAAGGTGGAGTTACCCCTCAGTCATCATTACTCCCAGGTCCACCCTGACCCGGGGTGGTAGTACCTGTCAGGGTCCCAGCTATGGGTTAAAATAGCTTGCAGAGACCGCCTCAAAAGTCTCTGCCTCATTGACCAGTGCCTACTGGCTAACCACTTGGTTATAGGCTACGGGAGAAAACCCCTAACGAAAAATCTGTGGCGAGGACCCGCATTAGGCAGTCACCAACAGACCGGTGCTCTGGCAGTCCTCTGCAACACCATGCGGCAGAAGGTCGTCATGAGCTTTTCATGCCACTGGAGGACACCACATGGGGCCAAGACAAAACAGTGCGGGTAGAGACTGCACACTTCTACCACCACTTAAATCAATTCACTGCGCAGGTGTTTTGCTCCTCCTCAGCACTACCCCCAACCTCCCCGCCCTCAAGTCCTGCGGCGATGGGGAAGGGTGGCTGGTACAGGTCAAGGATGTGACTGGCAGTACCTAGCCCAACCCTGCACGTAGGCGGCGTGCGAGTGAAGGTCGCTGTGGCATGGGATGGAACAGCATGCCTCCCCGGCAGCTTCGCACGTGACTGAGCAGCACCGCTCTGCTCACCCTGAAATGGGAAGGGCCTAGAAAAGGTGGCCTAAAAATGGTCTGTTCCTCATCGCCCGGGCAGCCTACCGCAGCTGCCGGGCCATCCCTTTATGCGGTCGAAAACAATCGTACAAGAGAAACAAAATTCCCTTCACAATAGCGTCATGGAACGTCCGCACACTTTTGGATGTGCGTGATCTCTCCTGCCGCCCGCAGCGAAGAACAGCACTCGTTGCGCATGAACTAAACCGATACGGCATTGACATAGCCGCCCTGAGCGAAACCCGCTTACATGGGGAAGACTCAATTACGGAGACGGGAGAAGGCTACACTTTCTTCTGGAAGGGTCATCCAGAAGGCTCCCGTCGTCTACATGGAGTGGGTTTTGCCGCCAGGACAAGCCTTCTTCACAATATCCCAGAGTCTCCAGTGGGTATAAGCGAAAGGCTCATGACGTGGCGTGTACCACTCACCAAAAATCGCCATGTCACCCTTATCAGCGCCTACGCCCCAACCCTGGATGCAGACCTCGAGAGCAAGGACACATTCTATGCCTCACTAAACTCCGCCATTGAGGAAACGCCTCCCACCGACAAGCTCATACTCCTCAGGGATTTTAACGCGAGGGTGGGCTCTGACAGTGGGCTCTGGACCGGAACACTTGGTCAGCACGGGGTTGGTAGGCTTAATGATAATGGGCTTCGCCTCCTTATACTCTGCTCTGAACATCAGTTGATCATCACCAACACCCTGTTCCAGCTCAAGGATAAATTCAAGACCTCCTGGCAACATCCTCGCTCCAAACATTGGCACCTCCTCGACTATATTATCACCCGTCGTAGAGACAGGAAGGAGGTCCTAATCTCCAGAGCGATGCGTGGAGCGGACTGCTGGACTGACCATCGAATGATCAGAGCCAAATTTCAGATGGAAGTCCGCCCCCAACTGAAGAAAACATCACGAAACAAGAGACTCAACTGTGAAGCACTCAAATCCAAGCACTCTGTAGACCAGCTCAGAGCACAGCTTGCAGATTATTTGTCTGCAATCCCTGATACCCACCTGGACCCTGACATCAACACCTGCTGGAACTCCCTAAGAACTGCCATCCATCAGGCAGCAGAGGAGTCCCTTGGGTACACCAGGCGTAAACATCAGGACTGGTTTGACAACAGTGCACTGGATATCCATAAACTTCTCCAGGCAAAACACAAAGCCCATGCTGCTTACCTGGCCAACCCACAATCCATCACACTAAAGACTCGACTCTCCTCCATAAGAGCCGAAGTCCAGCGTATCCTCAGAGCCATGGAAAATGACTGGTGGATCAAGAAAGCCAGCGAGATCCAACTTTATGCTGACACAAACAATTCCCATGGATTTTATGATGCCGTCAAATCCATATATGGTCCACAGAGAAAAAACCTAACCCCAGTCAGATCGGCAGACGGAGTCACCCTCTATAAGGACACACCCCAGATCCTAAATAGATGGGCTGAACATTTCAACACTCTCCTTAACTCCGAAAATCCCTCTGACCAGGACATTTTCACCAATTTCCCAACCACTCCCCCTGTCGACCACCTGGACTCCCCGCCTACCTTTGCTGAGGTCCTAAAAGCCATCAAGGGCCTAAAAAACAACAAAAGCCCAGGCCCTGACGGTATCCCAGCTGAGGTGCTGAAGTTTGGTGGCTATCTCCTCACCCGCCGGCTTCACCAATTGGTTGATTCCATCTGGTCCTCTGAAGCCATCCCCCAGGAATGGAAAGATGCTGTTATAATAACCATCTTTAAGAGGAAAGGTGACAAAGCCGACTGTGTAAACAGCAGAGGAATTTCCCTGCTCTCGGTTGCTGGGAAAGTTCTTGCTCTCTCGTTTAGTTACTCACATCTCTGAGAACATCCTGCCTGAATCACAGTGTGGATTCAGAAGAGATCGCAGTACTACTGACATGATCTTTGTAGCCAGGCAGGTACAAGAAAAGTGCCGGGAACACCACCGGGATCTGTACATCGCCTTCATCGACCTGTCCAAGGCATTTGACACTGTAAACCGGAATCTCCCCTGGGACTTACTGGGAAGGCTGGGGATTCCGCCAAAGTTCCTCAACATCCTGAGACAACTACACGATGGAATGCGAGCCTGTGTCCGCATTGGAGGCCAGCAATCCCCCTCTTTTAATGTGAAAGTTGTGGTCAGGCAGGGATGTATCCTAGCCCCTGTCATATTCAACCTCTTTCTCTCAGCAGTCACCCTCCTCACACACAAAGCTCTGGGAACCACAGATGGCATCCACATACAGTTCCGGCTGGACGGCAGTCTCTTCAACATCCGGCGCCTCCAGGCCTTCACTGAAATTACAAAACAACAGATCGTAGAACTTCAGTATGCTGACGATTGTGCTCTCCTTGCCCACACGCCAGAATCTCTACAACGTGCACTTAATGTGGTCTCATCCACATACAGTGCCTTAGGACTCAAGGTCAACATTTCAAAAACACAGATCATTGCGCAACACTCTACCCACCAGTCAGAAGTGCCTGTCTTCAACATTGATGGTCAGCAGCTCACCATCGTTCCACATTTCACCTACCTCGGAAGTGTCCTATCCCCCACCTGTAACATCGATAATGTCATCCAGGTCTGTGTTGGTTTAGCGTCTGCTGCCTTCGGTAGACTCAAAACCAGGGTCTTCCTGAACAGAAACCTGATAGTTTCCACCAAAGCAGCTGTTTACAAAGCAGTTTGTCTGTCCACACTGCTATACGGCTCGGAAGCCTGGACCCCTTACCAAAGGCACGTCAGAATCCTGGAGAGATACCACATCCGCTGCCTGCAACGGATCCTGGGTCTGACCTGGGAGGACAGAGTCCCACATGTGGATATTTATGACCGGACCCAAACACCCAGCATCCAAGTGTTCCTTGCGCAAAGACATCTGCGCTGGGTGGGGCATGTAATCCGCATGCCCGCCCAGAGGCTCCCCCGACAGATCCTCTACGGCCAACTCCAGGAAGGCTGTAGGTCTCCTGGGGGTCAGCGGAAACGCTACAAGGACCACATAAAAACCCTCCTGAAGCGCTGTGTTATCCAGCCTTCCGCACTGGAAGTCTTGGCTGCTGTTCGCCACACCTGGCGCAACTGCAGTCACGCCGGCATTGCTCATCTCCAGGAGCAGACCACTGAGAGGAGAAAACAACAACGTTTACAGCGACATCAGCACGCTGCAGGTGCCCCCATCTCAAGCGTGGACTACATCTGCCCCACATGTGGCAAACCATGTGGGTCGCGCATTGGCCTGCACAGCCACATGCAATGGCATATACGAAACCCCCCTCAATAACCCATTACTGGAGCAACGTCATCATCGTAATCGATGGACAGCCAAAGAGAGAGAGAGAGAGTGTGTGTGTATGTATATGGAGATATACCTGTATATGTATGTATGTATGTGCTGTGTGCGTGCACATGTATGTACGTATATACATACATATACTTGTATGTTTGTATATGTATGTATGAATGTATATGTTTGTGTGTGTGTGTATATATGTATATGTATGTATGTATGTGTATATATGTATGTATGGATGTGTATATATTTATATGTATGTATGTATGTGTA
>NC_084744.1:38739665-38799665 GCF_033978785.1 Entelurus aequoreus | reverse complement strand
AGGTCTACACAAGAGGCAGAATTGTCCTAGAGGTCCTTACTTACAGGACCTAACATGATCCAATTAAAAGAGTAAATGTGTTTGTGAGAGTGCCACATTTTTCACTAACAGGAGTGAAATGCAGGAAGTAAGAGAGGTACATGTTGGAGAGTACTAATATGACAGTCCTGTCTTTTATTATTCATATCAATCTCACAGCTTTAAAAATACAGTTGGTATGGTATGGTACAATGCATTTTATACAACTATTTGTGCATGTGAGTGGAATAACCAGCAGAGGGTAGCCTTCCACCAATTTATCATGATGAAGTATATGTACTGTGTAGGGAAACTGGCAAGGCTGTCTTACATTTGAGGTAACCTTCAATTGTCTACAAATATGATATAATACTGAGTCTTCTGCTTCAGGTTCTATTTACTCCCTGCAGGAACTCATAGCTTAGTATTTCATTCTTGGATGAAAAAGTTTATTAATTACTATTTATCTACATTACCAAAGGGGTAGTGCCTCTTTTTAACTTTGTTGCTGCCTAAAGCCAGTGCTAGTCGCTTACTGCTGCCTTGTAACACTGTTGTGCTCTCATAACTGACTGTAGCTCACATTGCTTTATGAGCCAACTGCTGCTTGCAGTAACGTAGCCAATACTTCATCTGCTTTCTTGTATTATGTTATGTAGTAGTATAATTTATATCGCACTGGCACTTTATAGATCCAAGTTGAATATTGGATATTAGTTTCATATTGCAATATAAACTTGTGATGCATTGAGCTTATTCCTGCCCAGTGCTTCATTCATTGTGTGCTTTGTCTACTCAACTGATGCACTTTATCACTTGATATGCAAATACCAATCTTGTTAATGTAACTAATGTACAATTAAGCATTTTGATTAAAATATTTGCCTTTTAGCAGGTAACAGTCAAATTGACTTAGTGCCATCAGGTACATTTACACAATCTAATGGAATCCAATACAAGAGCACCATCTTAGATCATAAGATTCTAATGCTAATGAACATAAGTAAAAATAATTGAGTTACACATTTTTTAGCTTTTATGTCAAAAGTTCCAATAGTTTGTTTACTCTCCATACTTCTATAATAATAATAATGGATTAGATTTGTATAGCGCTTTTCTAGGCACTCAAAGCACTTCACAGAGAAGTGAGAAGCCATCATTCATGTATAAAACAAAATTTAAAGCATTTTGCATTTGCCTTTAAATAGTTATATTCCTTTCTTGATGTCTATGATCTGTAAAAAATTATCAATTACAGGCACACGTGTCCAAAAAATATCATTACTAAATCATTCTCAAGTCATTAAAATTAATTGTGCTGGCTTGGTCCTGGTGCAGGTGAGGCGGGTCCCAGGCTCCAGTGGCCACCTGCACAAGACGGAGGACGGAGACTGGGAATGGAGCGATGACGAGCTGGAGGAGGGCAGTGAGGAAGGCAAGGCGGCGGTGAACCAGGGCAGGGTAGGCCAGACTTCATTTACAGCTTACATATGATGATATGATGTCTGTTTTGGTGATTAAACTTGTATGCAGTGAGATATGACACCAGCATCCATTTGTAATTTTAAATCAAGCAGCAAATTGGAAACACGATCTCCCAGTTTTTAAATTCCTGCCAAGGTCGAGCATTTGACATTTCCAAAAGCAGTGACAATGATTTAGGAAATACAGGTAAAGTTTCATCCTGATCCAAAAGAATGAAATTTGATCAAATCTGATGAGATCTGCAAAGAAAGTAATTGAAAAAGTGAAATAGGATTTACTGCCAGATGAGCAGTCTGTATCCAACTATCTGAAACTTGTTTAAAGCCTCACACATTGCAAGCAGTTCAAATTGAGTATGATGTTCTAATTATATGGTATACATTTAAAACAAAATGATTTAGGGCTACACCTAACGATGAATTCTTAAATCGATTACTCAATCATTTTTTCAACTCATCAAATCTGTAAATTGTATCGACCTGTTTTTACTGTAGTGTTGCAACACATTTTACGAATGAATTCCTCCCAAAATACAGCAACAGTTTAAGTGTATAGAAAGGCACATGGTTCTGTCAGCAATACAAAAGTCAATTACTTACAGAGCTGCTTTACTTCCTCTGCCATGCTGGAGGATCAGTCTTGTATGCTGCCTTTTTAAGTGCAGCAGTTTACACAGCAACATCTTGTTCTGTTTTCTATGACCTTTTTTTTTCAATCACAAGGCTTATTTTCCACATTTGTGTCTTATTTAACGTGCGTGGCTATCTGTCTTTGACACCTCTGTGCAAGGCGCCTGTCGATCATCAATGACTTTGACCAAGTTGACAATGAATTAAAATGATTTAAAGACAGAACATTCCCCCATCACAAAGGAAGTTCCTCACATAATTAAGAATGGGTACCGTTCACTTTTGAACCGATTCAGTACCTGTGTATGGATACCGGTACTAATTTTTAGTACTTTTGTGTGTGTTCATGAATCTTAATTGATGGATAAGAAAATGTTATTTTTGTTAATGAAACATTTAAAACGAGCTGATTATGATTACTGTGCTGTCCAATTGTTGTTTCTTGTTTTCCTTCTACATTTGAGTCTCATTTACATTGCAGTTGCACTTCCAAGACATTAGTTGGCAGCACTGATCAGGCTATCTCATAGTCATGCATAAAGAGAGTATGGCCAACTAAACAACAGGCTACCAAGGTTTTGTGCAACTGTGCCTGGATGCATGCAATTGCTGTCTTTTCCACGTTAGTTTTCCTGACGGAATAAACCACAATTTTTTCAACTACAGTATATATTGTACTAAACAAACTCCAGCTCATAAACTTACAATAAAACATTTTGTCAAAGTGTAATTTTGCGGCCGTATTTGACGCACTCTGCTGCTGCATTTATGCAATCTTTTGTGACCAGCAGGCACTCTTAACACGCACTCGACGACGCAAGAAATGTAAAAAAAAACAAAAACAAAACAGAACAACCGAAAAAATGACTTATTACCCTCATCTTGCTCAATGTTGGTAGTAGTCATGGCGCCCTGTAGTCAGGTGAGTATCTTTTGGACATTGAGGATATCACCTGAAACTGAGTTGGCCATACTCTCTTCATACACAACTGTGGGCTATCTACAGTATGTCGTCTAACTCTGAGCTAGCTTTTTCCATGAAGCTGAATGGGTTATGTTGAGCCCTACAACGTGTTAATACTGAAAGTAGTGTGCTTATTAAACACCACCTGTTTGATTGTACCATTCATCTTAGAGTTTTCATTACTGAATTTGGACGTGTTGTAATCGCCATGTAAAATTGCTAATGCTCTAGTAGCCTGACTATTGTAAATCCATTGTAAATTAGCATTAAAGCTAGCACATTTGGAAGAGTGGAGCCTTACTTTACATTTAAAGGTTTTCTACCAAGCATACTTGCTTTGTTGGTGTTAAAAATTGCAACATTACTTAAAGGGAGTTTGGCTGAGTGATTGTTTCCTTTAGCCAGTGTTTAGTCTGCAACCAGATGTGACGTTATGCACAACAAAGGTATTGAAATATGGCACCGTGATTTTATGTGAATCGATACTCGGTAGTACCGACAGAATTCGGTCAATGCCTATAAAAGTATCGAATTCGGTACACTTCCCTACATATAATTAATTCATCCCTTTTTTTTTTTGTCCTGTTCAGCCATTCAGGCAAATCATATTGTTGATGTAAATGCACATATCTGCTGTACAGATGTATTTACTTTACAAAAGAGAAGTGTAGGATACTTTTTGCCTTACTGGTATTGGACTTTACCAAATAGATTTATTTAATCACTAATAATCCATCCATCCATCTATCCATTTTCTACCGCGTGTCCCTTTTGGGATTGCGGGGGGTTGCTGGAGCCAATCTCAGCTGCATTCGGGCGGTAGGCGGGGTACACCCTGGAGAAGTCGCCACCTCATCGCAGGGCCAACACAGATAGACAACATTCACACTCACATTCACACACTAGGGCCAATTTAGTGTTTCCAATCAACTTATCCCCAGGTGCATGTCTTTGGAGGTGGGAGGAAGCCGGAGTACTCTGAGGGAACCCACGCAGTCACTGGGAGAACATGCAAACTCCACACAGAAAGATCCCGAGCCCGGGATTGAACTTAGAACTACTCAGGACCTCCGTATTGTGAGGCAGATGCACTAACCCCTGTATCACCGTGCTGCCCACTAATAATAAACCATCTAACAAAATCCATGCAGACCAAAACCACAACCGCCTTGGTAAATGTAAATATTGGATGTTTCCACCTCTGAAAAGTGACCACACACACAATACAATTCCCATTATGTACCTTGCTTACATGCATACAGGAAAAAGGTTAACATACAGCAACGCCAATGTTGTGTTGCATACAAGGAGTGTATGCACTCCCCCTATAAATAGCCTTTCGTTTAGTCCGAAATCAGATTCATGCAGACTAATTATCCCACGATCGGAATACAAGAATAATCTCCTCCTAAATATGCCCAACCCAACATATGATATTTGCAATGAATATGTACAGTATGTATTTATATTTTTAAAGATGGTGACATGTAGTGCGCATATGCCAGCTCGCCTGTGTGATTGTTGCATGATTTACATTTTGTTGGTTTGACTCCATTTAAATGGCATTAAGAAACTCTGGAATGTTTTTCCTTCTTTGTTCTCTGCAGTCTCGACGGGTCAAGGAGGAGACCAAAGATGTGAGTTTGGTCCCTTTTTTGTCTTTAAACATGCAAATGTATTGTGGTGAAAAGATGACATGCTTAGGAATGTTTTGCTTATATGTCTCACTGTGTTGAGGTGACAACTTGTCCAGGCCAGGTGTACTTTGCTCTCTGCCTGGGTGCAGCTGGGATAGGCTCCAGCCCCCCCGCAATTTCAAACAGGACAAGCGGTACACAATGGATGGATGGATAGCCTCCCTATTAATTATGCTCTATTGCAACACTCGGAAGAAGAGCAGTGTTTTTTAAAATGCTATTACTGGGCTAGGCCTTTTTTTTTTTTTTAATAATGTCCTGCCCACCTTCTCAGGCAAATCATATAGTAGATGCCCATATCGGCTGTTCAGATTTACTTTACAAAAGAGAAGTGTAGGATACTTCTCTTGTTGCCTTATTTGTATTTTGACTTTATTAAATGTATTTATATTATCATTTGGTGCAGCCGGGCCAGAGCAGGAGGGGATAGAAAGAGAAAAAAAGGAAGACAGAGGGGGGAATTGTGGGGACAAGAGGGGGATTAGACAGAGAGACAAAAACAACAACAGCAAACACAACAACAACAACAACAACATCAGCAAATACGACATGTACAAATATGATGGTAAAAGTAGTAGCAAATAAGCAGTTAGCGAAAATAAAAAATAATACAGAAATGACAATGAGCATTATTACACTAAAAATGGAGCAATATGAATACCAATAGAAATAGTGCTATTGATAATAAACAATACCAATACTTTACCTTTATTATCAACAATACAATTGTTCAAATGCAACAATACATATACGTAATGATAACTTGAGATACGAAAGAATGCAGAAAAATGGAGGGGAAGAAAGAGAAGCAACCTAAATAGATTTAATTATTTATTTATTCTTTTTTTAAAAATATATTTTATGAATATTATTATTATTATTATTATTTATTTATTTATTTTATTGATTTATTTTCCCCTACCTCAGGGGGGGGACTCGGCGGGGCGGTTGCTGGTTGTTCCATCTCCATCGTTGGGGTCCCTGCGGGTGGGGTGGGTGGTTCCCGTGGCCCCGTGCTGGGTGGTCCTGTGGCGGCTGGCTTGGGTGGGGTGGCCGGGGGCTGGCCTCGCCGCGCTCTCCGGGGGTGGGGGGTGGGCTCATGGGGGCCCGGTTACCGGTGGGGCGGGGGCGGTCTTCCCGTCCGGTTTCGGGGGGTCTCCGGGCCCCTCGGGCGGGGCGTCCCGCCTTTCTGTCCGTGTGGGGTGTGGTCTCTCGCTGGCTTGGGGTCTGGCTGCCCCCTGCTTTTCTTGTGCCTTGTCCTCTGCCGGGTGCGTCTGTCTGCGGCCTGCTGCTGGCCTTTGTGGGCGGCGCGGTGGGCCAGGCTCTGGGGTTCCTGTCGCTGCCCGGCTTGGCTGCGTGGGGGCGGTGGTCCCTGGTTCCCTGGGCACCACACCTACTGTTTGTGGGATGGGCTCTCGGGGAGGCTGGGGCCGTACTCTGGCTCCCGCACACACTGGGAGTCAAATGTATTGTACATGCAAATTCACATATACTCACATACATACATACACACATACATAGGTACCTACGCTCCCACATACATATACAAATAAATACAGTACATATTTACACACTCAAAGTTCGTACATCCACACGCACACTCATTATACAAACATACTGTATACACATACTGTACATATACATTCACTGTACAAACATACATATACACATACTGTACATATACACTCACTGTACAAACACACACATACATATACTGTACATATACATTCACTGTACAAACACATATACACATACTGTACATATACATTCACTGTACAAACACACATACTGTATACACATACTGTACATAGACATTCACTGTACAAACACACACATACACATACTGTACATATACATTCACTGTACAAACACACATATACACATACTGTACATATACATTCACTGTACAAACACAGATATACACATACTGTACATATACAAGTACATATGCACACATACACTCATGCACATAATCACGTTTCATCAAACATATATTAACGTTGTTGCCCTAGGGTAAACTGGGTATAACACATGGCACACTGACAAAGCTTAACCTATTGTTACTATAACAATCTACAAGGTTAATGTGGGCTAGGACTTTGATGACGACTGTAGAGCTCCTGTTGAAATCTAATAAGCATATCGCTCTTCCTTGATTGTTGCCAATCGACTTTTTTAGTGTTAAGCTGAATCCTGACTTGATTGCCACCCAGGATGTAATACAATTTTCACAGTTCTCTCTCTTGTTTTGTCACTTGCAGGATGAGGAGAATATCAACTATGTTCCTATTGATGGGTTATCCATCCAGCATCCCCAGGTGAAAGATGCCACTAAAGCACTCATTTGTTGTGGGTCAATGACCTTGACTGCACATTTATTGTCTGAGCTTGCATTTGTGTACATATGTATCTCCTGGAGGGATGCACTAAGCTATAATAAGTCCGTCCGCCTGCCTGTGAAAACTCACTTCTATTATAACCCATTTTCAACTGCGTTTGTCATTTTAGAAATGATCCAGAACAGTTTTGGTTGGTGTCCTGTGCCCCTGATAGGCATCAGCCATTTCCTACCTCAATACTTTCGTTTGAGCTGTGCAAAGAGCCCATTTATGCTGTACTGCTACAATCTTACTGTTTTGGTTTTTATTGTGGCGTGTGTTTGTCAAATTACAGCGTTTTGTGGTCACTGCCACTATCCTCGCTTTGATAAAACACTCAATCTGTGTAAAAAAAATGCAATACACTATCTTCGATCATGAGACAAAATATCAATATAAGTAATAATTACCAATATACATAATGTATTTCTTCATATATTAAATCAGACACTTTCAGACTGTTAATAATTACATGTATATTTTTATTTGTAAGCAATTTTTCCCCAAATAATTTCTTCTGTTCACGGTCACAAACTAGAGCCTATTCCAGTTATACTGTACACCCTAAGCTGGTTACCATTCAATTACAGAGCATTATGGTTCACTGAACTTTATTGTCACACAAGCACACATGAGATGGCACTAAATTTAGTCCCCAAGGTACTAGATTTAGCCACAAGAACAATAGTATGTACGGTACATGATAATGTAAAAATAATGTGACAAAGAGTAGGGAATAAATAGCAAAGGTTAGTTTATATGAATGCATTGAAAATAGAAGAGAATACAAGTTAAAAGGTTTAAGTGTAATCTTGCTGTGCAAGTAGAATGTAAAAACATTGACAGCAATGATTGATAACTATTTCAAATAATCAACAGTATTATATATTTTGTCACACTTGTTCCGCTTCAATTGCGACTTCACCACATCGCAGATTATTTTCAGATTTGTTTTGTATTTTTAAGCATATTCTACAACAAGTTTGCCCACCTTTAAGCATTGTCAAGCATATAACGGGTTAAAGGAACTATTAATAACAATCCTACAGTAGTATTAGCCACTAGATGAGACCAAACAAATCAGATCATGCTGTTCAGTATTGTGACAACTGATTGGCTCAGGCAGTATTTCTATAATGGCTTACAAGAGTTTAAATGGGACTAAAGGCTGTTATTGCATGTATAAATGGCACTTTAATTAAAAGAAAATTATTTAGATCATTGTAAAGTGTTTTTTATGCTCTAGCTATGAAAAATATTTGATTTATAATTAATCATTCCTACTTCGCGGAAATTAATTTATAGCGCTTATGTCCAGAACCAATTAACAGTGATAAACAAGGGGCGACTGTAATAAAATACAAAAGGCAAAAGCAGTGAAGATGTCACGTTGTGTAAATGGTAAATAAAAAGAGAATACAATGATTTGCAAATCCTTTTCAACTTCTATTCAATTGAATAGACTGCAAAGACAAGATATTTCATGTTCACACTGAGAAACTTTGTTATTTTTTGCAAATAATCATGAACTTAGAATTTAATGGCACAACACATTGCAAAAAAGGCATTTTTACCACTGTGTTACATGGTCTTTCCTTTTAACAACACTTTGGGAACTGAGGAGACACATTATTGAAGTGGAATTTTTTCCCATTCTTGCTTGATGTACAGTTTAAGTTGTTCAACAGTCTCCCTTCTGATATTTTAGCCTTCATATTGCACCACACATTTTCAATGTCTGGACTACAGGCAGGCCACTCTAGTACTGGCACTCTTTTACTATGAAGCCACGCTGTTGTAACACGTGGCTTGGCATTGTCTTGCTGAAATAAGCAGGGGCGTCCATGATAATGTTGCTTGGATGGCAACATATGTTGCTCCAAAACTTGTATGTACCTTTCAGCATTAATGGTGCCTTCACAGATGTGTAAGTTACCCATGCCTTGGGCACTAATACACCCCCATACCATCACAGATGCTGGCTTTTACACTTTGCACCTAGAACAGTCCGGATGGTTCTTTTCCTCTTTGGTCTGGAGGACACGACGTCCACAGTTTCCAAAAACAATTTGAAATGTGGACTCATCAGACCACAGAACACTTTTCCACTTTGCATCAGTCCATCTTAGATGAGCTCGGGCCCAGCCAAGCGGCGGTGTTTCTGAGTGTTGTTGATAAATGGCTTTCCCTTTGCATAGTAGAGTTTTAACTTGCACTTACAGATGTAGCGACCAACTGTAGTTACTGACAGTGGTTTTCTGAAGTGTTCCTGAGCCCACGTGGTGATATCCTTTACACACTGATGTCGCTTTTTGATACAGTTCTGCCTGAGGGATCGAAGGTCACGGGCATTCAATGTTGGGTTTTGGCCTTGCCACTTACGTGCAGTGATTTCTCCAGATTGTTTGAACCTTTTGATGATCTTACGCAGCGTAGATGGTGAAATCCCTAAATTCCTTGCAATAGCTGCTTGACATCCTTGTTTGTGAATGACTGAGCATTTCATGGAAGCTGCTTTTATACCCAATCATGGCACCCACCTGTTCCCAAGTAGCCTGTTCACCTGTGGGATGTTCCAAATAAGTCTTTGATGAGCATTCCTCAACTTTCTCACTCTTTTTTGCCACTTGTACCAGCTTTTTTGAAACATGTTGCAGGCATCAAATTCCAAATGAGCTAATATTTGCAAAAAATCACAAAGTTTTCCAGTTCAAACGTTAAATATGTCTTTGCAGTCTAGTCAATTGAACATAAGTTGAAAAGGATTTGCAAATCATTGTATTCTCTTTTTATTTACCATTTACACTACGTGACAACTTCACTGGTTTAGGGTTTTGTAGTACGCCCCTCTAAAATGTGCACCTGCTGACAGCACCTGCAAAAGACTGCAAGCAGTTTCCTATTGCGCAGTAAGGGCCTGATTTCAAATTCAAAGTCCAAATGAGCTAATATTTGCAAAAAATAACTAAGTTTACCAGTGTGAACATTACATATCTTATCTGGTTTTGGGTTTTGTAATATAATTAGTACAAAATAGTGTACATATTTATTAAAATAAAAAATGTATCTTTAAACTGCTGTAAATGTTGAGGTTTACAGGTCTTCTCTGCAGGCGACAGGTGACACATGGGAACACAAGTATGTGTCGTCATTGTGACGTTCACAGCCTGGCGTGCAGGATCTTATTGAGTGGAGGCCACTATTTGAGTATATATATAACCCAGCGTTATAGTTATAGTTTATTTTTATTTTCAACATGCATACAATTAGTACGTGATGCATTACATTTTCCAGTTTCTCTTTACAACATGTCTGAAAAGGAGTAGGAAGAAGCAGAGACTGTTTAATCTTGCCCATTATACATTTCATAGCAGTTACAAACACATTTGATTCATTTCATGTTCTCAACTTGTCCACAATTAATAAAGTTCTCAAAAAATAAGTAGTTTAAGTTTTAATTCAACTAATGAGATGATAAAGATGATCTTGTTATCAATAAGGTTCAACATGTTTATCAGAATTATTATTCTTTGTACTTTGTAAACACCTTTGAGTTTGAGCAGTTTCTTAAATTGAATCTTATTAGTACTTTGTTTGACTTCTTTGCTTAATCCATTCCATCATTTAATCCCACATACTGATATGCTAAATGTTTTAAGTGTTGTAGGTGCATACATATGTTTTGAATTACATTTTTCTCCAAGGATATATTTTTCCTCCCTTGCTGAGAAGAATTGTTGTAAATTCTTGGGTAGCAGATTATAGTTTGCTTTGCGCATGATTTAAGATGTTTGCAAATTCACTACATCGTTAAATTTGAATATTTTTAGTTCAATAGATAAAGGGTTTGAGTGTTCTCTATATCCAACATTATGTATTATTCAAACTGATCTCTTTAGTGAATGAAGTGTCATATTTTGCTGTATTCATTATTGACGTATTTCTTGCCACCTTATGTTGTATATTTGTATGAGATTTGTCATAGATTTGTCTGTTATTAGCAGACCACTTGTAGTATTATTATCCAAATTGTTAGTAAAGATATCAGTAAGTGTAGCACAGGGACTTGTAATTTTGTATGGCTTTGTGATTTTGCTATATAAACTGCTAAACATTGTACCCATGAAGTCATCACTGTAGGGCTGGGCGATATGGCCTTTTTTAAATATCTCGATTTTTAGGCCATGTATATATATAATATAATATCTGGATATTTTGCCTTAGCCTTAAATGAACACTTGATGCATATAATCACAGCAGTATGATGAATTTATGTGTCTACATTAAAACATTCTTCATCATACTACATTAATATATGCTCATTTTAAACTTTCACGCAGAGAAGGAAATCACAACTAAGTCAATTGACCAAAACTATTTATTAAACAGTTATGAAGCAGTGGCACAAACATTCATGTCATTTCCAAAACAGAAAGTGCAAGATTGTCAGAGACATTTTAAAACAAGCTATTAGTGCACTTTTGTGCATGATGTCACTAAGATGACATATCAAAACAACACTAAATTAAAGTGTACTTTTCGTACAGAACGCCACTACAATAGTTTAAAACAAATAAAGTGCACTTTTGTGCATGATGTCACACAAGATATTTCAATAACTGTCAAATAAAAATTTAGCTGCATAATAGTAAATCAAATAGTGTATGTCCTTCGCTATGTGGTAGGTTCCTGCGGACGTTATCTCCTTCTGTTGTTGACTATTTTTTTCATACGGTGTTGATGAGGAAATGGTAGCCTCGGCATTTTGTTGGTGTGTAACCGAACGGAGATATTGACATGCAGAGTTTCAAGCACTCGTCATTCTCTTTTCAAATGATCCTACAATTTAGCAGTGGTGATACTTTTTGTAGCAAAGCTTTTGCCGCATACTTGACATATTACGGTTGTCTGTTCAACATCTTTCCGCTTGAAGCCAAACCACCGGCAGACGATGGACCCCCTGCTGTTTTTCTTGGGAATTAATTCTTCCTTCATTTGTTACCAGATTCGCACCTTCTTTCTCTCGTATTACCACTCGCACCACAGCTAACGTTACCCATGTCACTACCTCTCTGCTCCGCGAGGGCGTATACGTATGTGACGTATGTAAGAAGGTGCGCTTGTTTTATGTCTCTGTGAGGAAAGACAATAAAGAGTGATAAAAGCCTGTTTAAAGTACCAATGATTGTCACACACACACAAGGTGTGGTGAAATTTGTCCTCTGCATTTGACCCATCCCTTTGATCACCCCCTGGGAGGTGAGGGGAGCAGTGGGCAGCAGCGGTGCTGCGCCCAGGAATCATTTTTGGTGATTTAACCCCCAATTCCAAGCCTTGATGCTGAGTGCCAAGCAGGGAGGTAATGGGTCCCATTTTTATAGTCTTTGGTATGACTTGGCCGGGGTTTGAACTCACAACCTACCGATCTCAGGGTGGACACTCTAACCACTTTAACTTTTAACTTTAGTGTAATGCCCGCAGCTAAAAGCAACTGCGTGAGAACATATACTCCAATATCACCATATACCGTATTTTTCGGAGTATAAGTCGCTGCGGAGTATAAGTCGCACCGGCCGAAAATACATAATAAAGAAGGAAAAAAACATAAGTCGCACTGGAGTATAAATCGCATTTTTTGGGGAAATTTATTTGATAAAACCCAACACCAAGAATAGACATTTGAAAGGCAATTTAAAATAAATAAAGAATAGTGAACAACAGGCTGAATAAGTGTACGTTATATGATACATAAATAACCAACTGAGAACGTGCCTGGTATGTTAACGTAACATATTATGGTAAGAGTCATTCAAATAACTATAACATATAGAACATGCTATACGTTTACCAAACAATCTGTCACTCCTAATCGCTAAATCCCATGAAATCTTATACGTCTAGTCTCTTACGTGAATGAGCTAAATAATATTATTTGATATTTTACGATAATGTGTTAAAAATTTCACACATAAGTCGCTCTTGAGTATAAGTCGCACCCCCGGCCAAAAACAATGGTCTTTTGCTTGTTAGTGTTTAAAGGCCAAATGAAATGGGATTTTCTTATTTAAACGGGGATAGCAGATCCATTCTATGTGTCATACTTGATCGTTTCGCGATATTGCCATATATTTGCTAAAAGGATTTAGTAGAGAACATCGACGATAAAGTTTGCAACTTTTGGTCGCTGATAAAAAAGCCTTGCCTGTACCGGAAGTAGCAGACGATATGCGCGTGACGTCACCGGTTGTGGAGCTCCTCACATCTGCACATTGTTTACAATCATGGCCACCAGCAGCGAGAGCGATTCGGACTGAGAAAGTGACGATTTCCCCATTAATTTGAGCGAGAATGAAAGATTTGTGGATGAGGAAAGTGAGAGTGAAGGACTAGAGGGCAGTGGAAGCGATTCAAATAGGGAAGATGCTGTGAGAGGCGGGTGGGACCTGATATTCAGCTGGGAATGACTAAAACAGTAAATAAACACAAGACATATACCTGTATATACTCTATTAGCCACAACACAACCAGGCTTATATTTAATATGCCACAAATTAATCCCGCATAACAAACACCTCCCCCGTCCCGTCCATATAACCCGCCAATACAAATCAAACACCCGCACAACACACTCAATCCCACAGCCCAAAGTTCATACAGCACATATATTTCCCCAAAGTCCCCAAAGTTACGACCGTGACATGCACATAGTGGCATGCACGTACGGGCAAGCGATCAAATGTTTGGAAGCCGCAGCTCTTGCGTACTCATGGTACCGCGTCTGCGTATCCAACTCAAAGTCCTCCTGGTAAGAGTCTCTGTTGTCCCAGTTCTCCACAGGCCAATGGTAAAGCTTGACTGTCATCTTTCGGGAATGTAAACAATGAAACACCGGCTACGTGTTTGTGTTGCTGCAGCCGGCTGAAATACACCGCTTCCCACCTACAGCTTTCTTCTTTGCTGTCTCCATTGTTCATAGAACAAATTGCAAAAGATTCACCAACACAGATGTCCGGAATACTGTGGAATTTTGCGATGAAAACAGACGACTTAATAGCTGGCCACAATGCTGTCCCAAAATGTCCGTGACGTCACGCGAAGGCATCATCATACCGAGACATTTTCAGCAGGATATTTCGCACGAAATTTAAAATTGCACTTTATAAGTTAACCCGGCCGTATTGGCATGTGTTGCAATGTTAAGATGTCATCATTGATATATAAACTATCAGACTGCGTGGTTGGTAGTAGTGGGTTTCAGTAGGCCTTTAATAATAGTGTTCATGGGTGTCTACCAGGGGTCTCAAACACGCGGCCCGCGAGACGTTATTTTGCGGCCCCCACCTTAATATGAAAGTTTAATGTTAGTGCGGCCCGCAAGTTTTAAATGAATGGCGCTTGACAGCGTTGTGTGCGGAGCTGAAGGAATCTACCAATCACGGTGTGGCGAGGGCGTGCGTGATGGCACTGCCTTTAGTGTCCTCTAGAAACTGTTACCGCATCATCTTTTTCTCCATACTAACAGCGTGCAGGCCCAGACACATGTTGTATGAGGCTTCTGCAGACACACGCAAGTTATTGCAAGACATACTTGAGGAACAGACATACATGTCACACTGAGGGTGGTCATATTTTATTTTATTTATTTTTTAACACTGTTACAAATATGCGCCACACTGTGAACCCACACCAAACAAGAATGACAAACACATTTCGAGAGAACATCCACACCTAAACACAACATAAACACAACATAACAACTACCCAGAATCCTTTGCAGCCCTAACTCTTCCGGGCTACAAAAACACCCCCGCTACCCCCAACCCCGCCCACCTCAACCCCCCCACACACACCACCAATGCCTGAGAAGGAGCAGGATGAATAAAAATCTTATATTTTTCTGCCCCCTTCAACATAATACGTAGTCTTACTTAATGATATCATATAAACCAACAATTACATCCAAATATAACGAAAACAAACAAAAAAACACATAAAAAAACAGAAGAAGTGCAAAACTTCATGATGTACAAACCGAACAAAAAAAACTAAATAAGTAATATACACCTCACGGGATGATACAAAACAAATACAAAACCAGGCAAAAATCAAGTAAAATAATAAATATAAAGCAAAATGTAAACACTTATGGCTGTCCATAGGATCTTATTGTTCTGTCTTTATATATTTTTTCAATTGGAATATATTTTTACAATCTTTTATCTCATTGTAAAGAGAATTCCATAGTTTAACCCCCACCACTGATATGCACATTTGTTTTAAAGTTGTCCTTGAATACTGATGTTGGAAATGACCTTTTCTTCTATGCTCTTCATTCTCAGAAGTGATGACAAACATTTGTTGTAAATTTGCTGGTAATGTTTTACTTTTAGCCTTAAACATGACACATAATGTCTGTAACTTTACTAGCTCCTGTAATTTCAATAAACCCGAATTAATAAATAATATGTTAGTGTGTTCTAAGTAATGTACTTTATGAATAATCCTTATGGCTCTTTTCTGTAGTTGATACAGAGAAAGTTGCGGTGCACAAGGAATACAATTTGAAACATCATTATACAACTAGACATACTGAGGAGTATGCAAAATACCAGGGAGATGAGAGAGTGAACCGGGTTGCAAATTTTAAAGCCAGTCTACTGAGGCAACAAGATTTCGTCAAGAAAGCAAGCAAAAAGAGCGATGCAGCAGTCAAAGCTAGCTACATGGTGAGTGAGATTGTTGCTAGGGCGGGAAAGCCATTCAAAGAAGGTGAATTCATTAAAAAGTGCATGTTAGATTTTTTTGAAGAAATCTTTTCTTGCGGCCCAGCCTCACCCAGTTTCTGCATCTAGTGGCCCACAGGTAAATTGAGTTTGAGACCCCTGGTGTCTACAGATGTGCTCCTAAATCCAGGTCTTATTATTCAGTAATGCCTTGATATAGGGTAGTGTTGATATTTAATGTTGAGGTTTGTTTTTCGTCAGACTCAATTATTGTTGTCATTGTTGTCGAAGCGGTGTCAACTTTGATATTTGTCCAGATTTGGACCTCCATTCAGTTTGATGTAGATTTTACAGTTGGCGCTACAAGTTCCCTGAATTTTTCGCTGCTTCCTCAGGTCGCGTGATTTCTTGGCGATTTCACAATTAAGCCTGGTGTATACTCTCACGTCACGTAGCTTGCGTAGGCGACGCAGACGTCCCCCATCCCGCGTGCACCTCCCAAAAATCTTAACGCTGAATGCAGAGCTGTTATTGGTCAGTTTTTGCCAAGGAGGGTCCCAGAACACAGGCGAGCAGACATTGTGCTTAAAATGCACAAATCATTGTATGAAATGAAACAACAGTGATTAAACATTTGCATGACAACTGATATTGTGTACTTAATACCTCAGTGCCCTCTAAAAGTGTTTACTGTATGTGTCGTTTTTCAGCATATTATGTTGTTGTTGTGCCCAGAAGAAGTCACAAAGTATGACACTTTTTGTAACTTTTATTGTCAATCTCGGGCTTACAGGTTCAATTCAGACACACATTCTTTCTCATGCGCACACGTCTTTTTCGCTCACACTTCTCATTCTCGTCAATAATCTTTCAGGCACTGTATTCTTAGAAACGCAAGCTACGCGATACCAGCCTTTATGTTTTGTGAGGTGCACATTTGTACCCTTCAGCTTTTTTTCCTGTTTCAGTTTAGTGAGTTTCACGAGGATGACCACACAGGTGTTGTTGTTTCGTCCATTCAGTGGGATGCATGTATCCATGCTTTAATGATGACGTCAAGTTCCTTTAATTGCAGAAAGTTTAGCAGGTGTTGCGACATCCATTTAATCATGTTCTCCTCTATTATCCAAGGCTCTTGCATAGAATCTTGATTTAATTTGGTGCCCTGTCACGATGATATCATTTGTTTGTTTATCCTTATACATTTCATGTGTATTCTTCTAAATGATGTTATCTTGTTGCAGAACTTTCAGTTCTTGATGCACCGCAGTATTTCCCTCTTGGAGAATCTTCACCTCTTGTCGCATTTTTGTTTTCTCTTCTAAGAGATTCATCACAATCTCCCTAAAGGAGAACTGCACTTTTTTTTAAATTTTTGCCTATCGTTCACAATCATTTTGAGAGACATGACGATGTTTTTTATTTTTTATTTTTTTTAAAGTCCGCTTACAATGAAGACTGTGGTAGCCGCTCTATTCCAACTATAAAGCCTTTAAAAAAAACATCCAATCACCTCCAATAAGGTTTTATATAAATGAAGTAAGTATACAGGCCCTTTCCAAAAAAAATTTATTTCATGGAAAAGGATATTTATTTCCATAATTCCATTCAAAACATTAAACTTCCATAGACTATAGATTCAGGGCCCACAACCTAAAGAATTTCAAGTATTTAGTTGTTTAATTGTACATAATTTGGGCTTCTAACTCATAAAATCCACGAAAACAGGATTTCCAAAAATTTGAATACTGTGAAGAAATCCTCATTTACTTCTCAGTTTTTGCAGAGAAAAAAATTAGGATCACATCAAATCAATCAACATATGTTACTTTCAAAATGATACGTTATTCTTCAATACTTTGTAGGGAATCTTTTTGCCTTAACCACTGCCTCCATGTGCTGTGGAATTGAGAGTTATGGAAGCCCAGATTTCCTTGATGCTCACTGTCAGCTCTCGTTTTTGGGTCTGGTGCCCCTCATTTTCGTCTTGATAATACCCCATAGATTCTCAATGGGGTTTAGGTCCGGTGAGTTGGCTGGCCATTCAAGCACTGTGATGGCATGGGCATCAAACCAGGTTTTGGTGCTTCTGGCGGTATGAGCAGAGGCCAGGTCCTGCTGCAAGATGAAATCTCCATTTTCATACAGATCCTCAGCAGAAGGAATCAAGAAAGCAGAGTTTACCAAAACCTGCACTAGACTTTGCACCTCAGATCATGACGGACTGTGGATATTTCACACTGGTCTTCAAACAGCTTGGGTTATGTTCCTCACCCGTCCTCCTCCAAACCCTTGGACCTTTATTCCCAAACGAAAAGCACACTTTACTTAAATCGAGAAAGAGGACCTTGGACCACTGGCCAGCAGGCCAGTCCTCCTCCTCCTTGGCCCAGTTGAAACGCTTCCTACGTTGGCTCAGGCTCAGAAGCGGTTTGACCTGAGGAACCTGACAGTTGTAGCCCATCTCCCGGATGCATCTGAATGTGGTGGTTTTTGAAGCTGTGACTCCCGCCTAATTCCACTCTTTCTGGATCTCTGCCAGTTTCATGAATCTTCTGTTTGATAATCCGCAGAAACCTCGGTCATCCGTTCTCCTGGTGCATCTTCTCCTGCCACGTTTCAGTTTAAAACATGCATGCTCTGTAAAATTTGGGCTGTTTTTCTTTAAATCCTGGTTTTGTGAGCTGGAGGCCCAAATTGTGTACAAATAAACAACTAAATACTTGAAATCGTTTAAACTGTGGGCCCTGAATATATAAACTATTGAAGTTTAACATTTTGAATATAATTATAGAAAATAAGTAAACTTTTCCATGATATTCTAATTTTTTGTTTTCTGTATATGTCAGTGTTTTTCAACCATCGTGCCACGGCACACTAGTGTGCCATGAGATACAGTCTGGTGTGCCGTGGGAGATTGTCATTTCACCTATTTGGGCTAAAAATATTTTTTGCAAACCAGTAATTATAGTCTGCAAATAATGTGTTGTTGTTGAGTGTCGGTGCTGTCTAGAGCTCGGCAGAGTAACCGTGTAATACTCTTCCATATCAGTAGGTGGCAGCCAGTAGCTAATTGATGAAAAGATGTCAGGAACACGTTGTGTGAGTCGATGAGGGTTTGTCGTTGTATCTAATGCTTAAACCAAAAATAAACAAAAGGTGAGTGCCCCTAAGATAAGGCATTGAAGCTTAGGGAAGGCTATGCAGTACGAAACTACAACCTAACTGGCTACAAAGTAAACAAAAACAGAATGCTGGACGACAGCAAAGACTTACCGTGGAGCAAAGATGTCCCTGCATAGGATAGCGACAATTTAAATATTCTTGATTGCTAAAACAAAGCAGGTGTGGGGAATAGCGCTCAAAGGAAGACATGAAACTGCTACAGGAAAACACCAACAAAACAGAAAAAGCCACCAAAATAGGAGTGCAAGACAAGAACTAAAACACTACACACAGGAAAACAGCAAAAAAGTCCAAATAGGACAGGGTGTGATGTGACAGGTGGTGACAGTACACCTACTTTGAGACAAGAGCTATATTGATGCATGCTTGGTTATGCTTTGAAGTCATATCCAACACTTGCGACGACTTTTTACTGTCAACTGAGTTTAGTTTTTTAATGATTTCTGCTGGTGGTGTGACTCTGCATTTTTTCAATGAAAAAAATGTACTTTGGCTCAAAAAAGGTTGAAAAACACTGGTATATGTAATGTAGTAACAGGCACATTCATAAAAACATTTAATATTTATGTAGTTTGATCATTTTAAGCATATGTGGCACATAAATAAAAAAAACGCATCACGTTTGCTTTTTTTTTCATCACTGATTACTGCTCACTGCAGACTTCATGAGAGCCAACAGAAACAGTAACACTAACTTACTGTACAATGTCTGCTGTCATTAGGATGCCGACTGCTAGGATGTTCATATATTCCCATTTAGACGAAGAATGGCCATAATCCTCGAGAAGAAACGGGGTGAAACAGGACAAAATGTCTTTTCATGTTATCGTCGCCATTTCCGGGTCCTAAATGGCTGTCAAAGTGTACTGACTTGAAGGAATACGTCCTCAGACTTCTTCTGTCCAGGTGAGATGCAGGATTTATGTGCTACAATAAACTTCCAGGCAGCAAGTAAGCAAGGAAAAACCTTGCCAGTCGATCATGTCGAAATTGTTCCTCATGATCACTGTGCCGCTATAAATAGTTTGTCTGCGTTCGCGCATATAATAACAATATCACAAATACTTGGTTACTATCCAAACTAGGAAATGTAAATGGATTATTGTTGGCACTTTTTTAATGGTTATTTATTGGATTTTATGGGCGAAATAGAGGACCTCCCATTGGCTGCGCTGTTATCAGACTTTTATTTATATTTATTTACAAGTTAGAATACATTAAAAAAAATTAATCCGTTGTCATGTCTTTCATAATTAATGATTGTGAACGATAGGCATAATCTAAAAAAAGTGCTCTTCCCCTTACAGATCACAAAGCTGCCTTTTCACGTTTTTATTCTGGCTTTGCAGGCTTGCTTTGTTTTCTTGTCTGCTTCTTGTATAATAATAATAATAATACCTGGGACTTATATAGCGCTTTTCTAAGTACCCAAAGTCGCTTTACATGTTAAAAACCCATCATTCATTCACACCTGGTGGTGGTAAGCTACTTTCGTAGCCACAGCTGCCCTGGGGTAGACTGACGGAAGCGTGGCTGCCAATTTGCGCCTACGGCCCCTCCGACCACCACCTATCATTCATTCAACATTCATTCACCGGTGTGAGCAGCACCGGGGGCAAGGGTGAAGTGTCCTGCCCAAGGACACAACGGCATGGTAAGAGGCGGGGAGCGAACCTGCAACCCTCAGGTTTCTGACACGGGCGCTCTACCCACTATGCCATGCCGCCCCATGTATCTTCTCTAATCTTGCTCCTGCCACTTCTCCTTCCACATTGTCATTAAGTCTTCATGTCCTGTTTACAGTAGGCTGACCATATTCTGAAATCCCAAAAGAGGATATGCGTGCCAAGGCGGGCACTAGGTGAACATTTGCCAATGATACTCGACATTGCTTTATAAATAATATAGTTATTTAAATAAATCATTTTTCTCCTCTGTTGACAGCAGTGTTGGTGCTAGGAATTTTCAAAATGGGGTCCCAGGGATCCCATCAAATCATAAAAATGGGGTCCCACTAGGGCTGGGCGATATATCGATATATGCGATATATCGCGGGTTTGTCTCTGTGCGATATAGAAAATGACTATATGGTGATATTCAAGTATATGTTCTCATGCAGTTGCTTTTAGCTGCGGGCATTACACTTCAGGCTCTTCCCACTCCTTCTTGTCTCTCCTTCTCACAGACAGCAAGCGCACCTTCTTACATACGTCACATACTGTCACGTCATACGTCACATACGTATACGCCCTCGCGGAGCAGAGAGGTAGCGGCATGGGTAACGTTAGCTGTGGTGCTAGTGGTAATACGACAAGAGAAAGAAGAAGCGAATCTGGTAACAAATGAAGGAATAATTAATTCCCAAGAAAAACAGCAGGGGGTCCATCATCTGGCGGTGGTTTGGCTTCAAGTGGGAATATGTCGAACAGACAACCGTAATTTGTCAAGTGTGGGGCAAAAGCCTTTCTACAAAAAGTAGCATTACTGCTAATATGTAGCATCATTTGAAAAGTCACCTGCTAGAGAATGAAGAGTGCTTACTCAGCATGTCAACATCTCCGACCTGTGCCACACCATCAAAATGCAGAGGCAAACATTTCCAGATCAACACCGTATGAAAAAAAGAGTCGACAACAAAAGGAGATAATGTCCGCAGGAACCTACTACATAGCGAAGGACAAACACTATTTGATTTCCTATTATGTAGCTCATTTTTATTGACACTTATTGAAATATCTTGTGTGACATCATGTTTTTAAACTATTGTAGTGGCGTTCTGTACAAAAAGTGCACTTAATTTAGTGTTGTTTTGATAAGTAATCTTAGTGACATCATGCACAAAAGTGCACTAATAGCTTGTTTTAAAATGTCTCTGACCATCTTGCACTTTCTGTTTTGGAAATGACATGAATGTTTGTGCCACTGCTTAATAACAGTTTAATAAATACAGTTTTGGTAAATTGATTTAGTTGTGATTTCCTTCTCTGCCTGAAAGTTTAAAATGAGCATATATTAATGCAGTATGAACAAGAATGTTTTAATGTAGACACATAGAATCATCATACTGGTGTGATTATATGCATCAAGTGTTCATTCAAGGCTAAGGCAAAATATTGAGTTATATATCGTGTATTGCGATATGGCCTAAAAATATCAAGATATTAAAAAAAGGCCATATCGCCCAGCCCTAGGTCCCACAGTAAATTTTTGGGGTCCCACTTTTTTGTAAGCGTTTTGAAAAAAAATTATAAACGTATGCATTATCCTGTTATATCTATCCATCCATTTACCACCACTTATCCCTTTTGGGGTCGCGGGGGGTGCCGGAGCCTATCTCAGCTGCATTCGGGCGGAAGGCGGGGTACACCCGGGACAAGTCGCTGCCTCATCACAGGGCCAACACAGATAGACAGACAACATTCACACTCACATTCACACACTAGGGCCAATTTAGTGTTGCCAATCAACCTATCCCCAGGTGCATGTTTTTGGTGGTGGGAGGAAGCCGGAGTACCCGGAGGGAACCCACGCAGTCACAGGGAGAACATGCAAACTCTACACAGAACCGAGCCCGGGCTTGAACCCGGGACTACTCAGGACCTTTGTATTGTGAGGCACATGCACTAACCCCTGTTCCACCGTGCTGCCCCCTGTTATATCTCACATTCTATATTGTGTTTTGGAAAAAGGTTGTCATAAACGTTACTTAATTCATTAAAAAAAATAATGTGTATGCATATGTAAATGTATTCAGTTATAAACATTCATTCACTTTCTTCTTTCCTTCATGGATCTAAACGTTACCGCTGCTGGTAGTTTTTTCTATGTTTTTATTTAATAAGTTGTAGGTGTATTTATTTCAGTATAAACGTGTAAAAAGTGTTTTGCTTCGGTCATGAAATGATAATCGTGTGCCAGGGCATATATACATTTTATATTTAACACTTAAATCTCTGGAGTCTACATCAACTTCAGATTTATTCCTCATTTCAAAATGTTTTAGTTTTTTTATGTTGTTTTTTTGTTTGTTTTCCGCCCTTTTTTGTCAATCAAAACTATGTTTTAAATTGGCAAACACACAAAATATGCAAAATCTTCCACCAAAAATATTTTTCAAAGTGGAATATTTGATGTGAAGTAGTTGGAACCTTTGATAGGTCAATAATTCATAATAACATTGATTTTGATTCAATATTATGTTTTGACCAATGACCGTTTGAAAGAGAAAAAAAAACAGCTTTGTTTTATTAGTCAACATTGCAACTTTTTCTAAATTACATTTCACCTTTAAGCTTTTTTATTTCACTTTTGTTATGTTTTTGTTTATTTTAATAGTATTTTTAGAATTTGCCGTGGGCCTTTAAAACATTAGCTGTGGGCCGCAAATGGTAAAAAAAAATCTGCGTCCTTTCTGATTTCAATATGTTAAAAAGACACAAAAAGTGCGTTAACGCCAACACTGGTTGACAGTATGACAAAATAAGTCACACTTATATTCTGTAACATTCACAGTTTTGGAAAAAAGTGCAGAGGTAGAAATATTCAAAATAACCTCTTGTATATAATCTAAACATAAATAATGCCTCAAAACAAGTTAATTAAATTTAAACAAAAAACAGCAGACGAGCTCTCGCCCTGCACAGCTGTTTTGTGCTTTGTAGTGTCGATATGGGCTTGTAGATCGTTGGCCCCTTTATTTGCCACAGATATATACGTTGCTGCTTTGCACACAGTGCATTCTGCTTTCCATGTGTCACGGCCAGGACGAAAACAAAGATAGTTTTCACGCAAATCATCCGTAAAGTTGCATTTACGTTTCGGCTTCTCTCTTGTGTCCTGTCTGTTTCTCAACTGTCTCGCTCTCTGTCCCTGCCCCTCCCTCACGAATGTTGCTGCGTGCGCACACCTTCACAATTTGTTTTGTTTTTAACCCCTTCTTAACCCTGGACGTACACTGAAAATACACGCAACCCTAAGTCAAAATATCGGACATTTGAGGCATTTAAGAAACCCCGCACGGATAGCCCCGCAAAAGAGGACATGTCCGGGGAAAAGAGGACGTATGGTCAGTCTAGTTTACAGACACTCATTTAATCCAAATGAGACCGAAAGTGTCGGGCTTTGAGATTTTAGTTTGGCTTTTGTCATCATTGCATTACCAGCCCGCTAACGGGGGTTGCCTCTTTAGTGACTTGCGGCACTTTTAACTTGTAGAGTTCAACAAAATGGCACCTTGCGCCAATTAGAGATCAACTGGACTTGTCAGCCTGTCAACTGAGATCAGTCTGTGTGGTCACAAACACTTAAAAACTGCTGCAAACTCTTGTCGCTCCATCTCCTTGTGGCTTCTGGTTGCTCGGCAACAGCTGGCTTGAGGCTAACAGCTCTTCTATCACATCAAATCTATGCCTCGGACCGGACCAAGAGAAGTTCAAAGATGCCTGCAAACTCTCATGTAGCTGTGATCACAATCAGGAAAACTCCAACATGATAAAAGAAACATTAATAATATAATTAACCAAGAACACACAAAGATAAGAAAATCAGTTCATAGAGTATAAGAAACATAGAATGGCAGGTAGAATTGCAAACGTGAGCTAAACTAAATAGCTAATAAATACAATGTGTGTTATGAGTGGAGAGGGTTTGAGTCAACATTGCAGAGGTCAGTTCCTGTTGAAGACTCAACGAGGATCTTTTGCAGTTTGGCAGGTTATGACAATCTGGAGCAGGTCAGAAAGATGATTGGGCGAGACCATGGATAGCCTTAAAAGTAAGGAGGATTGTTTTTATTTTTGGACGGAGAGCCGGTGGAGCTGCTATGATGTGCTGGGTAGAGGACTTCTGGTGACCAGTTGGACAGCATAGTTTCAGAGTTGTGGAGTAACTTAGTAACAAAACACTATTCATGTTTTAAAGGCAATTCATTGCAGCTATACTCTACATGTGCTTGGTTATTGTACGTATAAACTCAGAATCACTCATGTTTTCTGCAGGTGGAGCCATTTGGGGATCGTTCATACAGTCAAGGCGCTGTGAACATGGTTCTGCGACTAAGGTGAGAGCGATTATTTCTCATCTGCGCCATGTTTCCTAGTAACGTGTGAGAGATATGTTTCCTAGTAACGTGTGAGAGATATGTTTAATAGTAACGTGTGAGAGATATGTTTCCTAGTAACGTGTGAGAGATATGTTTCCTAGTAACGTGTGAGACATATGTTTCCCAGTAACGTGTGAGAGATATGTTTCCTAGTAACGTGTGAGAGATATGTTTCCTAGTAACGTGTGAGAGATGTTTCCTAGTAACGTGTGAGAGATATGTTTCCTAGTAACGTGTGAGAGATATGTTTCCTAGTAACGTGTGAGAGAGATGTTTCCCAGGAACGTGTGAGAGATACGTTTCCTAGTAACGTGTGAGAGATATGTTTCCTAGTAACGTGTGAGAGATATGTTTCCTAGTAACGTGTGAGAGATGTTTCCTAGTAACGTGTGAGAGATATGTTTCCTAGTAACGTGTGAGAGATATGTTTCCCAGTAACGTGTGAGAAATATGTTTCCTAGTAACGTGTGAGAGATATGTTTCCTAGTAACGTGTGAGAGATATGTTTCCTAGTAACGTGTGAGAGATATGTTTCCTAGTAACGTGTGAGAGACATGTTTCCTAGTAACGTGTGAGAGATATGTTTCCTAGTAACGTGTGAGAGATATGTTTCCTAGTAAAGTGTGAGAGATATGTTTCCTAGTAACGTGTGAGAGATCAATGATCTTTTTATTGTGTCCTCACACACACCTGCACACGTCATGTCTGCTTTATGTGTATACTCAACAACACAATGTAATACTAGCATTACAAATGGTTGGTGTTATGTTGTCTGCTTATTTTTCTTTCTGCATGTGTGTCCTCTTTTGTTGAATCAGGTCAAAAATGTGTGTAACTGTGACGAGTGTCCGCCCTGAGATCGGTAGGTTGTGAGTTCAAACCCCGGCCGAGTCATACCAAAGACCATAAAAATCGGACCCATTAACTCCCTGATTGGCACTCAGCATCAAGGGTTGGAATTGGGGGTTAAATCACCAAAAATGATTCCCGGGCGCGGCCACCGCTGCTGCTCACTGCTCCCCTCACCTCCCAGAGGGTGGTCAAGGGTGATGGGTCAAATGCAGAGAATAATTTCGCCACATCTAGTGTGTGTGTGACAATCATTGGTACTTTAATTTAACTAACTTTATAAGCGCTCACTTCATCACAGCAGACTGGGAGATGAGAAGACACGCCCCCTCTACGAGAGTCACCTTGCGCAGGTACTGACACAAGCAGTGCAGGAATGGAAGATAAATATATCCCAGTCACAAGTGATAATGCCAAACATCAAATAAATGCAGTGAATGAGGCAGGACTGGGACCACAGATAGGTGCTTTGCACATGTAGTGAATTTGGCATCACAGAAGGGCATCTCAGTCAATAGGATGGAGCGCCTCCTTGGGAGGATCAAGAAGGAGGTTTCCTACTTCCACCGAAGCACAACAGCTGCTCATGTGCTTGATACAAAGCAAGAAATGCTAAAGCTGCCTACTCATAAGCTCATACATGATGTCCCGACAAGGTGGAACTCCATTTATGATATGTTGGAGCAGCAGGCAGCTATATACTCTGCTTTGACCCACAAGACCCTTAAGACAAATGTCAAAGACATCATCACCCTGTCTGATGATGGTGCTTAAACCCCTCAAAACTGTTACATCTCTGCTGAGCACTGAAACTTCACTATCTGTGTCAATAATCCTGCCACTGAAAACAAGGATTCTACAATCCATGACTCCAAGTGTGGAAGACAGCAGCATCACTCCAGATGTCAGGCTTTATTTCACTACCTATGTTTCAAGGAAGATGATGTGCCTTCTTATGTTGCACTTTTAAGTTTTTTTTATTTAATGGTCATTCGTCCAAGGGCAGCACGGTGGCAGAGGGGTTAGTGCATCTGCCTCACAATACGAAGGTCCTGAGTAGTCGTGAGTTCAATCCCGGCCTCGGGATCTTTATGTGTGGAGTTTGCATGTTCTCCCCGTGACTGCGTGGGTTCTCTCCAGGTACTCCGGCTTCCTCCCACCTCCAAAGACATTTACCTGGGGATAGGTTGATTGGCAAAAACTAAATTGGCCCTAGTGTGTGAATGTGAGTGTGAATGTTGTCTGTCTATCTGTGTTGGCCCTGTGATGAGGTGGCAACTTGTCCAGGGTGTACCCGCCCGATTGTAGCTGAGATAGGCTCCAGCGCCCCCCGCGACCCCGAAGGGAATAAGCGGTAGAAAATGGATGGAAAATGGATGGATTCGTCCAAGTTTAAAGAAAGGAGAAATGCCTTTTTATGTTGCGCTGTTTTTCTTTAATTATGTTAAAAAGAAGATATTATGCTTTGTGCACTTTAAATTGATTTTATATATTTTAATTTAATAATTTTGTTACTAAACAAAAAGACAACATTTCTGTTTATTTGTCTTGTCTTTTTGGTTTTTTTTGCTGATCCGAAAAATTATCCGATCCGTGACTCTGATCCGAGAAACGATCCAAACCGTGAGTTTTTTGATCCGTTGCACCCCTAGTGTTTACTAACACGACATCATTGCGGAAATCGTAGTCGAGTTTCTTAACATGGCGATATTCTCACTATTTTCTTTTGTCGAGCACAAAGAAAATAGTATTTTAGTTCAATGTAAGTTGTGTCTTGGATCAAAGATCCTATCTACAGCCCAAAACAGCAATTCAAATCTTCTGAAACAGCTACAAAAGCAACATGCTTCGACGAAGCTAGTAAAGAGAAACACAGACTCCGATGCCACTTCACCTCCACCACCACCATTTAAGGATTTTAACGGAGGGACTGCTAGCCAGGACAATATGGATAGAGCCATTGCAGCGTGTGTGCTAGAAGACATCCAGGCTATTTCTACAGTGGAGTCGCCCGCTTTCAGGCAGCTAATTAGCATGATACCGGCGTCAAACAGCAAATGGCACGGAAAACATTTTCCACGTACCTGGACACAGTGGACAGTGAGTACATAAACATGGAAAGCAAGCTAAATAAAACACTCCAAACTCTGCCTCTGCTCATCATTCAGCACTAAAGGTACACAATTCACTCCTCTCTGGGCTGCCACCTTACCGTGGTAGAGGAGTTTGCGTGTCCCAATGATCCTAGGAGCTATGGCTTTATGCCCCCTGGTAGGGTCTCCCAAGACAAACTGGTCCTAGGTGAGGGATCAGACAAAGAGCAGCTCGAAGACCTCAATGAAAAATAAAAACTATGGAACCAGATTTCCCTCGCCCGTACGCGGGTCACCGGGGCCCCCCTCTGGAGCCAGGCCCGGAGGTGGGGCACGATGGCGAGCGCCTGGTGGCCGGGCCTGTCCCCATGGGGCCCGGCGGGGCACAGCCCGAAGAGGCAACGTGGGTTCCCCCTCCAATGGGCTCACCACCCATAGCAGGGGTCATAGAGGTCGGGTGCAATGTGAGCTGGGCGGAAGCCGAAGGCAGGGCACTTGGCGGTCCGATCCTCGGCTACAGAAGCTAGCTCTTGGGACGTGGAACATCACCTCGCTGGGGGGGAAGGAGCCTGAGCTAGTGCGCGAGGTGGAGAAGTTCCGGTTGTCCAGAGTCGGGACCCAGGGTGGACCACTAGCCTGTGCATCGGTTGGGGACATCTCTGCGCTGCTGACCCGTCTCCGCTCGGGACGGTTTCCTGCTGGCCCCACTATGGACTGGACTCTCGCTGATGTGTTGGATCCACTGTGGACTGGACTTTCACAATATTATGTCAGACCCACTCGACATCCATTGCTTTCGGTCTCCCCTAGAGGGGGAGGGGGTTACCCACATATGCGGTCCTCTCCAAGGTTTCTCATAGTCATTCACCGACGTCCCACTGGGGTGAGTTTTTCCTTGCCCGTATGTGGGCTCTGTACCGAGGATGTCGTTGTGGCTTGTGCAGCCCTTTGAGACACTTGTGATTTAGGGCTATATAAATAAACATTGATTGATTGATTGATAGTCGGACTCACTTCGACGCACAGCAAGGGCTCTGGAACCAGTTCTCTCGAGAGGGGCTGGACTCTCTTCCACGCAGTTAGAGGCGACGGGCTGGGGTGGCAATTCTTGTTGCCCCCCGGCTCAGAGCCTGCATGTTGGAGTTCAACCCGGTGTCCCCCAGTAGAACGAGGGAATCACCCCCGGGTGATTCCCTCGTTCTACTGGGGGACTTCAACGCTCATGTTGGCTGCGACAGTGAAACCTGGAGAGGCGTGATTGGGAAGAATGGCTGTTCGGATCTGAACCCGAGTGCTGTTTTGTTATTGGACTTTTGTGCCCGTCACAGATTGTCCATAACGAACACCATGTTCAAACATAAGGGTGTCCATATGTGCACTTGGCACCAGGACACCCTGGGCCGCAGTTCCATGATCGACTTTGTAGTTGTGTCGTCGGATTTGCGGCCTCATGTTTTGGACACTCGGGTGAAGAGAGGGGCGGAGCTTTCTACCGATCACCACCTGGTGGTGAGTTGGCTGCGATGGTGGGGGAGGATGCCGGACAGACCTGGCAGGCCCAAACGCATTGTGAGTGTTTGCGGGGAACGTCTGGCAGAGTCTCCTGTCAGAGAGAGTTTCAATTCCCACGTCCGGAAGAACTTTGAACATGTCACGAGGGAGGTGCTGGACATTGAGTCCGAATGGACCATGTTCCGCGCCTCTATTGTCGAGGCGGCTGATTGGAGCTGTGGCCGCAAGGTAGTTGGTGCCTGTCGTGGCGGTAATCCTAGAACCCGTTGGTGGACACCGGCGGTGAGGGATGCCGTCAAGCTGAAAGAAAGGAGTCCTATCGGGTTCTTTTGGCTCATAGGACTCCTGAGGCAGCGGACAGGTACCGACAGGCCAAGCGGTGACCTCGACTGCGGATGTTGTGGATCGGTGGAGGGAATACTTCGAAGACCTCCTCAATCCCACCAACACGTCTTCCTATGAGGAAGCAGTGCCTGGGGAATCTGTGGTGGGCTCTCCTATTTCTGGGGCTGAGGTTGCTGAGGTAGTTAAAAAGCTCCTCGGTGGCAAGGCCCCAGGGGTGGATGAGATCCGCCCGGAGTTCCTTAAGGCTCTGGATGCTGTGGGGCTGTCTTGGTTGACAAGACTCTGCAGCATCGCGCGGACATTGGGGGCGGTACCTCTGGATTGGCAGACCGGGGTGGTGGTTCCTCTCTTTAAGAAGGGGACGCGGAGGGTGTGTTCTAACTATCGTGGGATCAGACTCCACAGCCTTCCCGGTAAGGTCTATTCAGGTGTGCTGGAGAGGAGGCTACACCGGATAGTCGAACCTCGGATTCAGGAGGAACAGTGTGGTTTTCGTCCTGGTCGTGGAACTGTGGACCAGCTCTATACTCTCGGCAGGGTCCTTGAGGGTGCATGGGAGTTTGCCCAACCAGTCTGCATGTGTTTTGTGGACTTGGAGAAGGCATTCGACCGTGTCCCTCGGGAAGTCCTGTGGGGGGTGCTCAGAGAGTATGGGGTATCGGACTGTCTGATTGTGGCGGTCCGCTCCCTGTACGATCAGTGTCAGAGCTTGGTCCGCATTGCCGGCAGTAAGTCGGACACGTTTCCAGTGAGGGTTAGACTCCGCCAAGGCTGCCCTTTGTCACTGATTCTGTTCATAACTTTTATGGACAGAATTTCTAGGCGCAGTCAAGGCGTTGAGGGGATCTGGTTTGGTGGCTGCAGGATTAGGTCTCTGCTTTATGCAGATGATGTGGTCCTGATGGCTTCATCTGGCCAGGATCTTCAGCTCTCGATGGATCGGTTCGCAGCTGAGTGTGAAGCGACTGGGATGAGAATCAGCACCTCCAAGTCCGAGTCCATGGTTCTCGCCCGGAAAAGGGTGGAGTGCCATCTCCGGGTTGCGGAGGAAACCCTGCCCCAAGTGGAGGAGTTCAAGTACCTCGGAGTCTTGTTTACGAGTGAGGGAAGAGTGGATCGTGAGATCGACAGGCGGATCGGTGCGGCGTCTTCAGTAATGCGGACGCTGTATCGATCCGTTGTGGTGAAGAAGGAGCTGAGCCGGTAGGCGAAGCTCTCAATTTACCGGTCAATCTACGTTCCCATCCTCACCTATGGTCATGAGCTTTGGGTTATGACCGAAAGGACAAGATCACGGGTACAAGCGGCCGAAATGAGTTTCCTCCGCTGGGTGGCGGGGCTCTCCCTTAGAGATAGGGTGAGAAGCTCTGCCATCCGGGGGGAGCTCAAAGTAAAGCCGCTGCTCCTCCACATCGAGAGGAGCCAGATGAGGTGGTTCGGGCATCTGGTCAGGATGCCACCAGAACGCCTCCCTAGGGAGGCCACGGGGAAGACCCAGGACACGTTGGGAAGACTATGTCTCCCGGCTGGCCTGGGAATGCCTCTGGATCCCCCGGGTGGAGCTGGACGAAGTGGCTGGGGAGAGGGAAGTCTGGGTTTCCCTGCTTAGGCTGCTGCCCCCGCGACCCGACCTCGGATAAGCGGAAGAAGATGGATGGATGGATGGATACTCTTTCATTCTAGACTTCTAAAGTGTTTGATTATCACATCACTCTAAATGTATAGACTATAACGTTCACAAACATAAAGAGGAAACCTAGTGGGCCAGGCCAATCTTTCCTTTTCTCTAAACCAGGGGTGGGCAATTAATTTTTACCGGGGGCCGCATGAGCAACCCGAGCACTGCTGGAGGGCCACATCGACAATATTTCAATTAAATTTTGCTCAATATTATTGTTGATATATACCGTAAGATAAATAATAACAATAATTAATAATAATAATAATACTTTCATTTAACCTAACTTAACTTTATACCAAAAGCACTGCTTTGGGAATCATTTGTACCCATTTCAGAGATCACATTTAGTTCCCCTTAAACATCCTCATGTTGCACAATGAAATGTAAGCATAGGATGAAGTGTGCATTCCTGTAACTTTCTCTAGTAACAGCATTCCATGATTAATATAAATAAATTAACATTAATAATAAATGACAGTAAAATAAGCACACGTATGACTGAGGAGTCATAGTGTAACTTTGTGTGGTGTTTAGTTTTCCGACTTTTTGTGTGGCCATAAACACACCAGTGGCTTAGTGGTATGCGTGTTGGTGACAGATGACAAGTTGGTTTTGGCCTGGTTTGTACGGCAGAAAATGACTAGTTTTTCGAGATAGAGGTGTTTTTCTCATGTTTTTGGTGTGGTTATGGCCGAATATAAACAGTTTTGCATAATATATTGATCGATATAATTCCTGGCCTCGAAGCATCTCGATAGACGTTACAATAATTGAACGGTGTTGACGAACACCGTTAGGGCCGCTTGTTGTCACTGTCACCCAAAGTTGCATTGCAAAATTACACAGAATAAATGTGTTTATTTTGTTTAGAATTCAGATGGGATTTGATTGAGTCTAATTTGGTGCGCGGGATATATTTGCTGTGCGCAGAGGACGCTTGGGCAGTGCGCAATTGCGCAGGCGCGCACCTTAGAGGGAACGTTGCTTGGCAGTCCATGTCTTGTTGAAAACACGCCATTCGTCATCAACTTTTCTCTTTTTAGCGTCTCGGGTGTAAACCGTGCATCACTTGTCGCTGTGCACCTTCACTCACAGGTTACACCCGGACAAACGCCCATAAATAACACTTTGCAAAATAAAAGCAGCACAGTTGTATTGCGCGCACGACATAGATGTTTTTTCAACTTTATTTTGTAATTTGTGATTGCAGCTGTTCACATTCACTCACAATCACACACGCGCATACGTCCACACAGAAGTAATACAAGTAACGCTTTTCAAAACAAAAGCAGCACCGTTGTATTGTACACTCGACATAGATACTTTTTAAAATTTATTTTGTAATTTATGATTGGCCTCACGCGGGCCGGACAGGGACTCACAAAGGGCCGGATGTGGCCCGCGGGCCGCAGAATGCCCAGGTCTGCTCTAAACGAAAACTGGGGAAATGTGTAGAGTGTTCTGGGCTTCAGATATGATTTTTTTTCAGAATTCCTTGAGGAAATAAAATGCCTGGTTAGGCTTTGTGTATGTAGTGTGTGCCTTCCTTGGTTTACAGCTATGTTGTTAGTATGCTGTTTGTTACTTATGTTTGTTATGTTGCAGCTTTTTAGAATAGTTTTGTCAATTTGTTCTGGCCTGAAATAAATTAGCCCTTTGAAACATATCTTTGTCTTTGTGTGTTGTATGTAGACCACATTGCTTAGCAGAGTTCAGTGATGTCAAGTTGATCAACAGATTGTATTATTCTCCAGTGCAATAACAGTACTGAAATGAAGGCTAAAAGGGCATTAATGGGAGCTTTAAAAAAAAAAAAAAGAAGTAACTAAGTAGTTACTTTTCACAATAACACATTACTTTTTGGTGTAAGTAACTGAGTTAGTAACTGAGTTACTTTTGAAATAAAGTAACTAACTAGTAACTGTAACTAGTTACTGGTTTTCAGTAACCAACCCAACATTGGTAACGTGTGAGAGATATGCTTCCTAGTAACGTGTGAGAGATATGTTTCCTAGTAACGTGTGAGAGATATGTTTCCTAGTAACGTGTGAGAGACGTGTTTCCTAGTTACGTGTGAGAGAGATGTTTCCTAGTAACGTGTGAGAGATATGTTTCCTAGCAACGTGTGAGAGATATGTTTCCTAGTAACGTGTGAGAGATATGTTTCCTAGTAACGTGTGAGAGATATGTTTCCTAGTAACGTGTGAGAGATATGTTTCCTAGTAACGTGTGAGAGAGATGTTTCCTAGTAACGTGTGAGAGACGTGTTTCCTAGTAACGTGTGAGAGATATGTTTCCTAGTAACGTGTGAGAGAGATGTTTCCTAGTAACGTGTGAGAGATATGTTTCCTAGCAACGTGTGAGAGAGATGTTTCCTAGTAACGTGTGAGAGATATGTTTCCTAGTAACGTGTGAGAGATATGTTTCCTAGTAAAGTGTGAGGGATATGTTTCCTAGTAACGTGTGAGAGATCAATGATCTTTTTAGTGTGTCCTCACACACACCTGCACACGTCATGTCTGCTTTATGTGTATACTCAACAACACAATGTAATACTAGCATTACAAATGGTTGGTGTTATGTTGTCTGCTTATTTTTCTTTCTGCATGTGTGTCCTCTTTTGTTGAATCAGGTCAAAAATGTGTGTAACTGTAGAGTAGACTAACCCAAGTTGGCAGTCTACTCATGCATTATGCTGATCTAATTTGAAGGAAAGTCTAAAATCAAATTAAAGATTAATTTGAGCCGGCGTCATACACACCATTTGGACAAAAGTATGAGGACACCTAGCCACCAAACCTACAAGAAATGGATGTAGTGTCAAATTATTGTGTTACTTGTAAGTAATTAGTTCCAATCATATTTAGTGTTATGTTTAATCGTGTTAAAGGCCTACTGAAATGAATTTTTTTTATTTAAACGGGGATAGCAGATCTATTCTATGTGTCATACTTGATCATTTCGCGATATTGCCATATTTTTGCTGAAAGGATTTAGTATAGAACAACGACGATAAAGATTGCAACTTTTGGTATCTGATAAAAAAAAGGCTTGCACCTACCGGAAGTAGCGTGACGTAGTCAGTTGAACATATACGCAAAGTTCCCTATTGTTTACAATGATGGCCGCATGAAGTGAGAGAGATTCGGACCGAGAAAGCGACAATTTCCCCATTAATTTGAGCGAGGATGAAAGATTTGTGGATGAGTAAAGTGCAAGTGAAGGACTAGTGGGGAGTTGAAGCTATTCAGATAGGGAAGATGCTGTGAGAGCCGGGGGTGACCTGATATTCAGCTGGGAATGACTACAACAGTAAATAAACACAAGACATATATATACTCTATTAGCCACAACACAACCAGGCTTATATTTAATATGCCACAAATTAATCCTGCATAAAAACACCTGCGTGTTTGTTATGCTAGCTCCTAGCTCCTCTGCTAGCTCCTAGCTCCATAGAACACGCCAATACAATTCAAACACCTGATCAACACACACAATCACTCAGCCCAAAAGACCGTTTACCTAACCCAAGGTTCATAAAGCTTATATATTTTTAAAAAGTTACGTACGTGACGCGCACATACGGTCAAGTTATCGAATGTTTAGCAGCCAAGGCTGCATACTCACGGTACCTGATATTCAGCTGGGAATGACTACAACAGTAAATAAACACAAGACATATATATACTCTATTAGCCACAACACAACCAGGCTTATATTTAATATGCCACAAATTAATCCTGCATAATAACACCTGCGTGTTTGTTATGCTAGCTCCTAGCTCCTCTGCTAGCTCCTAGCTCCATAGAACACGCCAATACAATTCAAACACCTGATCAACACACACAATCACTCAGCCCAAAAGACCGTTCACCTAACCCAAGGTTCATAAAGCTTATATATTTTTAAAAAGTTGCGTACGTGACGCGCACGTACGGTACGGTACGTGTTATGCTAGCTCCTAGCTCCTCTGCTAGCTCCTAGCTCCATAGAACACGCCAATACAATTCAAACACATGATCAACACACACAATCACTCAGCCCAAAAGACCGTTCACCTAACCCAAGGTTCATAAAGCTTATATATTTTAAAAAAGTTACGTACATACGCAAAAAAAAGCCAAAGCTGCATACTCACAGTAGCACGTCTGCGTCTTTGTCATCCAAATCAAAGTAATCCTGGTAAGAGTCTGTGTTGTCCCAGTTCTCTACAGGCGTCTGTGTATCCAAATCAAAAGTCCTCCTGGTTAGAGTCTCTGTTATCCGAGTTCTTCCATCTTGACTGCATCTTTCGGGAATGTAAACAAAGAAGCGCCGGCTGTGTACTGTTGTGGCTGACTACGTTCGAAAAATACGTCCATTTCGCACCGACAACTTTCTTCTTTGCTTGCTCGGATTCCTTCTCCATAATGCAATGAACATGATTGAAACAGATTCACGAACACAGATGTCCAGAATACTGTGGAATTATGAAATGAAAACAGAGCTTTTTCGTATCGGCTTCAATGTGGAAGGCATACCCGTGTTCGCCGGGCTACGTCACGCGCATACGTCATCCTCAGAGGCGTTTCGAACCGGAAGTTTAGCGGCAAATTTAAAATGTCACTTTATAAGTTAACCCGGCCGTATTGGCATGTGTTATAATGTTAAGATTTCATCATTGATATATAAACTATCAGACTGCGTGGTCGGTAGTAGTGGGTTTCAGTAGGCCTTTAATCTCAATTTGAATGTCTAACGTTACTGTGTCTGTATGCCTGCGAGTTCTCTCGCCCGCTTCTTCTGCTTGACTGAGGGCAGCAACAGTAAGATAATATGTAGCCACTCAAAGGAGCCTTTATTTTGTCACCAGACTGATGTTAGCCGCTTTAAATAGTATAAAGTATTCATTATAAAATTAAAAATGCATTGTAAGAGTGTTAGGCAGCACGGTGAAACAGGGGTTAGTGCATGTGCCTCATAGTAAGAAAGTCCTGGATTCTTTCTGTGTGGAGTTTGCATGTTCTCCCTGTGACTGTGTGGGTTCACTTCGGGTACTCCGGCTTCCTCCCACCTCCAAAGACATGCAGACATGCACCTGGGGATAGGCCCCTCCCACTTCCAAAGACATGCACCTGGGGATAGGCCCCTCCCACCTTCAAAGACATGCACCTGGGGATAGGCCCCTCCCACCTCCAAAGACATGCACCTGGGGATAGGCCCCTCCCACTTCCAAAGACATGCACCTGGGGATAGGCCCCTCCCACCTTTAAAGACATGCACCTGATGATAGGCCCCTCCCACCTCCAAAGACATGCGCCTGGGGATAGGCCCCTCCCACCTCCAAAGACATGCACCTGGGGATAGGCCCCTCCCACCTCCAAAGACATACACCTGGGGATAGGCCCCTCCCACCTCCAAAGACATGCACCTGGGGATAGGCCCCTCCCACCTCCAAAGACATGCACCTGGGGATAAGCCATTCTCACCTCCAAAGACATGCACCCGGGGATATTCCCCTCTCACCTCCAAAGACATGCACCTGGGGATAGGCCCCTCCCACCTCCAAAGACATGCACCTGGGAATAGGCCCCTCCCACCTCCAAAGACATACACCTGGGGATAGGCCCCTCCCACCTCCAAAGACATGCACCTGGGGATAGGCCCCTCCCACCTCCAAAGACATGCACCTGGGGATAAGCCATTCTCACCTCCAAAGACATGCACCCGGGGATATTCCCCTCTCACCTCCAAAGACATGCACCTGGGGATAGGCCCCTCCCACTTCCAAAGACATGCACCTGGGGATAGGCCCCTCCCACCTCCACAGACATGCTCCTGGGGATAGGTTGATTGACAACACTAAATGGTCCCTAGTGTGTGAATGTTATCCATCTGTGTTGGCCCTGTGATGAGGTGGCGACTTGTCCAGGGTGTTTTGATTGATTGATTGAAACTTTTATTAGTAGATTGCAAAGGAAGAGAATACGTGATATGAAACTGTACAGTTTACACAGTACAGTACATCCATCCATCCCATTTTCTACCGCTTGTCCCTTTTGGGGTCGCGGGGGGTGCTGGTGCCTATCTCAGCTCACACCCTAGGACATATTCTGTACAATTGACCACTAAATGGTAACACCCGATTAAGTTTTTCAACTTGTTTAAGTTGGGTTCCACGTTCATCAATTCAGGGTGTACCCCGCCTTCCGCCTGAATGCAGCTGGGATAGGCTCCAGCACCCCCGCTACCCTGAGAGGGACAAGCGGTAGACAATGGATGGATGGATGGATGGATGGCATGAGAGTGTTAATGGTTTGTAGAGGTTTGAATTTTGTCTCATTTTTTCCATAGAGTAGACAATGCCATTTTTATTTTCAACATGAGGTATGGAACAATTGCGGAAGTTCCAGCTGTGTTTTTACTTACATTAAGGTGACTTCATCCTATGCAACACACATCAAAATAGTACATTCATGTACATTGAGGTGCACATTATATTTGTATTATATATTACAGCACATTAACATGAAGGAAAATGTTTTAATTATCCGTGCATGTCCTAAGCAAAACCAAAATATTAAAACATACATTTCCTCCGATCCGTTTTACAAAGGTTAACATGTAATTTTAACAAATACCAACATGTATTTGTTAAATGTGTTTTCTTAAACCAATATTGATTATATACTGTATGCTACCTCTGTGATTGATGGATCTGTTTAATGTATTTTATATTATCTAAAGTGGAGGAAAAGCAACAGGTTGAATACTAGATACTTCATCTTTCTTCTTTTTGATGTATTAACTGTAACGTTGATGTTTTCATTTAGTAAGTGAAACATACTGTTAAAAAAAAAAATTACTTTATGAAACATATTTTTCCATACATCTATCTTTATTATAATGTAATGAATTTACTGGAAAATACAGTACTTTTGAGATTGTTGCTGACTCCATCGACCTTTATTATTAAATACGGTATATTTGCTGTTCAGACTCACAAAATAAGGGTCTTTTTCCAGGGGTGTTGGTGCATGTCAGCTTGGCAGGTGGAAGTCTGCTGTAGCCTCTCTGATAGAAGTGAGGCTGGTCAAAGCGACATCTGAACGCTTCCTCCTACAAGAAAGCTGCTTCTTGTGTGCTCACTAGTCAGGTCATGGCTAATATCGGACCACTGCTCATGTAATACACCTGTTGGAGCTTAGCTTAATAGTATTTCTATGCAGGCATTTCATTTTTACATTTTTGATTAGCAGATGATCCTTTAGTAATTGATTGCATTACAAAGATTTATACTCCATAAACAGTTCAGTTGTTTTTGATATTGTACTGTATAAAACCCAGCAGGAAGATATAAAAACTTTTTTTTTTCTACAGCATTTTTCCAACTACTTTTATCAAGTAAGCCAGCTGCACAATGCCAACTATAAATCCATCTTTTGCCTGAATGTACATTTTGTAAAAGATGGAGCTTAACAATGTTGCTCACTGCTGCTTGAAGTGGGATAATGTTACTATTAACATGATGATGTAACTACAGTTGGTACAAAATACTTAAAAAAAAAGACTGCATTCATGATAATGATTATATTTGTGGCAGCTAAACGACCTAATTGAATATCCTGAAGTGTTGAAGGAGTTTCATCTCATTAGCATGTCACGGCAAATATCAAGAGAGTTGAATTGGCTTCTTGTCGTTTGGCTTGCATATCATTCAGACTACTTTATCTGCAAAGGCAACAAGAATGTCATCATCAGACGTTTGACTAGAAATGTAGGACTTACATAATATTCCAGCTCAACGAGATAACTCGGAATGGATTCAATAATTTATCACGTTGTGGCATTTCCATGCATTTTTTGTTATCTTGGGGGAGTGGAATTAGCAGCTGACAAATGTCAAATTAAGATGTGAAAGTAATTTTTTTCACACGTTACAAATTATTTACAATTGCCATTTTCCATCAGACAAGAAATTAATTTGCATGAAACAATTTCTGAATTGGTGTGGTTACATTTTGAGTTTAACACAAGTCAGTTGTTATCATCTTGCAACTTGCATATACATACTGTACATACTGTACGCATGTTTCTATCACTGACAAATCATTCAGACTTGGTTATTATTGAGTTTAAACTCCATACAAGTCATAGTGATGTTTTGGAATACACAAGTACTTCAACTGCACAGCTTAATTGGTTCTGTGACAGAGCTCTTAAATCAAAACAGTTGTATCTCAGATCACAGTCTCCCATCAAAATGAATAGAAATCAATTTAATTGATGCTTGGCCCCCCAAAACAACACCTTTTTAACATGTAGCATGTCTTTTAAAAAGAACTATTGTATAAAAACAATAAAGTATAATATCAAGTAATGTAATAATAATGTACAGCATCTGTCATGTTTTTGATGTCTTTATTTCTTTTAAAGGCCTACTGAAAGCCACTACTACCGACCACGCAGTCTGATAGTTTATATATCAATGATGAAATCTTAACATTGCAACACATGCCAATACGGCCGGGTTAACTTCTAAAGTGCAATTTTAATTTTCCCGGGAAACTTCCGGTTGAAAACGTCTAGGTATGATGACGTTTGCGCGTGACGTCAATGGTTGAAGCGGAAGTATTCGGACACATTGTATCCCAATACAAACAGATCTGTTTTCATCGCAAAATTCCACAGTATTCTGGACATCTGTGTTGGTGAATCTTTTGCAATTTGTTCAATTAACAATGGAGACTGCAGAGAAGAAAGCTGTAGGTGGGATTGGTGTATTAGCGGCTGGCTGAGAGCAACACAACCAGGAGGACTTTGAGTTGGATAGCAGACACGCTACCGTGACTACAACTTTGGCTTCCAAACATTTGATCGCTTGCTCGTACGTGCGTGTCGCTATGTGCATGTCACGTACGTAACTTTGGGGAAATATATGTTTCTTCGCGGCCGGGGTGTCGTCGAAAGCTACAACGCGCGCCACTATCCTCACCTTGACTTCCTCCGTCTCCGGGCCGCCGACTGCATCGATGATCGGGTGAAGTCCTTCGTCGCGCCGTCGATCGCTGGAACGCAGGTGAGCACGGGTGTTGATGAGCAGATGAGAGCTGGCGTAGTTGCAGTTAAGCACGATGTTATCACGTTAGCTCCGTAGCTAAAGTGCTTCGCCGATGTATTGTCGTGGAGATAAAAGTCACTGTGAATGTCCATTTCGCGTTCTCGACTCTCATTTTCAAGAGGATATAGTATCCGAGGTGGTTTAAAATACAAATCCGTGATCCACAATAGAAAAAGGAGAGAGTGTGGAATCCAATGAGCCAGCTTGTACCTAAGTTACGGTCAGAGCGAAAAAAGATGCGTCCTGCACTGCACTCTAGTCTTTCGCTCTTACGTTCCTCATCCACAAATCTTTCATCCTGGCTCAAATTAATGGGGTAATCGTCGCTTTCTCGGCCCGAATCGCTCTCGCTGCTGGTGTAAACAATGGGGAAATGTGAGCAGCCTTTCAACCTGCGACGTCACGCTACTTCCGGTACAGGCAAGGCTTTTTTTTATCAGCGACCAAAAGTTGCGAACTTTATCGTCGATGTTCTCTACTAAATCCTTTCAGCAAAAATATGGCAATATCGCGAAATGATCAAGTATGACACATAGAATGGATCTGCTATCCCCGTTGAAATAAAAAAAAATCATTTCAGTAGGCCTTTAATTCTATGACGTCATCCACTTGTTCTTGTGAGCCCTGTCCTTCATCCTCACTTTCTTCCTTACCATGCTTGGAAAACAAAGTGATGTCCATCTCTAGCTGTAAGATGATGCTTGCGAGGAAGTCCAGAGCGACACTCTTAGGCTGGGGCACTTCTAAGTTGAGGTACAAATATAACGCAGGGGTCCCCAATTTGTGACGAAGAGGCCACATTGGGTTTAAACAATTTGGCCGTGTGTGTGTGTGTGTGTAATTTTTTTCTGTTGTTCCCCTGTCCCCCTCTTTCCCCACAATTTCTCCCTCTGTTCTTATTCTTTCTATCCCCTCCTGTTTCGGTCCAGCTGCACCAAACACTTAATATATCCAAACCTTAATACAAGTCTCATACAAATAAGGCCACTATCCCACACTTCTCTTTTGTAAAGTAAATGTGTACAACAGATAAACAATATGATAATAAGAAAGATACAGTATATATTAAAATAAATAAATAAATTGGGGACTTTCCACAGGCCAGATTGTAGATGCTGGCGGGCCAGATGTTGACCGCTGGCCGTAGTTTGGTGACCACTGCTATAACCCTTGTTCAAACTAAAACTGGCTAAAAAATTTGAAACAGAGGTACTAATTTTTATTTAAAAATAATTATTCCATTCCTCGGACGGTAAATGTCAGATGAGCAATGATGATGATATGTCAACAATATTTGAATGCAGTTTGTTTCCAGCTATGCATTTATTGTCAATATTTTAACTAGTGGTAAGCAATATAACTGATCAGTCCATTATTGATCATTAGGAAGGCCAGTTTACTACTGATTAATCGTTTTTATACAAACATTGAGGCAAAAATAAAGTGCAGTACAGCAGATGTGCTGTTTATTCAGTCTCAACTAGTTTGCTGTTACAAGAAGTACAAAACAACATTTTCCTGTTTAAAGAAGTACAATACAACATGTTGGCTATGGAAAGTTGAGCTTCATTCATGTGGACATTTTTTCCTTCTTTAAGGAACTCCAAAAAGGAACTGAACGACATTCGCTTTGAATTCACTCCAGGACGAGGTGAGAGCTGAGCAGGTTTGTTTATTACTGTTTGCGTTAACTGAATAATAGAAGAATTATGTTGTATTCCAATACAAGACACTGCTGATGGTGTTTCCCAAGAATTATTCTCCGCCGGTCTTGTCAACGGACTCGATGTTGGAACTGGTATTGGTTTTTCTTCTCCTTTCCGACACATTTCTTTGGATATTTGAAGTGACATTTTTTTGTTCTTTTGTTTCTTTCCACATTCCAGTGGCTGCTAACCTTCAGAAGATTGTAGATGACCCAACTACCTACAAAATATTGACCTTTAAGCTGGTGAGTCTGCTGATGATTGATGGCTGAGACCCTGTGAGGGACTAGAGACCGCTTGTTGGTCACCATATCAAACTACCAGATACTTTTACAAACCCCGTTTCCATATGAGTTGGGAAACTGTGTTAGATGTAAATATAAACGGAATACAATGATTTGCAAATCATTTTCAACCCATATTCAGTTGAATATGCTACAAAGACAACATATTTGATGTTCAAACTGATACTTTTTTTTTTTGCAAATAATCATTAACTTTAGAATTTGATGCCAGCAACACGTGACAAAGAAGTTGGGAATGGTGGCAATAAATACTGATAAAGTTGAGGAATGCTCATCAAACACTTATTTGGAACATCCCACAGGTGAACAGGCAAATTGGGAACAGGTGGGTGCCATGATTGGGTATAAAAGTAGATTCCATGAAATGCTCAGTCATTCACAAACAAGGATGGGGCGAGGGTCACCACTTTGTCAACAAATGCGTGAGCAAATTGTTGAACAGTTTAAGAAAAACCTTTCTCTACCAGCTATTGCAAGGAATTTAGGGATTTCACCATCTACGGTCCGTAATATCATCAAAGGGTTCAGAGAATCTGGAGAAATCACTGCACGTAAGCAGCTAAGCCCGTGACCTTCGATCCCTCAGGCTGTACTGCATCAACAAGCGACATCAGTGTGTAAAGGATATCACCACATGGGCTCAGGAACACTTCAGAAACCCACTGTCAGTAACTACAGTTGGTCGCTACATCCGTAAGTGCAAGTTAAAACTCTCCTATGCAAGGCGAAAACCGTTTATCAACAACACCCAGAAACGCCGTCGGATTCGCTGGGCCTGAGCTCATCTAAGATGGACTGATACAAAGTGGAAAAGTGTTCTGTGGTCTGACGAGTCCACATTTCAAATTATTTTTGGAAACTGTGGACGTCGTGTCCTCCGGACCAAAGAGGAAAAGAACCATCCGGATTGTTATAGGCGCAAAGTGTAAAAGCCACCATCTGTGATGGTATGGGGGTGTATTAGTGCCCAAGGCATGGGTAACTTACCCATCTGTGAAGGCGCCATTAATGCTGAAAGGTACATTCAGGTTTTGGAGCAACATATGTTGCCATCCAAGCCCCTGCTTATTTCAGCAAGACAATGCCAAGCCACGTGTTACATCAACGTGGCTTCATAGTAAAAGAGTGCGGGTACTAGACTGGCCTGCCTGTAGTCCAGACCTGTCTCCCATTGAAAATGTGTGGCGCATAATGAAGCCTAAAATACCACAACGGAGACCCGCGGACTGTTGAACAACTTAATCTGTACATCAAGCAAGAATGGGAAAGAATTTCGCCTGAGAAGCTTAAAAAATGTGTCTCCTCAGTTCCCAAACATTTACTGAGTGTTAAAAGGAAAGGCCATGTAACACAGTGGTGAACATGCCCTTTCCCAACCAGTTTGGCACGTGTTGCAGCCATGAAATTCTAAGTTAATTATTATTTGCAAAAAAAAAATTAAGTTTATGAGTTTGAACATCAAATATGTTGTCTTTGTAGTGCATTCAACTGAATATGGGTTGAAAAGGATTTGCAAATCATTGTATTCCGTTTATATTTACATCTAACACAATTTCCCAACTCATATGGAAACGGGGTTTGTACAAACTATTCAGTAGTAGGTCAAATTGGACCTTTTACAATAATGATAAAGTTCTTGCCAGAGAGGTATTTATTTATCAAGTATTTGGTTACTGGTACTCTCTTAAAACACTAATGAATCTTCTCTCAAGATTTGGGACCTGGGAGCAGTTAATGCTGCCATTCAGTGTTTCAGTGAGGGCTGATTTAGAGATCAAGGACTTCAATCAGAAATTCTATTTTGAGCCCTCACTGCTGCCTCAACTTTGGAATAAGACTGTTGTGAAGTGTACGCTATCTTGTTTTGAATGTGTCCGTCCAAATTCTTGTGCGTGCGACACAGGTCACAATTTATTTGCATGGTTTGTATGTTTACAGCGGTATTGAAGATCTTAAAGTGGCCCAAAAACAGTGTATCTTCTTTCAAATGTAATGAAGTTATGACATTAACAACTTTCACAGTAGACTGGAAACTTGATTTTTCTAAACTTAATTGGTTCTTGAAGAAGATTATCCACTACTGTGTTGGCACGGATGACAAAGGCGGACGCGTGCACATTTTCAGGATTTATGCAGATCGCAAATACAGATCAGCAGGTACCAGAAGGTAAGAAAAGTTGCTTTTGCATAATAATGTGAAACAAAACGCCAGATAATATGTCTTACCTTATACACACACCATAATACTTGTATCTCTGACTACGGTAGCTGTAATGGGCCGACAATCCATCAAGCGGTGTGGCTTCAAAGTCATAATAAAACATTTTGACAGATGTTTGAGCGCCGTGTGTAATGTTCTATATCATGGGTGTCAAACTCTGGCCCGCCGTGTAATTTAATTTGGCCCTTGAGGCAATATCAAATTAACATTAGAGCTGGCCCGCCGGTATTATACACCGCATTCACCGCTAATACTGTCATTTTCCCAGGAGACTCCCGAATTTCAGTGCCCCTCCCGAAAATCTCCCGGGGCAACAATTCTCCCGACTTTCTCCCGATTTCCACCCGGACAACAATATTGGGGGCGTGCCTTTAAGGCACTGCCTTTAGCGTCCTCCACACTCTGTTGCCACGTCACTTTTCCTCCATACAAACAGCGTGCCGGCCCAATCACATAATAAATGCGGCTTTTACACAAGGCATAATTGATCAACAGCCATACAGGTCACATTGAGGGTAGCCGTATAAACAAGTTTAACACTGTTAGAAATATGCGCCACATGTGAACCCACACCAAACAAGAATGACAAACACATTTCGGGAGAACATCCGCACCGTAACACAACAGAACAAATACCCAGAACCCCTTGCAGCACTAACTCTTCAATAAACACCCCCGCTACCACCAAACCCCGCCCCGCCCACCTCAACTTTTTGAAAGTTGATTTTGCACTATTAAGTTATATAAGTGTTGCTTGTTCCATATTCAGTGTTAAAGCAAATCAAACTGAGCAATAATTAACGTTTTATTCATGCACTTTCTCTTGCTACTTCAAGGCTTGAATGTTTGATTCATTCATTATTGTTATTTTATTTTCAAATGTATTATTAGCCTGTGGAAAAAGTTTATTTTGATATTTACCTCAGAAAGCTGCAAATAGAAAAGAGGCATTCAATTTTTATTTAAATTATATTTGATATGCCATTGATATTTTTTTTTAAATTATTATTCTTATTTGAAACTCGATTTTGCATGGCACTATAAAGTTATATAAGCCTTGCTTGTTCAATATTCAATGCAAAACTTGTTTGGGTCCCTATTAAAAGGTTAATTTGTTCAACCTTGGCCCGCGGCTTTGTTCAGTTTTAAATTTTGGCCCAATCTGTATTTGAGTTTGACACCCCTGTTCTATATTTTCAATGGAACATTTAAAGTTTTGGTGTTGTGTACTGCCGTCATATTGCAGTCTACACATATCTCTTATGTATGACTGCCATCTACTGGTCACACTTATCATTACACCATGTACCAAATAAAATAGCTTTGAGGTCGGTAAGCACAACCAGAATTATTCCGTACATTAGGCGCTCCGGGTTATAAGGCGCACTGTCGATATTTGAGAAAATGAAAGGATTTTAAGTGCGCCTTATAGTCTGAAAAATTGGATACTTTTGAGATTGTTGCCATCGACCTTTATTGACCTCCACTTTCTTCTGGCAGGCATCCTGCTGTGACGACACGGAGCTCCCAGACGAGGTGAAACTGATCGGCTTTGCACAGCTGAGCCTCAGCTGATGTTGGCTTGGTGCCTCCAGAGGGTGACACAAGGCCTACAAGTTGAGGGTAGAGGAACAAAAGCACCACTTCCTCCCTCCTCCCGTGTTCCTCCGCCAGCTCACCATCCGGGATCAGGATCAAGCCCAGGAAGTCCACATGTACTCAGGATGTGAAAGAAGGTGATTCAAATGTAGCTTTGAATGTTTTATTTATTCCTTTTCTGTTGTCGCCTGTGTTCCACAAAGCTCTTCATTATTTATTGAGGGCAGTTTTTTGTTTAGTTTTGCCAAAACCTGATTAGCTTTGACTGGCGCTCCACAAACCTGCTGAGTTTCTCTGCAAAGCACACGTGTCAAATGTGAGACACAAAAAAGACAAAGAATTGTATTCTACAAAGGAGTATCAGGCTGACATGGACAAGAAAAAATGATCAGTTGCTGCCAATAAAGTCTTAATACTCTAAGAATAAGGAGGAGAAAAAAAGTAGCAAAATAATTCTGTAATATTACAAACAACTTCAGCCAGTGAATATCAAAATTAATAAACACTTTTTAACAATACTTTAACCTTGTTTTTTTGCAATAATACACAACTTTATTGTTGTAAAATTTGGATTTTTTCCTTTTTAAGCAATGTTGCTTTATTCTCATAACATATTTTATTACATTTTTGCATAAAATTATGACTTTATTTTTGTAAACTGAGGACTTCCCATGAAAAAGCAACTTAGTTGTCATAGTGCAATAATTATTTCTCATACACATTATGACAGTATGTCATTCTGTCGAAATATGAAGAAAATCACTATTTGTTTCTCAGAATATTTCATTGTTTTACGTATTTCTCTGCAGATATTTCCAACTTTTCCTCATAATTGTGCAAGTTTTTCTTTTAAGTTGACATCTTTTTTTCTTGCAATATCACTCGTCCTTTATACTTCATATATTGCAATTTCATTCTTGTGGTATTTTGATAAAAGTCTTCCTGTCGTGTTACACCACAGTATTACTCAGTTCTGGTAAAAGTACAACTTTTCTACTCATTTTTATTTTTTTAACACCCATGACTTGCTTTGTTGGACCAGATAAGCGCAAATGTTGACTTCCAATAAAGTTCCTTCTTCTACTAATATGAGCCACAATTTCTGGTAAAATAAGGACATTGTCTTCTCGCAATGTAATATTATTTTATTCCTTTCTCAAAATATTGCATGCACTCATAAATGTTTTCCTTATATTATTTCTCCTAAGTATAAAAATATATTTTCCTTGCAAAATAAAATTGTTTCTACGTAATATTAGTATTTTTTCAAATCAGATTAATCACATTTAAAAAATTGGGAAGAAACATGATTGCTTAATTTAAATTAGCTTGAATAATACCTCAGTATTTGGACATAAATGCAATTTTATTGTCAGAATGTTATTTAGGAACATTATTTAAATGACTTCAATGCACAACATTTATTTGCTGAAAACTTGGTATCAATGATGCATTGACCACTATTTAACCTGTATCGCCTTTCATGGAACAAAGCTAAAGAAGCATTGTGATTAATCTGCCATTAATACAATATATTTTGTGATTAATCGCACGAGTTAACTCTTCATTTTTGAGAGGCCTAATTACAACCTTTATTTCTGTACAATATTCATTATAACCTTGCTACTTTCTTGCAACATATGTAACTGTTCCTCAACGTATTCCTTTATTGTTGTAAATACCAATGTATCGTTAGGCTATTTACTGTAAAATAGCAGCCTCATAGTCACAATGACTTTATTGTCAGCAGCATAGTCCTTTGTGTCTTGAAGGTGCAGCCCTGATACTACTTGGACAAGAAGGTTACTTCATGAATGAAAAGAGACCTCCATACTGCTCACCACAGTGTTTGTTAATGCTTGTAAACGCTCAAGGTGCCTTGCTCATCTACCTGTGCCTCAGACAGTATTGTCACTGGGTCTGCCTGCTAGCGATTAGTGGTTGACTCACGTTAGTCCAGCAGCAACATTAGATGTTTACTTTATTGCACTTTTGGGCAGAGATGTCTGCAGCCAACAAGCAGACGCCTTCGCCCTCGTAGACAACTTCCTGCTTTCCTGTTTCCCATCATACAGATATGTGATGATGTCATTGTTCTGCGTTCCTATTTCCATTGCTCTGACCTGCTACACAATGCTCCAGATTGTATAAAATCATTCTTAAAACGTGCAATGGAAATAGTGATAAACCACACAAGTCTGGTAGCGAAATGTTGTTAAATATTTGACCTAATAATGAAATTCTTTATTTTATTAAATATAAAGTGTATGTCTGCCCCATGTAACCCAGTGGTTTGTCATATGAGCAACAAATAAAAGGATTGCTGTTAAGAAAATGCTGTGATCTTCATTCATTCAAATAAGTTCATCCTCTATTGTATTATTGAAAGGGATCCACAAATCTATTTAGATCCTAATCACAATTCTTATTTATTTCTATTCTAAATGGATTAAAACATTTCCAAAATAGATTTTTTTTTAATGTAAATGATGTGAAATTGTTTTCTTTTTAATGTGTGTGTGTGTGTGTGTGTGCGCACATATATAATGTACAGTACAGGCCAAAAGTTTGGACACACCTTCTCATTTCTTTATTTTCATGACTATTTACATTGTAGATTGTCACATCAAAACTATGAATGAACACATGTGGAGTTATGTACTTAACAAAAAAAGGTGAAATAACTGAAAACATGTTTTATATTCAAGGTTCTTCAAAATAGCCACTCTTTGCTCTGATTACTGCTTTGCACACTCTTGGCATTCTCTCCATGAGCCTCAAGCACACCTGTGAAGTGAAAACCATTTCAGGTGACTACCTCTTGAAGCTCAAACGCATTGAATGAGGAGAAGGTGTGTCCAAACTTTTGGCCTGTACTGTGAGAGTATAGTCCATAGTGGAACTAGTTAATAGTGTGAGAGTCCAGTCCATAGTGGATCTAACATAATATTGTGAGAGTCCAGTCCATAGTGGATCTAACATAATAGTGTGAGAGTCCAGTCCATAGTGGATCTAGTTAATAGTGTGAGAGTCCAGTCCATAGTGGATCTAACATAATAGTGTGAGAGTCCAGTCCATAGTGGATCTAGTTAATAGTGTGAGAGTCCAGTCCATAGTGGATCTAACATAATAGTGTGAGAGTCCAGTCCATAGTGGATCTAGTTAATAGTGTGAGAGTCCAGTCCATAGTGGATCTAACATAATAGTGTGAGAGTCCAGTCCATAGTGGATCTAGTTAATAGTGTGAGAGTCCAGTCCATAGTGGATCTAACATAATAGTGTGAGAGTCCAGTCCATAGTGGATCTAACATAATATTGTGAGAGTCCAGTCCATAGTGGATCTAACATAATAGTGTGAGAGTCCAGTCCATAGTGGATCTAGTTAATAGTGTGAGAGTCCAGTCCATAGTGGATCTAACATAATAGTGTGAGAGTCCAGTCCATAGTGGATCTAACATAATAGTGTGAGAGTCCAGTCCATAGTGGATCTAGTTAATAGTGTGAGAGTCCAGTCCATAGTGGATCTAACATAATAGTGTGAGAGTCCAGTCCATAGTGGATCTAACATAATAGTGTGAGAGTCCAGTCCATAGTGGATCTAACATAATAGTGTGAGAGTCCAGTCCATAGTGGATCTAACATAATAGTGTGAGAGTCCAGTCCATAGTGGATCTAACATAATAGTGTGAAAGTCCAGTCCACAGTGGATCTAGTTAATAGAGTGAGAGTCCAGTCCATAGTGGATCTAACATAATATTGTGAGAGTCCAGTCCATAGTGGATCTAACATAATAGTGTGAGAGTCCAGTCCATAGTGGATCTAGTTAATAGTGTGAGAGTCCAGTCCATAGTGGATCTAACATAATAGTGTGAGAGTCCAGTCCATAGTGGATCTAACATAATAGTGTGAGAGTCCAGTCCATAGTGGATCTAACATAATAGTGTGAAAGTTCAGTCCACAGTGGATCTAGTTAATAGAGTGAGAGTCCAGTCCATAGTGGATCGAACATAATAGTGTGATAGTATAGTCCATAGTGGATCTAGTTCAGGGGTCGGCAACCCAAAATGTTGAAAGAGCCATATTGGACCAAAAAAAACAAAAACAAATCTGTCTGGAGCCGCAAAAAATTAAAAGCCATATTACATGTGTCATGAGATATAAATTTAATTAAGAGGACTTAAAGGAAACTAAATTAGCTCAAATATAGCTACAAATTAGGCATAATGATGCAATATGTACATATAGCTAGCCTAAATAGCATGTTAGCATCGATTAGCTTGCAGTCATGCAGTGACCAAATATGTCTGATTAGCACTTCACACAAGTCAATATCATCAACAAAACTCACCTTTGTGCACTCATGTACGACGTTAAAAGTGTGGTGGACAAAATGAGACAGAAAAAGAAGTGGCATAAAACACGTCCTAGAAAGTCGGAGAAAGTTATGCATGTAAACAGACTATACGGTGAGTTCAAGGACCGCCAAAATAAGTAGGACAAAACGGCGCTCGCCAAATACTTGAATCAGTGAAGCATATTTAATATAAACAGTGTGATTTATAACAATTACGGAGGTTTGTGTCATGTTTGTCCTCCTACAGAAACCATACTAAAACAAAAAAATTGATTTTCCCCCCCCCCTCATCTTTTTCCATTCTTCATACATTTTTGAAAAATCTCCAGGGAGCCACTAGGGCGGCGCTAAAGAGCCGCATGCGGCTCTAGAGCCGCGGGTTGCCGACCCCCGATCTAGTTAATAGTGTGAGAGTCCAGTCACTAGTGGATCTAACATAATATTGTGAGAGTCCAGTCCATAGTGGATCTAACATAATAGTGTGAGAGTCCAGTCACTAGTGGATCTAACATAATATTGTGAGAGTCCAGTCCATAGTGGATCTAACATAATAGTGTGAGAGTCCAGTCCATAGTGGATCTAGTTAATAGTGTGAAAGTCCAGTCCATAGTGGATCTAACATAATAGTGTGAGAGTCCAGTCACTAGTGGATCTAACATAATAGTGTGAGAGTCCAGTCACTAGTGGATCTAACATACCGTATATTACCAAATAAACGCCCTTGGGCAAATAACCGCCTATGTCCGAATAGCCGCCCATGGGCTGTTATTTGCATAATTTAGATTAAAATGCTACTGGGGTTGCGTTTGCTGCAGTATTATTGTTTTGATGGTTTTATAGAGTACTTGGTACCATAATTTAATTTTTCCTGTATGCTGCTTTATTTAAAACTTGGAGTACTGTAGCCTTTATTTGATTTAAGTGACAGTATTATTGTTCTGTTTTGATGGTGGGTTTTATACTTGAGTACTTGGTACCATAATTTTATTTTTCCTTTATGCTGCTTTATTTAAAACTTGGAGTACTGTAGCCTTTATTTTATTTAAGTGACAGTATTATTGTTCTGTTTTGATGGTGGGTTTTATACTTGAGTACTTGGTACGATAATTTTTTCCCCCCGGTAGGCTGCTTTATATAAAACGTTTATTTATTTTTAGTATTGGTATTCTATTTGACAATTGTTGCACTACTGCCATGTGATCTCTTGTTTTTTTGTTTGTTTGTTTGTATGATAGCTTTTACATTTAAATTTTTTTGTACGAAAAAAAAAATACTGGACAGTAACCATTGTAACCCAATAAAGGCCTGGTGCAGGCTGGTGCAAAAATAAATAAAAGCCTTGTGCAAATAACCGCCTGCTTCTTTTTTAAACGCCTGTCTCCAAAATCGATTTTGTGAAATAAACGCCCGGGCTACTATTTGTTAATATACGGTAATAGTGTGAGAGTCCAGTCCATAGTGGATCTAACATAATACTGTGAGAGTCCAGTCCATAGTGGATCTAACATTATAGTGTGAGAGTCCAGTCCATAGTGGATCTAACATAATAGTGTGAGTCCAGTCCATAGTGGATTTAACATAATAGTGTGAGAGTCCAGTCCACAGTGGATCTAACATAATAGTGTGAGAGTCCAGGCCATAGTGGATCTAGTTAATAGTGTGAGAGTCCAGTCCATAGTGGATCTAGTTAATACTTTATTTATAACGCCAAAATAGGCCTAACAACGCAAAAAAAATTGTTTTAATATTTATTTATATGTATCATTCTCCTACTCACCTTTCCAGTAGAGGCCTCTCCCCTCTCACTTTCTGTGCTCCTCTGCCCTGACTCCTACAGGTCAATAGGGGTTGTGGAGTGATTATTATTATTATCTACTGATGATAGTCATACGTGAATGAGCTCAGCTCCTGTTCTCCTCCATGTGTAAAGTGAGAAACACAGCTGATGCTCCAGAAGGAATTAACCCCAAAGATAGCAAATGGTAAAAAAAGAGTGCACATCTAACTTTATAAATAACCAGGACCTTCATGATGCATTTCAGGCTAACTAGCTAACTAAGTAGCAGCATTGTTTTAGAGCGGGAATGTAACTTTTTGTCAAACACAGACCTGGTGTGAAGTGGAGCTAATAGGTTTTACTACAACCAGTGATGAATACTTACTTTCTTGAAAAAGTTTCTTATGTCCATTTTGCATCTGTTCACGTACTTGTTCTGCAGTGCTGTGTGCTAATGTGCTTCGTACACCTGCAGGACCGCAAGCAAGGTCGCAGAGAAAATGCGGACTGGATTTTGAGTGATGTGGGCATTTTCTATATGAACAAGTGGAAAGGGGCTCTCTACCTTACACTATGAAGTGAGGGGAAACTGAGTGAATAATGACAGGTTATCCATCCATTTTCTACCGCTTATTCCCTTCGGGGTCGCGGGGGGCGCTGGAGCCTATCTCAGCTACAATTGGGAGGAAGGCGGGGTACACCCTGGACAAGTTGCCACCTCATCGCAGGGCCAACACAGATAGACAGACAACATTCACACTCACATTCACACACTAGGGCCAAATTTTAGTGTTGCCAATCAACCTATCCCCAGGTGCATATCTTTGGAGGTGGGAGGAAGCCGGAGTACCCGGAGGAAACCCACGCAGTCACGGGGAGAACATGCAAACTCTACACAGAAAGATCCCGAGGCCGGGATTGAACTCACGACTACTCAGGACCTTCGTATTGTGAGGCAGAGGCACTAACCCCTCTGCCACCGTGCTGCCTAAATGACAGGTTATATGATTATTTATTTAAACTTATATTCTGGCCACTTTATAATGACTATGTCGGCATGTATTTGTAAAAAAAAATATATATATATATAATACCAAATTATTTAGGGGGGCTTAAGAATATTTTAGGGGGGCATGAGCCCCCCTAAAATAGGCCTAACAACACCAATTATCCAGTCCAGTGTGGATCTAACATAATATTGTGAGAGTCCAGTCCATAGTCAGTGGATCCAAAATAATAGTGTGAGAGTCCAGTCCATAGTGGATCTAACATAATATTGTGAGAGTCCTCCATAGTCATCCATCCATCCATCCATTTTCTACCGCTTATTCCCTTCGGTGTCGCGGGGGGCGCTGGAGCCTATCTCAGCTACAATCGGGCGGAAGGCGGGGTACACCCTGGACAAGTCGCCACCTCATCGCAGGGCCAACACAGATAGACAGACAACATTCACACACTAGGGCCAATTTAGTGTTGCCAATCAACCTATCCCCAGTCAGTGGATCTAAAATAATAGTGTGAGAGTCCAGTCCATAGTGGATCCAACATAATATTGTGAGAGTCCTCCATAGTCAGTGGATCTAAAATAATAGTGTGAGAGTCCAGTCCATAGTGGATCTAACATAATAGTGTGAGAGTCCAGTCCATAGTGGATCTAACATAATAGTGTGAGAGTCCTCCATAGTCAGTGGATCTAAAATAATAGTGTGAGAGTCCAGTCCATAGTGGATCTAACATAATAGTGTGAGTGTTCAGTCCATAGTGGATCTAACATAATATTGTGAGAGTCCTCCATAGTCAGTGGATCTAAAATAATAGTGTGAGAGTCCAGTCCATAGTGGATCTAACATAATAGTGTGAGAGTCCAGTCCATAGTGGATCTAACATAATAGTGTGAGAGTCCAGTCCATAGTGGTTTTAACATAATAGTGTGATAGTCCAGTCCATAGTAGATCTAACATAATAGTGTGAGAGTCCAGTCCATAGTGGACCTAACATAATAGTGTGAGAGTCCAGTCCATAGTGGATCTAACATAATAGTGTGGGAGTCCAGTCCATAGTGGATCTAACATAATAGTGTGAGAGTCCAGTCCATAGTGGATCTAACATAATAGTGTGAGAGTCCAGTCCATAGTGGATCTAACATAATAGTGTGAGAGTCCTCCATAGTCAGTGGATCTAAAATAATAGTGTGAGAGTCCAGTCCATAGTGGATCTAACATAATAGTGTGAGTGTTCAGTCCATAGTGGATCTAACATAATATTGTGAGAGTCCTCCATAGTCAGTGGATCTAAAATAATAGTGTGAGAGTCCAGTCCATAGTGGATCTAACATAATAGTGTGAGAGTCCAGTCCATAGTGGATCTAACATAATAGTGTGAGAGTCCAGTCCATAGTGGTTTTAACATAATAGTGTGATAGTCCAGTCCATAGTAGATCTAACATAATAGTGTGAGAGTCCAGTCCATAGTGGACCTAACATAATAGTGTGAGAGTCCAGTCCATAGTGGATCTAACATAATAGTGTGGGAGTCCAGTCCATAGTGGATCTAACATAATAGTGTTAGAGTCCAGTCCATAGTGGATCTAACATAATAGTGTGAGAGTCCAGTCCATAGTGGATCTAACATAATAGTGTGAGAGTCCAGTCCATAGTGGACCTAACATAATAGTGTGAGAGTCCAGTCCATAGTGGATCTAACATACTAGTGTCAGAGTCCAGTCCATAGTGGATCTAACACAATAGTGTTAGAGTCCAGTCCATAGTGGATCTACCATAATAGTGTGAGAGTCCAGTCCATAGTGGATCTAACATAATAGTGTGAGAGTCCAGTCCATAGTGGATCTAACATAATAGTGTGAGAGTCCAGTCCATAGTGGATCTAACATAATAGTGTGAGAGTCCAGTCCATAGTGGTTTTAACATAATAGTGTGATAGTCCAGTCCATAGTAGATCTAACATAATAGTGTGAGAGTCCAGTCCATAGTGGACCTAACATAATAGTGTGAGAGTCCAGTCCATAGTGGATCTAACATACTAGTGTCAGAGTCCAGTCCATAGTGGATCTAACACAATAGTGTTAGAGTCCAGTCCATAGTGGATCTAACATAATAGTGTGAGAGTCCAGTCCATAGTGGATCTAACATAATAGTGTGAGAGTCCAGTCCATAGTGGATCTAACATAATAGTGTGAGAGTGCAGTCCATAGTGAATGTAGTTACTAGTGTGAGAGTCCAGGGGCTTAGGGGCCTTTTGCAGCTGCTAAAGTAGTGGTTATTAGTAGCTTGTTGACAATGAGTCAGAACTTCAAATTTTACAAGGTAATGCTCGGACATTATTTTAGTGTACGGGAGTATCATAACTTTGGAGGTGGTGACACCCCGGACTAGATCTATCGTATTACTGTTGCAATGCAGGGGTTCATTTATTATTTATGTAAGACAACAGCTATCAATTATAGTCTGGAGCGCAACACACAGAGGGTCTGACGGCGTATTCATCAGTGTGTGGACATCAGTATCAGTGTGTGGACATCAGTATCAGTGTGTGGACATCAGTATCAGTGTATGGACATCAGCGTGTTCTTTCCTCCAGAGACTCCAGTTTCTTTCCACATTCCAAAAGTATTCATGTTAGCTTGATTGCAGACTGCAAGGCGTTGAGGGGATCTGGTTTGGTGGCTGCAGGATTAGGTCTCTGCTTTTTGCAGATGATGTGGTCCTGCTGGCTTAATCTGGCCAGGATCTTCAGCTCTCACTGGATCGGTTCACAGCCAAATGTGAAGCGACTGGGATGAGAATCAGCACCTCCAAGTACAAGTCCATGGTTTTCACTCGGAAAAGGGTGAAGTGCCATCTCCGGGTTGGGGAGGAGATCTTGCCCCAAGTGGAGGAGTTCAAGTACCTTGGAGTCTTGTTCACGAGTGAGGGAAGAGTGGATGGTGAGGTGACAGGCGGATCGCTGCAGTGATGTGGACCCTGTATCGATCCGTTGTGGTGAAGAAGGAGCTGAGCCAGAAGGCAAAGCTCTCAATTTACCGGTCGATCTACGTTCCCATCCTCACCTATGGTCATGAGCTTTGGGTTATGACTGAAAGGACAAGATCACGGGTACAAGCGGCCGAAATGAGTTTCCTCCTTCAGGTGGCGGGCCTCTTCCTTAGAGATAGGGTGAGGAGCTCTTTCATTCGGGAGGATCTCTAAGTAAAGGCGCTGCTCCTACACATGGAGAGGAGCCAGATGAGGTGGTTCAGGCATCTGGTCAGGATGCCACCCGAACGCCTCCCTAGGGAGGTGTTTGGGGCACGTCCGACCGGTAGGAGACCACGGGGAAGACCCAGGACACGTTGGGAAGACTATCTCTCCTAGCTGGCCTGGGAACGCCTCGGGATCCCCCGGGGAGAGCTGGACCAAGTGGCTGGGGAGAGGAAAGTCTGGGCTTCCCTGCTTAGGCTGCTGCCCCCGCGACCCGACCTCGGATAAGTGGAAGAAGATGGATGGATGGATACCCCATAGATATGAATGTAAATAGTCCATAGATATGAATGTAAATAGTCCATATAGATATGAATGTAAATAGTCCATAGATATGAATGTAAATAGTCCATAGATATGAATGTAAATAGTCCATACATATGACTTTAAATAGTCCATAGATACGAATGTAAATAGTCCATAGATATGAATGTAAATAGTCCATAGATATGAATGTAAATAGTCCATAGATATGACTTTAAATAGTCCATAGATATGAATGTAAAATAGTCCATAGATATGAATGTACAAACTCTGTTTCCATATGAGTTGGGAAATTGTGTTAGATGTAAATATAAACGGAATACAAAGATTTGCAAATCCTTTTCAACCCATATTCAATTGAATGCACTACAAAGACAACATATTTGATGTTCAAACTCATAAACTTTATTTTTTTTTGCAAATAATAATTAACTTAGAATTTCATGCCTGCAACACGTGCCAAAGTAGTTGGGAAAGGGCATGTTCACCACTGTGTTACATGGCCTTTCCTTTTAACAACACTCAGTAAACGTTTGGGAACTGAGGAGACACATTTTTGAAGCTTCTCAGGTGGAATTCTTTCCCATTCTTGCTTGATGTACAGCTTAAGTTGTTCAACAGTCCGGGGGTCTCCGTTGTGCTATTTTAGGCTTCATAATGCGCCACACATTTTCAATGGGAGACAGGTCTGGACTACAGGCAGGCCAGTCTAGTACCCGCACTCTTTTACTATGAAGCCACGTTGATGTAACACGTGGCTTGGCATTGTCTTGCTGAAATAAGCAGGGGCGTCCATGGTAACGTTGCTTGGATGGCAACATATGTTGCTCCAAAACCTGTATGTACCTTTCAGCATTAATGGCACCTTCACAGATGTGTAAGTTACCCATGTCTTGGGCACTAATACACCCCCATACCATCACAGTTTCTGAAGTGTTCCTGAGCCCATGTGGTGATATCCTTTACACACTGATGTCGCTTGTTGATGCAGTACAGCCTGAGGGATCGAAGGTCACGGGCTTAGCTGCTTACGTGCAGTGATTTCTCCTGATTCTCTGAACCCTTTGATGATATTACAGATGGTGAAATCCCTAAATTCCTTGCAATAGCTGGTTGAGAAAGGTTTTTCTTAAACTGTTCAACAATTTGCTCACGCATTTGTTGACAAAGTGGTGACCCTCGCCCCATCCTTGTTTGTGAATGACTGAGCATTTCATGGAATCTACCTTTATACCCAATCATGGCACCCACCTGTTCCCAATTTGCCTGTTCACCTGTGGGATGTTCCAAATAAGTGTTTGATGAGCATTCCTCAACTTTATCAGTATTTATTGCCACCTTTCCCAACTTCTTTGTCACGTGTTGCTGGCATCAAATTCTAAAGTTAATGATTATTTGCAAAAAAAAAAAGTTTATCAGTTTGAACATCAAATATGTTGTCTTTGTAGCATATTCAATTGAATATGGGTTGAAAATGATTTGCAAATCATTGTATTCCGTTTATATTTACATCTAACACAATTTCCCAACTCATACGGAAACGGGGTTAGTAAATAGTCCATAGATATGACTGTAAATAGTCCATAGATATGAATGAAAATAGTCCATAGATATGACTGTAAATAGTCTATAGATATTAATGTAAATAGTCCATAGATATGAATGTAAAAAGTCCATATGACTGTAAATAATCCATAGATATGACTAAATAGTCCATAGATATGAATGTGAGTGTGAATGATTGTCTACCTGCACTCTGCCATTGGCCATGCTAATTTGACTTAGCTTGTCTATGAGCTTCTCCATTATTTGTTAGCATTAAGCTAGCAGCATTAAAGCTCAACCTTCATCCAACATATTTGTATTGATTTTTTCAGTTTATTCTAAATGATATTCTCAATCTAACATGAGTCCTACACACTTCATGTTTATATATTATGTACTTTCTTTAGTGTGCTTAGTTTACAGGGACTTACTTCATTGTGAAGAATATCAACAACACACTTAAGTTATTTTCCCAGATCTAGCTCAGAGTACTGTTGACATATTTGTCAACAAAGTAAGTTGCAACCTTCAAGTGTAGCCTGAGTTACTTTGTACAAAGTAAGTTGCAATCTTCAAGTGTAGCCTGACTTACTTTGTACAAAGTAAGTCGCAACCTTCAAGTGTAGCCTGACTTACTTTGTACAACAAGCAGCAACAATTGAACGTGCAGTGAACAAAGTGAGCAGAGTCCAACAAGTCACATTCTTGGTGTAAAGCTAATTGTGATTAGAAAAAAATTATTTTAGAAAAAAATAACATATTATTAATGGTGTTATTAATAACTAATAACACTAATTGTTTCTAAATATAGATAAAACATTTGTTTAGCCTTTTTAAAGAAAAATATGCATCATTGCAAATCAAAATTACCGATGCAAGTGTAAGACGGTAACACTATTGTTCATTTTCTGAAGTGGCTGTGATGATAATGTCAATGAGGGATTTTTAATCACTGTTATGTTGGAATTCTTAATATTGATACTGTTGTTAATAATATTCATTTTTGTTTGACTGCTTTTGGATTGTTTTGTGTCATGTTTGTGTGTCCTCTCAAATGTTTTGTGTCCTCTTAACTACTCTGTTGATTGCTATTCTGAATGTTGCTGGGCCAGCTTTGGTTCTGGAATTGTATTGTGTATTATTTTGTTGGACTGATTAATAACAAAACAAAACAAACAAAAAAATATCATGTATATGATGATGTCAAATT
>NC_084744.1:38724665-38727165 GCF_033978785.1 Entelurus aequoreus | reverse complement strand
GCCAGATTCAATTTAGCGTTTCCCACAAAGCTGAGGAGAGAAACATTTGAGTTCTTCAATCACACATGCGGATTTAAATAGGAAGCCTTCTTTGATAGTGGTAGCTCCAATGCTGATTGCAATCTGTTCTGTAACGTTTGTTTAACTCGGGGTTTCCAAATCCAGATTTCCCATAAAGATCACTTGTGACAATTAAGAAGCATATTTTACGCTAAATTTTGGTTAAATTCCAAAACAAACTCAGGCCTTTTAAAAGGGTCATTTTACACAAAACCAACTTTTCTTACTTGGGATCTCCATAAATCCTGAAAATTGGAATTAAAACCATGGAGGCATGGTGGAGATGATTATTAATCCATTGTACTTAGTTCCAAATAAGCCCTTTGGAATTTTGAGATGATTGTGTTATAGTTTGCCACAGTTACGTACGTATGTATGGATTAGCGTTGTCTGAATACCAACATTTTGGTACCAGTACCAAAATGTATTTCAATACTTTGATACTTTTCTAAATAAAGGGGACCATTATTGGTTTATTTTAACAACAAATCTTAGGATACATGAAACATATGTTTATTATTGCAATTTAGTCCTTAAATAAAATAGTGAACATACCAGACAACTTGTCTTTTAGTAGTAAGTAAACTAACAAAGACTCCTAATTAGTCTGCTGACGTATGCAGTAACATATTGTGTCATTTATCTACCTATTATTTTGTACACATTATGAGGGACAAACTGTAAAAATTGATTATTCATCTACTTGTTCATTTACTGTTAATATCTGCTTATTTTCTGTTTCAACATGTACACACTTCTGTTAAAATGTAATAATCACTTATTCTTCTCTTCTTTGATACTTTACATTAGTTTTTGATGATACCACACATTTAGGTATCGATCTGATACCAAGTAGTGAGAGGATCATACATTGGTCATAATTTTATGAATATAATATGAATAAAAAACATTTAAAAAAATATACATGTAATCATTGCCGTATCGACTAGATACGCTATTGCACTTGGTATCATTACAGTGGATGTCAGGTGTAGATCCACCCTTGGCATTTGTTTACATTGTGACGCCGGTGAGCTATTGTATCCTCTTACAGTGTGTAGTGAAGCATGTTTAGCTATTCCTCATCCTGCAGTGACTTGTCAGAAACTTACTTTATTTGTCGCCATGGAGGCCAGGATTAGTGATTTAGAAGTAGCTAAAACACTGTGGATGGATGTTAGCTGCTAGCTAGATAGCCATGTCTTAAAGCACCTCTTCCTGAGGGTGTTTCAGTGTTATAACTTCACCTTTATCTTTACTTTTTACACCAAAATGTGTCCATTCTCCCTTTTCTGTCTACACAGTGTCTGCTTGTAAGTACTCTGTGTGTGTGCTGCCCAACATGCTCCTCTGCTTGTAAAACCAGCAATGTCATGACCTGACGACATGCCATCATGCCTGTAAAAAAAAAAAAATGGCAGTAATTTTCAAACAGAATATAGTACCGTTTTTGATTCATTAGTACCGTGATACTATACTAGTACCGGTATACCGTACAAGCCTAGTATGGATATCTCCATACATGGTAAAGGTTTACCCGAAGCCCTTTGCATGATTCTGCCACATTTGTAGTCCAAAGTATAATATGTCGACAGTGCAACCTGGTGACCAAAAACGCTGTACTATTGTTTGTATTAAGCAGCACAGTCACAACACAAACTTCCAGAAGTAAGAATTCACTGGTGAACTTTTGTGTTTAGTTACAAAGTATCTACTTGAATTGTCTGACGCAGTGCAAGTGAAGCACCGAGCCTCATTTGGAGGACAACATACTGAAAGATTTAATCGTTTAATTGCTGGGACCGTTCTTACAATTTATCACCACGGCGGATGCAATGAAGCAGTAAGTAGAGTAATAGTAAGTGAACAAGTGTGTAATGTTAGCTGCATGTAGATGACATATAAACAGCTTCAGGACTATAAGACACTGCTCCTTTCCAATGTTGTTCAACGCTGCGCCTCATTTTTACATTTTTCCTCGCTAACAGCAATAATGTTTTGTGCTCAACAAATACCGTAATTTCTGGACTATAAACCGCACCTGACTATAAGCCGCACCAGCTAAATTTAGGGGAAAATACAGATTGCTCCATATATAAGCCGCACCCGACTATAAGCCGCAGGGTTTTGATGTGTAATTACCGTAGTATATAGGGGTTCCTGCTACCACGGAGGGGATTGTCGGGACAGAGATGACTGTTTGGGAACGCAAAGCGTCCCATTTATTAACAATAAATCTTTCAATCATTCAATCAAACTTTCACATCTTTGACATGGCGAACAGCATTCGTGCAGAGTACAAATAATACAACGGTGCAAAGTAATACAAAGTGCTCGCCTGTACGTTATCAAAATAACCAGCCTACCGGTATATGAAAAGTCAGTCTTTAATCATTGTGTCATCGTCTTCTTCCTGCGTACTAAAACCACCGAAATCCTC
>NC_084744.1:38634665-38722165 GCF_033978785.1 Entelurus aequoreus | reverse complement strand
GTGTGTTCAGTGCTGTCCTATCTGGCCCAATAAATAAACTAGAAGTGACTGCAGCTCAGATACTTGCACAAAACTGAGGTCGCACAAAGGAGCAATGGAACCAGAAGCATCTTTCAGCTCTTTTACAGACAAAAACAATTCTAAACCTTTAACATCACCGCTACGGAGCATTTTTAAAATTCAGAAACTGAAGCACTAAACATAAAGCAATATTAATTTGTGATGTTTCATTTTAACGGAGGCTTGAGAACGGTGTAGTGTGCTGCAACGGCAGGCTGAGGTGACAGTACCAGAATCAAATGACTTCATTACTGACAATACATTTTCAACAGCAGCAGCGTAGCTACAAGAGAGCAGGCTGGGGGTCCGTTTAAGACACAATTCTGATTACCTCTCACACCTTCTTGTGAAATGCTAACACAAGTGTCTTGAAATATGAATGCTCTCACACAATGGCCTGTAACGATGATAAATACCATATTTTCCGGACCATAGGGCGCACCGGATTATAAGGTGCATTAAAGGATTCACATTATTATGATTTTTTTTCTAAATGTAAAATACTTTCTTGTTGTCTACATAACATGTAATCGTGGTTCTTTGTTCAAAATGTTGCATAGATGATGTTTTACACATCATCTTCAAGTCACTTTCTGACAGTCTCTTCAGGATGCGCCGCTTTGTGGGCGGTCTTATTTACGTGCCTCCACTTGGTCAGCGTCTTCTCCCCGTCATCTTTGTTGTAGCGGTGTAGCGTGCAAGGACAGGAGTGGAAGAAGTGTCAAAAGATGGAGCTAACTGTTTTAATGACATTCAGACTTTACTTCAATCAATAACTCATCCGTGGCTCACTAGTACAACAACAACGCCCGAAATGTGTCCCGACCAGAACTGTCTAATAACTAAAGTTCCTTGGGTGAATAATATAAACTCACTACACCGGTATGTTTTAGTGCTTTCATGGTGAGTTTACTGACAGATATAAGTAAGAACTTTAGACTACTTTATATTAGAAATGGCAACAGCGGAAGATGAATGTCACATAACAAGAAGATAGAGAAAAAGAAGAAGCTTATCGACTACGGTGTTGTCATGAACTACAAAGGCGGACGCGCGCAATTTTTAAGGATTTATGCAGATCCCAAATACAGATCAGCAGGTACCAGAAGGTAAGAAAAGTTGCTTTTGCATAATATTGCGAAACAAAAGGCCAGATAATATGTCTAACCTTATACACACACCATAATAATACTCGTATGTTTAATGAGCTGACAATCCATCAAGCGGCTTCATAGCTTACCAAAGTCCTACTAAAACATTTTGATAGATTTTTGAGCGCCGTGTGTAATGTTCTATATTTTCAATGGAACATATAAAATGTTGGTGTTGTTTACTTGAGTCATATTGCAGTCTACACGTATCTCTTATGTTTGACTGCCATCTACTGGTCACACTTATCATTTCACCAAGTACCAAATAAAATAGATTCGAGGTCAGTAAGCAAAACCAGAATTATTCCGATCATTAGGCGCACCGGGTTACAAGGCGCACTGTTGAGTTTTTAGAAGAAAAAACAAAGATTTTAAGTGTGCCTTATAGTCCGGAAAATAAGGTAGTAATTTTCCAACACTGTACCAAACACACACCGTAGATTTATTGAAGCCTCGTCCTTCAATAATCCCGGCGTATACAGTACATTTTATTCTTTGCCTGTTTCACACGTGTTTAAGGCTGACCTTGTTATTAAACACGCCATCACATGCAAACTGTAAGTCTGCCTTCTTATTTTGTTCAGCTGTCTGACACCACATTAGGACAAACCTCAGCAGTGTATGACAGGAAGTGTTAATTAGAATAAAAATAGGTGTGTCATAGATGACAGAAATGTAAAGACCCAATGAGAAGATGTTAGTAGAAGCCAACTGAGTGACATACAGCAGCCAGGTAGTCATTGGAGGCACAGATGGTGATGATTGGACTCTCCACTGACCTATTTGAAAGTGTGTTCTACATCAGTTTTCTCCACAGAGGTACTGAGCAATGCAGGGAAAGATGAACGAGGACCTTCAGTAAAGTTAGAAACTTAAATTATGCTCCGGTAATCTGCAGGAAACTGATCCGTTTTGAGACTGCAAAGTGGCGCAACAGGCTCGTGAATGACTTCCCGATAAAACTGCCAAACAAGGTTTCCTGTTGCATGAGGCTATATAAGTAACTCTGTCACATCTGCAAACACAATCTCCCACACAGCAGACCCATGTCTCGTGAAATGAAAATGTCAAAGAAAAGGGAGCTTTGAAAGGTAATAAAAGGCAGAGCATAAAAACATGAAATCACCAAAGGGGAAAGCAATAAGAGTTTGTATTTGATCAAATGATGCCATGTGTGTCTCAAGGGGGCCTCCCATGGAACACTTCATCTTTGGAGCACAAATCATTTCCAGATATTAATATATTCTCCCTTGCAAACTGACTTTACCATGCAAAAAAAAGGAGTCTCTCTTCAGAATGACATGGATGCCATATTTACTCGACCTAGAGAGAACATGGCCAACAGGCCAGGAACAAACTAGAGTTTCATGATGCAGAACTCCTATTAAGTTTCATCTGGACACTTAGGAGGAAATGGCAGACTTGATGTAGGAGAGATCAGTTATAGAATCATTCTACGCTGGCGGCAGAGAGAAAAAAGCAAAAAAAGTACAAATGTTGGACGAATCAAACATCAACTAATTAAGTTCCAATCAAGTTAAAACGCTGGAAGCTCTCATGTACACTCAATCACACAGGGGCCAACATTTAAGCATACTTTCCATGGCGGGCCGAACAGGAATAATGTTCCCTGCGGTGCATGAGCTGTGTACAGTAATAATAATTACATTGAGCGGTGTACAGTAATAATAATTACATTGAGCTGTTTACAGTAATAATAATTACATCAAGATTCAAGATGCTTTATTGTTGTCCATTCTTTAACATGTACAAGACACATAAGAACTGAAATTTCATTTTCGGCACAGTCCCACTAAGAGCAGACATACGTTACAAGGGGACAAGACGGGACCGCCAACGGATCAGCCACTTACAGCGCTCCTTAAAAAAGGTGGGAAAAAGGTGACATTGGGAAAGGGGGAAGAGTAAAAAAAGTATCAGTTTAAGGCTGGACCCTCTGGAGGGATCCAGACTGAGTCCAAGGGAAAAACCTCACATAGCATAGCACACATAAACATGATACATGTAATCACAACAACTCGCAACAGAGGTGGGGGGGGGGGGGGGGGTTTGGGACCCTGGAGGCCGGCTGCTGCTATAAAGCGCTACTAGCCGTCCATAACCCCGAAGAGGAATTAAGCAGTGGTGAAGGCGTTGATTGGGGAGGGGCGGGTGCGTGCATTTATGCCCAATTAACTTGGGTGAGATGTTGAAATGTTTTTGTGGACTGGGGCCGATCTCAAAGTTCGACACCAGGTGTTATTGAAAAAAAGGAAGGTCAAAAGCGTCCATCATTGAGGAGTCCTCGGGGGAGTTCTTCAGAACAGCCTGTTTCTGATAGCGTCAAGGCCATTTGAGGGAGTCAAATCGTAGATTAAGATGTTGTTTTCTTCAAGCAGTCAAAACAATGACATTCCCGCTCTGTGTCCGTGCTGGTTCTCTCAAATTCAATTTAATTCTTCCTTCTCAGCAAGCTTCTCCATGATGAGATCCATTTTGCGATTCAAATCAGAAATCGCCACAGCCCGTGTTCCCACAGCCCGACCCAATCCTTCCATTGCGATGAACAGCCGTTGGGCTCCTTGAGTGGCTGCCATCGTCTTCCGAATTTGACGATACACCAGAGCAATGCCCAGCCCAATCAGCAGGTGCCCCGCAATCACGGTTCCAAATAGGTAGATGTCTTCCACGTCCTCGATGGAAAGGACTGAGAGGCACATGATTCTCCATTTATCCCAGGAGTCTCTCACGTACCCCGCAGCAATGGTTCCATCAGGGCAGCCATACTCCCCCGAACCTCTTTTCATTGTCGAAAAGACTTTGTTAATTGCGTCGAGAGTCCAGCTGATCATATCTGTTTGATGTTTAGATTTGAGGACAGCGCAAAGAGACAGAGATGTGGTTGCTTGTTGAAATCAAGAGGTTCTTGATGGACTTTTAACATCTTGACAAAGACTAGAGCATTCTGTGAGTGCTCTGCAAGAGTTAACAAGTGTGAGAAAGTGTTTCCCAGCATGCCTTGTTGTGGTTTCAATGATCCCTGGTGACTGTGTTATCATGCATTTTTATTGTGTCATTTTCTTAAGGACATGCTTTAATAATTCAAGTGTTTTAGTTTGTACTACCAAATGAATGCTACTTTTGCTAATATTGAGTAGGGCTGTAATGATTTTAAGATTTTCATAGTCAAATCTGATTTGTTAGATTCTGCCCATTGTCGACCAGCAGTGGGTGTTTTTGTTTATTATTGAGAAATAAACAGAAGGTGATATGTAAGAGTGTATACTGACTGGTACCTAGGTGCCAGTGAAGTCACATCCATGTTGTCCAGCATGTATACATGAGTATTCCAAAGTTAACGTATTTTCCGCCCTATAAGGCGCACCTAAAAACCTCAAATTTTGTCAAAAGCTGACAGTGCGCCTTATAATACCGTGCGCCTTATATATGGACCAATATTGAGCCTCCAACAGGTAAAAGTTTCAATCAATCGCAACTACGGTAAGCAGCCGCCGACTTCATTTTCCCCCGTCTTCATTTTCCCCCGTTGAAGAAGAAGAAGCGCGCGGTGCATGCTGGGATATATGACTGCGCGAGGCGTGCAGTTTCATTTCCATTTATTTGTTTATGTAAAGAAATGGCTCCTATTAAGAGACCGCTTACGACGCAGAGTTTAAACTTAAGACGATCAGTCACGCAGTAGAACACGGGAATAGAGCAGCAGCGAGAGAATTTAACATTGTCACTGAAGTGAGACATCAGCAGCAACACTGACTCGATTAATGACGACTTCGACGAGACGCCGTATTCGCCCAACTGTTTAATACGGACACTGAAGAAGAAGAATTTGAGGGATTCGTGGATGAGGAATAACTTCATAAAGTGAGCTTTACATGTTTATTTTGTGTGTTGTGTTGTGTGACATTAAAGGCCTACTGAAACCCACTACTACCAACCACACAGTCTGATAGTTTATATATCAATGATGAAATCTTAAAGGCCTACTGAAAGCCACTACTACCAACCACGCAGTCTGATAGTTTATATATCAATGATGAAATCTTAACATTGCAACACATGCCAATACGGCCTGGTTAACTTATAAAGTGCAATTTTAAAATTCCCGCCACACTTCCGGTTGAAAAACTCCTTTGGATATGATTTATGCGCGTGACGTCACAAAAGCAACGGAAGTGGTTGGACCCCATCGGACCCGATAGAAAAGCCTCTTGTTTTCTTCGACAAAATTCAACAGTATTCTGGACATTTGTGTTGGTGAATCTTTTGCAATTTGTTTAATGAACAATGGAGACTGCAAAGAAGAATGTTGTAGGTGGGATTGATCGGTGTCTTAGCGGCTAAGTACAATACTGTAATATCTGTGATATTTGCATTAGTGTACTGTGTCTTTAAGGGTTTGGGGAACGCGCATGCGCGAGTGAGTTGGCGGAGAACTTGAGTGTGTGTGAGCGTGACTTTTGGCTAACAGCAGCTCGTGTATGTGTGTGCGTTACTTTTTGAACTACAACCAGTTACCGCTTGTTAATAAAGCGATTGAGCAATTTGTTTAATGGACAATGGAGACTGCAAATAAGAAAGTTGTAGGTGCGATCAGTGGAGCGGCGGACTACAGCAACACCAACACCAGGAGGTTGTGTTGTGTTTTGAGCAGGATAACAGACGCACTACGGTGAGTATAGCTTTGACTTCCAAACATTTGATCGCTTGCCCGTACGTGCGTGTCGATATGTGCATGTGACGTACGTAACTTTGGGGAAATATATGTTTCTTGCCGACTCTGATGGCGGCCGGGGTGTCGTCAAAAGCGTACAACGCCCGCCGCCGCATCTAAGTTAGCTACGCAGCTAGGTTAGCTTCTGTTTTTTTTAGCTTCGCCAAGCGGAATATTATTAATCGTGTATTTACATGTTCATGGTTTAATAGTATTATTTATCTTCTGTCTATCCATCCAGTCAGGGTTTTTTTTAATTTAGTTTCTATCTGCATTTGAGACTGCTATGCTATCGCGTTGGCTACACAGCTAGGTTAGCTTCTGTTTTTTTAGCTTCGCCAAGCGGAATATTATTAATCGTGTATTTACATGTTCATGGTTTAATAGTATTATTGATCTTCTGTCTATCCATCCAGTCAGGTTTTTTTTTAATTTAGTTTCTATCTGCATTTGAGACTGACGCTGTCACGTTGGCTACGCAGCTAGGTTAGCTTCTGTTTTTTTAGCTTCGCCAAGCGGAATATTATTAATCGTGTATTTACATGTTCATGGTTTAATAGTATTATTGATCTTCTGTCTATCCATCCAGTCAGGTTTTTTTTTAATTTAGTTTCTATCTGCATTTGAGACTGACGCTATCGCGTTGGCTACGCAGCTAGGTTAGCTTCTGTTTTTTTAGCTTCGCCAAGCGGAATATTATTAATCGTGTATTTACATGTTCATGGTTTAATAGTATTATTGATCTTCTGTCTATCCATCCAGTCAGGTTTTTTTTTAATTTAGTTTCTATCTGCATTTGAGACTGACGCTGTCACGTTGGCTACGCAGCTAGGTTAGCTTCTGTTTTTTTAGCTTCGCCAAGCGGAATATTATTAATCGTGTATTTACATGTTCATGGTTTAATAGTATTATTGATCTTCTGTCTATCCATCCAGTCAGGTTTTTTTTTAATTTAGTTTCTATCTGCATTTGAGACTGACGCTATCGCGTTGGCTACGCAGCTAGGTTAGCTTCTGTTTTTTTAGCTTCGCCAAGCGGAATATTATTAATCGTGTATTTACATGTTCATGGTTTAATAGTATTATTGATCTTCTGTCTATCCATCCAGTCAGGTTTTTTTTTAATTTAGTTTCTATCTGCATTTGAGACTGACGCTGTCACGTTGGCTACGCAGCTAGGTTAGCTTCTGTTTTTTTAGCTTCGCCAAGCGGAATATTATTAATCGTGTATTTACATGTTCATGGTTTAATAGTATTATTGATCTTCTGTCTATCCATCCAGTCAGGTTTTTTTTTAATTTAGTTTCTATCTGCATTTGAGACTGACGCTATCGCGTTGGCTACGCAGCTAGGTTAGCTTCTGTTTTTTTAGCTTCGCCAAGCGGAATATTATTAATCGTGTATTTACATGTTCAGTCACTGTGAATGTCCATTTCGCGTTCTCGACTCTCATTTTCAAGAGGATATAGTATCTGAGGTGGTTTAAAATACAAATCTGTGATACACAATAGAAAAAAGAGAGAGTGTGGAATCCAATGAGCCAGCTTGTACCTAAGTTACGGTCAGAGCGAAAAAAGATACGCCCATCACTGCCTCTCAAGTCCTTCACTGTAACGTTCCTCATCTACGAATCTTTCATCCTCGCTCAAATTAATGGGGTAATCGTCACTTTCTCGGTCCGAATCTCTCTCGCTCCATTGTAAACAACGGGGAATTGTGAGCAGCACTACCACTTGTGACGTCACGCTACTTCCGGTACAGGCAAGGCTTTTTTTATCAGCGAGCAAAAGTTGCGAACTTTATCGTCGATTTTCTCTACTAAATCCTTTCAGCAAAAATATGGCAATATCGCGAAATGATCAAGTATGACACATAGAATGGATCTGCTATTCCCGTTTAAATAAAAAAAAATCATTTCAGTAGGCCTTTAACATTGCAACACATGCCAATACGGCCGGGTTAACTTATAAAGTGCAATTTTAAAATTCCCGCCACACTTCCGGTTGAAAAACTCCTTTGGATATGATTTATGCGCGTGACGTCACAAAAGCAACGGAAGTGGTTGGACCCCATCGGACCCGATAGAAAAGCCTCTTGTTTTCTTCGACAAAATTCCACAGTATTCTGGACATCTGTGTTGGTGAATCTTTTGCAATTTGTTTAATGAACAATGGAGGCTGCAAAGAAGAACGTTGTAGGTGGGATCGATCGGTGTCTTAGCGGCTAAGTACAATACTTACAGCAACACAACAAGGACTACTTACTACGCCTAGCCGATATCCTTGCCTCCAAACCCACGGATGAAGTCCTTCATCGCGCCGTTGATCGCTGGAATGCAGGTGAGCACGGCTGTTGATGGGAAGAGGAGGGCTGGCTGGCGTAGGTGGAGCGCTAATGTTTTATCATAGTTCTGTGAGGTCCGGTTGCTAAGTTGCTAAATTAGCCTTAGCGTCGTTAGCAACAGTATTTTTAAGCCTTATCAGGCTGAGAACTTTTAACCGTGTAGTTACATGTACATGGTTTAATAGTATTGTTGGTCTTCTGTCTATCCTTCCAGTCAGGGGTTTATTTATTTTGTTTCTATCTTCATTTGAGAACGATGCTACCACGTTAGCTCAGTAGCTAAGTGTGTCACCGATGTATTGTCTTGGAGATAAAAGTCACTTTAAATGTCCATTTCGCGTGCTCGATTCTCATTTTCAAGAGGATATAGTATTCGAGGTGGTTTAAAATACAAATCCGTGATCCACAATAGAAAAAGGAGAGTGTGGAATCCAATGAGCCAGCTTATACCTAAGTTACGGTCAGAGCGAAAAAAGATACGTCCATCACTGCCTCTCAAGTCCTTCACTGTAACGTTCCTCATCTACGAATCTTTCATCCTCGCTCAAATTAATGGGGTAATCGTCACTTTCTCGGTCCGAATCTCTCTCGCTCCATTGTAGACAATGGGGAATTGTGAGGAATCCTAGCTCCTGTGACGTCACGCTACTTCCGGTACAGGCAAGGCTTTTTTTTATCAGCGAGCAAAAGTTGCGAACTTTATCGTCGATTTTCTCTACTAAATCCTTTCAGCAAAAATATGGCAATATCGCGAAATGATCAAGTATGACACAGAATGGATCTGCTATTCCCGTTTAAATAAAAAAAAACATTTCAGTAGGCCTTTAACGTTTGAGCAACGTTGAGTTATTGATATATTGTTATTGCTCTGCACTATTTCGAGTGTTACTATATTGTGATTGCACTAACGTTTGATTTACCGTAACAGTATCAGACTGTTTTTTGCGTGTTTATTAAATCAGGGAAAAGTTCCCCTCCACTATGTGATATAAATGTTGCACTACATGTTATACCTTGCTGTTGTTAAAAGATAAACAAAACACCACGTCACTGACTTTACCTCGGGGAAAATAAGAAAACAGCTGTTTATTCATTTTGGGAGTGAACAGAGTGGTCAGAACGCTGGTTTGTAATCTATTAATAAAGTTTGACTGACCTATCTGACTGTTTTGTTGACATTCCCTTTAGCGCAGCTCCATCTAATGGATGCATAACGTAACCCCAGCCTCTACTGTAGCGTCTATTCTATGCACCTTATAATGCGGTGCGCCTTATATATGAACAGAGTTTTAAAATATGCCATTCATTGAAGGTGCGCCTTATAATGCGGTGCGCCTTATAGTGCGGAAAATACGGTAATCAAAATGTCTTTATAAAAGTAATAAAGTCTACCACAAAAGTTAACAAAACAAAAAATCTCATTTGCAACTTTTTCCACATCAAAAAAGGCTAAACCACAGTTTGTGAGGTACTTTGCTCTGGTGCAGCACCAATACAACACCAAACTGACTAAATAAAGTGATGACATTTCAATATTAAGGATCATTACCTTTTCCAAGAGAAGGCCTACACTTATGGAAGGAGGTGGCGTGTCCTGACGGCCGCGCCATGTGCTGTTTTTGGTGAGTTTTAATAGAGTCAATAGCGCTAGCCAGCCGACCAGAGCCACGCGATGGCTTGGCCAGCTTTGTGTTTGGTGCGTTACTTCCCGACGATCACGTTCCCAATGTAGAAACATCCTCCCAACAATATGCATACAATGTTCTTAACTGCCAAATTAAATCTCTGGTGCATGTGAAAATGCTACTGAACATGTTGCTACAATAACACACAAACAAGGAAAATCATTTTACTGTTCCCTGCGTCCTTGAATATTTGTGACATTTGTTGAACAGTCTGGGAGAAATAAACAATCATAGTGTCACCTTCCAGCTACCGCTAGTGTTAGCACAAACTAGCAGTGAGAGGCAGTCCTCCATCGCTGTTTCCAAACGCCCACGACTCGCCCTAAATTGTTTCCAGTGCTGGTCCAGCATGCTCACAAGTCAGCATATAAATAGTTCCAGCATGTTCCCAAGTCACCATATGAATAGTTCCAGCATGCTCCCAAGTCACCATATAAAATGTATATGATGACTTGTTGAGTGTCTGTACTGTCTAGATCTCGGCAGAGTAACCATGTAATACTCTTCCATATCAGTAGGTGGCAGCAAGTATCATCACCGGTGGTCACTCGTACGAGTATGACGATCCTCCTGGTAGGGGTGTATCCCTTTATGGAGGATGCCTGTGCGTGACTTAGTTTAACGTGGAGAGACTGGTGCACAGACAGTCACCACACGATCCTTGACAGAATTGGGTCAGGGTCCAGTGGCATGGCGTCCAAGACGACTGGGGACCCTTTTCTGCTGCAGCCTTCTTCCGCCATCGCAGCCGTTGTGGTAGTTCTTAAATCTACCGTCTTCCGCCTGCTCCGCTGTTGAGGTCTTTACCGTATCCCTGGCTAGGGGGCAGTCAGGTACTAGGCCTTTGCCAAGGGCCACCTAGGGTAACGGTAGTAACCCAGGTGGCCATATCCAACCCCCTAGTGCGCCAAGACCCCATAGAGGAGCCTCCACTGCTGGATGCACTTTAACGTCATGCCCAGGACACAAGGCAGCAAGTAGATAACTGCTTTGTAAATGTCGGAAACATGGTTTGTCGTGATCACAATGCGCAGGCGACAGCGGGAGGCAGTGTGCAGGTAAAAAAAGGTATCTAATGCTTAAACCAAAAATAAACAAAAGGCGAGTGCCGCTATGAAAAGGCATTGAAGCTATGCGAAACGAAACTAAAACTGAACTGGCTACAAAGTAAATAAAAACAGAATGCTGGACGACAGCGAAGACTTACAGCGTGTGGAGCAGCAGACGGCGTCCACAAAGTACATCCGTACATGACATGACAATCAACAACAAACTAGGAAACACTACACAGGAAAACAGCAAAAAAGAAGTCCAAATAAGTCAGGATTATGATGTGACAGGTGGTGACAGTACACCTACTTTGAGACAAGAGCTATACTGATGCATGCTTGGTTATGCTTTAAATTCATATCCAACAATTGCGACAACAACTTTTTACTGTCAATATCGGCTGCTGAGTTTAATTTTTTTATGTTTTCTGCTAGTAGTGTGCCTCTGGATTTTTTCAATGGAAAAAAATGTGCCTTGGCTCAGAAAAGGTTGAAAAACACCTCAGGAACCCGTGAAAAAAGTTGTGGGGATCCCCAAGGCTCAAGCTGAGGTCAGATTATTTTGAACCTTATGCTGCCTTTTGGGGAGGTCATCAGGAGACTCTGCATCTGTTTCTACAGTTAAGTTGATGATGCACATTTCTACATTGCGTGTCTCCTGATGACAAAACAGACTTAACTGCATTTTTGACATCAAGTCATTAAAGACAGTGAATTCTCTACAGCTCAACCCAGACAGAACAGATCTTTACGTTATAGGTACTGAAGGCCAGAAAGAGAAAGTGTTTTCAAGATTTCAAACTAACACAACTCATAAAAAATCTGGGCGTAATTGTTTACTTTGAGCTGACTTTGACCCCACATTAATGCGCTTGAGCTTTTAATCCATTACCATCCCTAATGAAGATTATATATTTGAGATGCTTTTTTACCAAGTATCACATTTTTCTGTTTTAGTTGGGTTTTGATTTGACTAAAATACAGTTTTAGCTAGGCAAGACTATTGTTCTTGTTCTTTTTTTATGGTAAATGGGTTATACTTGTATAACTACCTTCAAGCACTATTTACATATTCACACACTGATATGCCATGCAAGGCCCTAACCACGACCCATCAGGAGCAAGGGTGAAGTGTCTTGCTCAAAGACACAATGGACGTGACTAGGATGTTGGAAGCTGGGAATCGAACCAGGAACCCTAAGGCTTCTGGCACGGACACTCCACCAACCGAGCCACGCCGTCCCCATAAAAGAAATAAAAACATGGCAGCAAATAAGTTGTAGGATAAAAGTTGGTGACACGCACATCCAGAACTGAACTGTCACCCACTCGTCACTCTGAGCTCTGCTGACAAGGTCAGCAATTTGACGAGTGAAGCATGAGAATGTTTTGATTGCGTTCATCCTGCAGCTCGCCTGTGGCGTCTCGTCTCTGCCTAACCAAATCAGGATCATTATGCACCTGCTTTATGACGGGAAGCGGTAATTGTGACACTTAAGCCGCGACAATCACAGAACATTATCTCAGGAAAGGTTCCGTTTCCTTTGTGATTGTCAGCGTGAGTTACTTTTGTGACGGTGATGTGAGACAAAAGTGACTTTCTCAGATGCCACTGACAGCATGACCACTTCCTGTCTAGTGCAAAACCACTCAAAGTACCAAAGTACATCTTGTCTTCCTAAGACTAGGGGTGAAAACATCCATATTCTAGTCCAGGGGTGCTCACACTTTTTCTGCAGGCGAGCTACTTTTCAATTGATCAAGTCGCGGGGATTTACTTCATTCATATATATAATTTATATTTACTTATTTATGAAATATATGTTTTTGTTAACAAGTTAAAGGTGTTTAATGATAATGCAAGCATGTTTACACATATAGTTAATATTGTTAATAAATTAAAGGTGTTTAATGATAATACAAGAATGTTTAATACATATAGTTAATATTATTAAAAAGTTAAAGGTGTTTAAAGATAATACAAGCATGTTTAACACATATAGTTAATATTGTTAACAAGTTAAAGGTGTTTAATGATAATACAAGCAGGTTTAACACATATAGTTAATATTGTTAATAAGTTAAAGGTGTTTAAAGATAATGCAAGCATGTTTAACACATAGTTAATATTGTTAATAAGTTAAAGGTGTTTAAAGATAATACAAGCATGTTTAACACATATAGTTAATATTGTTAACAAGTTAAAGGTGTTTAAAGATAATGCACGCATGTCTAACACATATAGTTAATATTGTTAACAAGTTAAAGGTGTTTAAAGATAATGCAAGCATGTTTAACACATATAGATTCCTTTCTTTCATGAAGACAAGAATATAAGTTGGTGTATTACCTGATTTTGATGACTTGCATTGATAAGAATCAGACAGTGGTGCTGATAACGTCCGCATTTTCAAATGGAGGAGAAAAAAAGTCCTCCTTTCTGTCCAATACCACATGAAAGTGGTTGCTTTTTGGCATCTTATTTGTCCAGCTTCCGTACTCCTTTGTATACACTTTACAAGAAATACAAAGGCGTCAAACTCCGTAGCTTGCTAGCTTGTGCACGCCAGCTTTCTGAGACTCTCATTTTGTTAGCGCAGGCAGGATGAAGCAGAGATTTTATTGTGCAACTGTGCAGTTGGTCTTTGGAGTTTCGACGACAGGTACGGCGCCAGAGTCGCCTCCCTGTCGGTATTTTTTTCTTAATAATGAGCTGGCAGCAGCCAGCGTCATCTCAGAAGACCCTCGGATGCCGTGAATGTCAATCAAGTGACGTCGTAGTGAAGATTTATGATCGCTCATTTTTAGGACTATTTTCTTAATGCCTGGCTGGCGATCGACTGACACACCCTCTGCGATCGACCGGTAGCTCGCGATCGACGTAATGAGCACCCCTGTTCTAGTCTCTGAGGAGAGGCTCACAATGTGATCTTATTTGTATTCCTGTCACAAACTTCTTCATCTCTTTGCCTCCGCTAACCTCCTGTGTACTTACTACTTCTACTGGGTCGAACAAGGGGATTGTTGATTAGATTTAGCACTGCTTCCACCTAGATGCAGGCTTGTGTATCACTTGAGTGAAGATATTCGATGTGCACCACAACTCCATCAACAGTGGAACACACTGACTACCTTATTTTCCAGACTATAAGGCACACTGAAAGGCCTACTGAAATGATTTTTTTTAATTTAAACGGGAATAGCAGATCCATTCTATGTGTCACACTTGATCATTTCGCGATATTGCCATATTTTTGCTGAAAGGATTTAGTAGAGAAAATCGACGATAAAGTTCGCAACTTTTGCTCGCTGATAAAAAAAAGCCTTGCCTGTACCGGAAGTAGCGTGACGTCACAGGAGCTAGGATTCCTCACAATTCCCCGTTGTTTACAATGGAGCGAGAGAGATTCGGACCGAGAAAGTGATGATTACCCCATTAATTTGAGCGAGGATGAAAGATTCGTAGATGAGGAACGTTACAGTGAATGACTTGAGAGGCAGCGATGGACGTATCTTTTTTCGCTCTGACCGTAACTTAGGTACAAGCTGGCTCATTGGATTCCACACTCTCCTTTTTCTATTGTAGATCACAGATTTGTATTTTAAACCACCTCGGATACTATATCCTCTTGAAAATGAGAGTCGAGAACGCGAAATGGACATTCAGTGCCTTTTATCTCCACGACAATACATCGGCGAAATGCTTTAGCTACGAGCTAACGTGATAGCATCCTGCTTTAACTGCATATAGAAACAAAAGAAATAAACCCCTGACTGGAAGTATAGATAGAAAATCAACAATACTATTAAACCGTGGACATGTAAATACACGGTTAATGCTTTCCAGGCTGGCGAAGGTTAACAATGCTGTGCTAACGATGCCATTGAAGCTAACTTAGCAACCGGACTGCACAGAGCTATGCTAAAAACATTAGCTCTCCACCTACGCCAGCCAGCCCTCATTTGCTCATCAACACCCGTGCTCACCTGCGTTCCAGCGATCGGCAGAAGGACGAAGGACTTCACCCGATGCGTTTGGCGGCCCGGAGACGTAGGAAGTCAAGGTGAAGTCGGCGGCTAGCGCGGCTAGCGCTCCAACAAAGTCCTCCTGGTTGTGTTGCTGTAGTCCGCTGCTAATACACTGATCCCACCTACAACTGTCTTCTTTGCAGCCTTCATTGTTCATTAAAAAAATTGCAAAAGATGTCCAGAATACTGTGGAATTATGAAATGAAAACAGAGCTTTTTGTATAGGATTCTACGGGGTACCATAACTTCCGTTACTCGGACTTCGTCACGCGCATACGTCATCATACCGCGATGTTTCAGCCGGATATTTCCCGGGAATTTTAAAATGTCACTTTATAAGTTAACCCGGCCGTGTTGGCATGTGTTGCAATGTTAAGATTTCATCATTGATATATAAACTATCAGACTGCGTGGTCGTTAGTAGTGGCTTTCAGTAGGCCTTTAAAACCCTTTCATTTTCTCAAATATTGGCAGTGCGCCTTATAACCTGGTGCGCCTAATGTACGGAATAATTCTGGTTGTACTTACCGACCCTGAAGCAATTTTATTTGGTACATGCTGTAATGATAAGTATGACCAGTAGATGGCAGTCACACATAAGAGATATGTGTAGACTGCAAGATGACGTCAGTAAACAACACCAAAACTTTAAATGTTCCATTGAGAATATACAACATTACACACGCCGCTCAAAAATCTTTCAAAATGTTTTAGTATGACTTTGAAGCCGCACCGCTTGGATTGTCGGCCCATTACAGCTACTGCAGTCAGATATACAAGTATTATTGGTGTGCGTATAAGGACCGCAAACACTATCTGGCGTTTTGTTGCACAATATTATGCAAAACCAACTTTACTTACCTTCTGGTACCTGCTGATCTGTATTTGGGATCTGCATAAGTCCTGAAAATTTGTGCGCGTCCGCCTTCATAGTCCGTGACATTCATCCTCCGCTGTTGCCATTTCTAATATAAAGTAGTGTAAAGTTCTTACTTATATCTGTCAGTAAACTCGCCATGAAAGCACTAAAACATACCGGTGTAGTGAGTTTACATTATTCACCCAAGGAACTTTAGTTATTAGAGAGTTCTGGTCGGGACACATTTCGGGCGTTGTTGTTGCACTAGTGAGCCACGGATGAGGAGATGCTGCTCCGTTATTGATTGAAGTAAAGTCTGAATGTCATTAAAACAGTTAGCTCCATCTTTTGACACTTCTTCCACCCCCGTCCTTGCACGCTAGACTGCTACAACAAAGATGACGCTGTCCAAGTGGAGGCACGTAAATAAGAGCGCCCACAAAACGGTGCATCCAGAAGAGATTGTCAGAAAGTGACTTGAAGATGATGTGTAAAACATCATCAATGCAACATTTTGAGCAAAGAACCACCATTACATGTTATGTAGACCACAAGAAAGTCTTTTACATTCAGAAAATAATCATAATAATATGACTCCTTTAATGCGCCCTATGGTCCGGAAAATAAGGTAATCCCCGTCCGTACCTCAGTTTTCGGGCAAGTTTATGTTTTGGTAAGTTTTTTGGGTACATAGAGAACAATTTTTCTTTTCCTCTCAAAGTTCTTTCTTCGTTTTGCTTGTCAGTACAAACTGAATTTTGGAGTAAAGACAATACTGAACACACACACACACACACGCACACCCACACACACCAAAGGTAAATGGTCAGTTTTTATCCAGCACTTTACTGTACCTGCACAATACCCAAAGAGCTTTCCTTCATAGGTGGCATTCACACACTGATGTGTCATGACCAAGGACACGATGGCCGTGATTAGGGTGCCGGAAGCTGGACTCGAAGCAGGAACCTTCAATGCCGCTCTACCATCTGACCCACGCCGTTCTGTATTTTTCCATGCAGGGCGGATCAAACAGTCCAGTATTTTACTGTCGCATCCCTATTAGACACAAATAATCCTGACAATTTATTATGATTTTTTTTCTACATTTAAAACCCTTCATGGTGCTAACGTCCCAGGTCATGAAGGTCCTCGAGAGACTTGTGCTGGATCAGCTGAGGCCACTGGTGGCTCCTTCCCTGGATCCTCTACAGTTTGCATATCAGCCCCATGTAGGAGTGGACGATGCTGTTATCTACCTGCTGCATCATGCTCACTCTCACCTGGATGGTGGGAAGGGCACTGTGAGGATCATGTTTTTTGATTTCTCCAGTGCCTTTAACACCATTCAGCCAATTCTGATGAGTGACAAGTTGTTCAGGATGGGTGTCAGTTCATCCAATGTCTCCTGGATCACTGATTACTTGTCTGACAGGCCCCAGTTTGTGCGACTGTGGTCAGTGGTGTAGGTGCTCCACAGGGGACCGTCCTGTCTCCTTTCCTGTTCACCCTGTACACCTCAGACTTCCAGTATAGTTCCAGGTCCTGCCACCTGCAGAAATACTCTGACGACTCTGCTGTGGTCGGGTGTATCGGAGAGGGACGGGAATTGGAGTACAGGACACTGATCGCTGACTTTGTGGAGTGGTCTCATGCGAACCATCTGGTCCTTAATGTGGACAAGACCAAGGAGCTGGTCATCGACTTCAGGAAGAGAGTGACCCCGGTGGAGCCCATCAAGATCCAGGGCCGGGAGGTGGCAGTAGTGGAGCAGTACAAGTACCTGGGAGTCCACTTGAACAGCAGACTGGACTGGAAGGACAACTGCAAAGCTGTTTACAAGAAGGGTATGAGCAGACTCTTTTTCCTGAGGAAGCTTAGGTCATTCAATGTGTGCAGCAAGCTGTTGGAGATATTTTATCAGTCTGTTGTGGCCAGTGCACTGTACTTTGCAGTGGTTTGTTGGGGGAGCAGCACCAGCAAAAGGGACTCAAACTGGATTGATAATCTGATCCGGAAAGCCGGCCAAACTATTGGCACGCAATTGGAGGCGTTTGTGTCAGTGAGGGACAGGCGGTCACTGGACAAACTGCTGGCCATCATGGACAATCCTGCCCATCCACTCCACCTGACAATTAAGGGACAGCGGAGTTCATACTCCAACAGGCTCCTTCAACTTCCTTCCCGCACTGTGCGATTCAAGAACTCCTTCATTCCACACTCCATCCAGCTGTATAATCACTCGGCATACAGCAATAGATGACATCTGCCTATTACCTGACACCTGACATGTTAGCTACTTCTCTTTGTTTATAATGTCTATTTTCTATTTCCTGCTGGACCTACTCTCTATTTTATGCTGCTGCTGTCATATAGACTGTATATACTGTAATATTGTACATGGTCATTGGTTTATATTGTATATATGTTATAGACATAATATAATATATCTGTAAATAAATTACTCTGTACACATATTATGTATATATTCGTATATATGTTAGATTTATTTTTTATTTTTATAGCTATATTAGTCTATTTATACCTGCATTGTCCTTTCCATCATTGTAACTGAGCTACTGTGTTGAACAATTTCCCTTGTGGATCATTAAAGTTTGTCTAAGTCTAAGTCTAAGTCTAACATGTAATTGCTGGTCAAAATTGTGCATAGATGTGCAGTTTTGTAGTGATGTGCGGATCAATACTGAAATATCGATACCGCCAATACCAGATCTTGATTATGAGTCTGATTTATGCTCTACTATTGATTTTCAAATCAAAATATCAATACTTTTGATAGTTCAGTTATTTGAGATAATGTATATAATTAACAGGAACACAGTGTAAAGTAACTAAATCAATGAGAACTTGTCTAAATGAAACACGATTCGTGGGAACTACTTTTTCATCCGCCTAGGTAAGTACATCATGCACAAGTGCTGTGCTCAGTCATTTCTTTATTTCACAACATAACTGGCTCCTAAAATGAGTCACTCAGTATTATTAACAGTAAGTGTATGCATCCTTTTGTTCTAGGCCATTCAGAGACACTACATACAGAGTTATATATATATATATATATATATATATATATATATATATATATATATATATATATATATATATATATATATATATATATATATATATATACACACACGATTATTTTTTTCACTCTGTGATTTTGTATTGTTTTAAGATGATTCCCCAAGAGCAGCAACACTTGTAATACACTACTTTTTCAATTTTACCTGGTATATTTACACAAAGTATCAGTACCTGATCGATATTGCCGATAGTAGCCTGAATTTGTGTATTAGTGCCCAAGGCATGGGTAAGTTACACATCTGTGAAGGCACCATTAATGCTGAAAGGTACATACAGCTCTTTTGGAGCAACATATATTGTCATCCAAGCAACGTTATCATGGACGCTCCTGCTTATTTCAGTAAGACAATGCCAAGCCACGTGTTACAACAGCGTGGCTTCATAGTAAAAGAGCGCAGGTACTAGACTGGCCTGCCTGTAGTCCAAACATTGAAAATGTGTGGTGCAATATGAAGGCTAAAATATCAGAAGGGAGACTGTTGAACAACTTAAGCTGTACATCAAGCAAGAATGGGAAAGAATTCCACTTCAAAAATGTGTCTCCTCAGTTCCCAAACCTTTACTGAGTGTTGTTAAAAGGAGAGGGGGGGGGGGTTACCCACATATGCGGTCCTCTCCAAGATTTCTCATAGTCATTCACATTGACGTCCCACTGGGGTGAGTTTTCCTTGCCCGTTTGTGGGCTTTGTACCGAGGATGTCGTTGTGGCTTGTACAGCCCTTTGAGACACTTGTGATTTAGGGCTATATAAATAAACATTGATTGATTGATTGATGTAACACAGTGGTAAAAATGCCTTTTTTGCTGCCATTAAATTCCAAGTTCATGATTATTTGCAAAAAAAAAGTAAGTTTCTCAGTGTGAACATTAAATATCTTGTCTTTGCAGTCTATTCAATTGAATATAAGTTGAAAAATATTTGCAAATCATTGTATTCTCTTTTTATTTACCATTTACACAACGTGACAACTTCACTGCATTTGGCTTTTGTAAATAAAATTGGCAAACTCACGCGAAGCTCTTTGAGTAAACCTCTACCATATATAGAGATGTAAACTCTATCATATATAGAAATGTAAACCTCTACCATATATAAAGATGTAACTAAGCTAACATGAAAAAAAGAAAGATTGTTTTATGGTTTGACTTATGTGGGTCTCAAATACACAAAAACTGGTAAAGGTAAGAAAGTTGGTTTTGCAAATTATGACCGTGGTCACCAATCACTTTGACACAATTCACCGCAATCAATGCAGTAATTCATGTGACATACTATCAGTGTTGGGACTAACGCGTTACAAAGTAACACGTTACTGTAACGCCGTTAGTTTTGGCGGTAACTAGTAATGTAACGCGTTATTTTTTATATTCAGTAACTCAGTTACCGTTACTACATGACGCGTTACTGCGTTATTTTACGTTACTTTTTATGTAGTATAAAGTGTGTTTTATCGGAACGCTGCAGTGTCATCGTTCTGATTCTTCTTGTGTCACAAGCCGAGGAAGAAAGACGTGCGCTCTTTGTGTGTGTGTGTGTGAGTGTGAGTGTGGGGAGGGAAGAGAGAGAGGAGGGGGGCGTGTCTGATCATGGCGGAGCTGCAGTCGAGTGAAACATGGAGATATTTTCACTACTTTTGTCGAGCACAAAGAAAATAACATTTTAGTTAAATGTAAATTGTGCTTTGGATCAAAGATCCAATCTACTGCCCAAAACAGCAATTTAAATCTGCTGAAACAAGCTACATAAGCAACATGCTTCGACGTACGTAGCTAGTAAAGAGAGACAGAGACTCCAATGCTACTTTCCCTCCACCACCACCACTTAAGGATTAACTCTGCCTCTGCTCATCATTCAGCACTGAAGGTACACACTCTGTCAATCAATGTTCCCTCTAATTGTTCATGTGTGAGCAAACGCAAAAACTCCCTGAGCATTGAGTGGAGCCCATGTGAGCAACATCAGACGTGCACACTGTGGCTGCACCAGCAGCACACCTGTCCCAAACCTGACTAAATAACAACTTCAATCTCCATCCATCCATCCATTTTTCACCGCTTGTCCCTTTCGGGGTCGCTGGAGCCTATCTCAGCTGCATTCAGGCGGAAGGCGGGGTACACCCTGGACAAGTCCCCACCTCATCGCAGGGCCAACACAGATAGACAGACAACATTCTCTTATTATTATAATCAAATGACAGCAGTCATTTCCATTTCTAAATAAGTGTTTAGGCCCACTTACAATGACAATAACAACAAATATTGTTTTTCATGAACTGTGTGCTTGTATTGTTTGTCTGGGTGGAGGTCCTGCTTTGGAAATAATGTGTACCCCTTTCAGACATTGCATTTTGTTCCCAATTAAAACATTCTCATGTTGCACAAAGAGCTGTAAGCAGGGGATCATGTGTACATTCCTGCAACTTCCTGTTTGTAAAAAATATCTTTTTATTAGTATTTATTTAATATACTAACAGCATTTCATGATTAATATTTATAAATTAAGATTCCTAATAAATGACACTAGAATAAGCACACATTTGATTGGTAAATCATAGTGTAACGACCTGGAATGACACTTTATGTGTGGTGTTGGAGTTGTCCCACTTTTTGTGTGGCTGTAAACGCCTCACTGGCTAAGTGCCATATGTGCATGTGTTGGCGCAAGTGAGAAAGAGCGAGCGGCTGCTGTTGATATAACAAAGTTGCTTTTGGTCTGGTTTGTTCTGCAGAAAATGACCAGTTTTGCTAGATATCATTTTTTTTACTAATGTTTTGGTGATGTGTTTATGGCCGACAATAAAGAGTTTTGCTCAGTAAAGTGATGGATGGAATTCATGTCCTCAAAGCGTCTCAACAGATGTTACAATATTTGAACAATGATGACGAAAAAGGTTTTCTCTGTCGTGTCCGTGTGTCGAAAATTGTTATGCGCTTATTTTTTTATTTGATTTTATGCGTGGCATAGATTTGCTGTGAGCAGAGGATGCTTGAGCAGTGCGCAATTGCACAGGCGCGGACCTTAGAAAGAACGTTGCTGTCAATTATCTTATATACTCTTTTATTCTAGACTTCTACAGTGTTTGATTATCACATCACTGTAAATGTATAGACTATAAAGTTCACAAACATAAAGAGGGATCCTAGTGGGCCAGGCCAATGTTTCCTTATCTCTAAACTAAAACTGGGGAAATGTGTTGAGTGTTCTGGGCTTCAGACATGATTTTGTGTCAGAATTCCTTGAGGAAAAAATGCATGGTTAGGCCTTGTGTATGTAGTGTGCCTTTCTTGCTTTTCAGCTATGTTGTTATTATGCTGTTTGTTACTTATGTATGTTATGTTGCAGCTATTTAAAATAGTTTTGTCAATTTGTTCTGGCCAGAAACAAATTGGCCCTTTGAAACATATCTTTGTCTTTGTGTGTTGTATGTAGAGCACATTGCTTAGCAGAGTTCAGTGATGCAAATGCATGTCAAGTTGATCAACAGATTGTATTATTCTCCAGTGCAATAACAGTACTGAAATGAAGGCTAAAAGGGCATTAATGGGAGCTTTAAAAAAAAAAAGAAGTAACTAAATAGTTACTTTTCACAGTAACGCATTACTTTTTGGTGTAAGTAACTGAGTTAGTAACTGAGTTACTTTTGAAATTAAGTAACTGGTAACTGTAACTAGTTACTGGTTTTCAGTAACTAACCCAACACTGCATACTATACTATCTTAAAGAAAAATCTGATCCATGCAATATGACATCATCTGCTTTGCCATGTGTGCATGCTTCTCTAGTGTTGCAAGAAGAAGAATAAAACCACCTCAGGGACAAAAGCACAGCTAATTTATGAAATAATAACTTGCCGAGTCCTGTAAAATGTAGAAGACTAACTCAACTGTGACATTTCCAAACAGTCCTAGGGATGAATATATGTTTAGTCTTTTGATGCAGTTATTACTTACTATAAGAGACAAAAATTCATGAACGGATGGCAGATTGATGCCTCCGAGCATCAACTTTGTTTTATTAATCTTAGTCTGATAAAAGATTCACCATCTCGGCTTAGATTTTTGCGTCAGCTCTTCTCCCCTTGGGGAACCTTGGACCGCCAAGTTAGACGCTCAGTATATTACAAGTAGGAGGATAAGAAATGAGCTGAGTGGTGTGTTGCGGCCCTCACTGAGCGTCAGTCAGAGAGTCTTCAACCATCACAACACAGCTCAACTGTGGAGAGAGTGCGGAGACTAGGCTAGATCCATTGGAAACTTACACACTTTTTACCAGAAATGGCAGCTGCAGTAAATCATTATCATTGTTTGAGTGACTGTTTAATTTAATGACCTCATTTATATATCTGGGGTGTCATAAAAAATGCTTTTATTGTAAGAGAATACATCAGTGCTCAAAGCCTCAGATTCTGATTAACGAGATCTGTTATCCGTTTTTACCGTAACATTTAGGGTGGTTTTTACAGCATATTACTGAAAATGGAAAAACAGTACCGCTGTTTTTTATGGTAAAAACTGGCAGCTCAGTTGCCATAAATTTAAGTTAACATTTATGGTGGATTTTACAGAATTTTGCTAGAATCTTACAGGAAAAACAAAAAACAGTTTCACTTTTTAACGGTAAAATGCCTGTTTTTTGCGAACAATTTGGGGTTGTTGTTTTACGGTACTGTAAATGGAAAAACAGTACCACCGTTTTATTTTTTTATTACGGTAAAATACTAGAACCTCAGTTGCCAGAATTTTACTGTGAAAAAACTTGTAAATTTTACAGTGAACAATTTGATGGATAACTTGCTTGCTTTATTTTACCAAAATAAAATGTTTAGAATGTATGATAATATAGTATTTATTGCACTATTAGGTATTATTTAAGTGTAAAAGATATGCAATTGCATGAAGTACATGTGTTGGGTTTCGGTTCGGTTCGGAGGTTTACCGAACGAGTTTCCACACGGACATATCAAGTCGCGTAGCGCAGTTGTGTAAACAATGCACACCGAGGCACAACACACGGTATGCTAGCAGCGACCGGCCTAGGACAACATGCAAAAGCCAGAGCTGGAAGACCCTCCTGCCTCGTTAAGATCTCCCGTTTGGGAACACTGGCTGCGCGATACAACAATGGAGGACGGAGGTTCAGCAGCTGCTTCTGACAACACGTCAAACATGCTAACCCATTTGAAGCGTCACCACCGCATTCAAGCAGCCTCTCCTCGGCGAGGTCAGGCAGGTGTTATGAGAGTAGCGTATGTGTGTGTGTGGCCCTTTAATATGTGACAGCATGTGAGGTGAGTGTGTGGGCTAGAGAGGTGAGGGAGCGGTAGCGTGAGTGCGGGGAGTGGCTAGTGTTTTGTTGGATTGGCTGTGTGCAAGACCTCAATAAAGCCACGATTTGCAACTAATCGCCGGACTCGTCATTTACCCTGGAGTCCGGAGCTGTGGAGACCCACTGCCGGGTAGAGTGAAAGGTGTTGCCCCCGAGAATACATCGGCCCTGGAGAAGTGTCTCCCCTGCGCTCCTCGACTACGGTCTGGGAGCTGGAAGCAGGAAAGGTGCAACACAGGGCTAAAGCAATAACAAATGTTTTTATAGCAGCAGATTTAAGACCATAATGCATTAAAAACTAGATTTTGACCCCCTTCTATGGTGGAAGAACAATAAGCCCATATATCCTCTTACTGCCAAGTTAGCCAGGCTGGGGGGGGGGGGGAGAAAAGTTAATCTGAGGCAGGAGTTGACTTGAAACTGTTTAATGTTGCACTTTTTATATGTAGAAGAAAAGTTTTGTCATTTTATTTAATCTGAGCAACAACTTGAGGCAGTTTAATGTTGATTAACGTGGACCTCGACTTAAAGAAGTTGAAAAACTTATTCGGGTGTTACCATTTAGTGGTCAATTGTACGGAATATGTACTGTACTGTGCAATCTACTAATAAAAGTCTCAATCAATCAATCAAAAAAAGCACTTTATATGTAGAAAGGTTTTGTTAAGAAACCATTCTGAGCCTTATCTTATTTAGTTTTTATTTTATATATGTTGACCACATTAACCCTGGCAATGGACCCTGTGTGTGTATATGTATGTTATGCCATTGTTTACAAATTTGGTAAATAAATAACCAAAAAATTTATATTTTGTTGTTTTCTTACTGTACCAAAAATTAACCGAACCGTGACCTCTAAACCGAGGTACGTACCGGACGAAATGTATGTGTACTGCTACACCCCTATATATATATATATATATATCTACAGGCCTGTTTCATGAGGGGTTTCCCTCAATCATCAGGAGATTTTTGATGATTGAGGGAAACCCCTCATGAAACAGGCCTGTAGAGATGAAATAGTCTTGTGATTTTTCCCACACATATATATTACGCTCTACCACGGTATCGAGCACTATTTTTTTTTGGATAATCTAATTAAGACATACATATACACACACACACACACACACACACACACACACACACACACACACACACACACACACACACACACACACACACACACACACATATATATATATATATATATATATATATATATATATATATATATATATATATATATATATATATGTATATATATATATATTTATTTTTTTTAAGTTAAAAGTTAAAGTACCAATGATCATACTTGCCAACCCTCCCGTTTTTAGCGGGAGAATCCCGATATTCAGCGCCTCTCCCGACAACCTCCCGACAGAGATTTTCTCCCGACAAACTCCCGGTATTCAGCCGGAGCTGGAGGCCACGCCCCCCCAAAAAAAAGTCTGCCGCAGCTGCGATTGGACCTGACCAGCCTTCGGGTACAAGTACTGGAGTACCAATTGCTTGCCAGGGAAGATCTTCCCCAGGAAGCAAGGAATGACCGGTTTTGGGCCATGCTAGGGAGAGATGGAAGATTCCACACTCTCGTGCATTTGATGAAAGCACTTTTGTGCGTGCCACACAGCAATGCATCATCAGAGAGGGTGTTCAGCATGGTTAGAAAAATAGTGACAGAGAATAGAAAGAGGATGGACAATTCAATCCTCAACAAAGCATTGTACTTTCAAGTACAACAATGAGTAGATGAGTGTTGTGTGTGTGTGTGTGTATATGTGTAAATAAATGAACACTAAAATTCAAGTATTTATTTAATTTATATATATATATATATACATATATATATATATATATATATATATATATATATATATATATATATATATATAGCTAAAATTCACTGAAAGTCAAGTATTTATATATATATATATATATATATATATATATATATATATATATATATATATATATATATATATATATATATATGAAATACTTGAGTTGGTGAATACTAGCTGTAAATATACTCTCCTCTTAACCACGCCCCCCCCCCCCCCACCTCCCGATATTGGAGGTCTCAAGGTTGGCAAGTATGCCAATGATTGTCACACACACACTAGGTGTGGTGAAATTTGTCCTCTGCATTTGACCCATCCCCTTGGGGAGCAGTGGGCAGCAGCGGCGCCGCACCCGGGAATCATTTTTGGTGATTTAACCCCCAATTCCAACCCTTGATGCTGAGTGCCAAGCAGGGAGGTAATGGGTTCCATTTTTATAGTCTTTGGTATGACTCGGCTGGGATTTGAACTCCAACCTACCGAGATATATATATATATATATATATACACACACACATCAAGGCTGTCAAACTACAAAATATTTAATCGCGATTATTCGCATTTGTTCATAGTTAACTCAAAACTAATTGCGATTGATAGCAGATAGGTCTAATTTTTCATCATTAATAAGTGTACCATAGACGGGGGTCGGGGGGCTTCATATTGCTGCATGACAATGTTTTAGTTTAGATTAGATAGGACTTTATTAATCCCCAAGAGAAAATTAGATTTTCTTTAACCTTCTCTACTAATTAATACAAATTAATATTGAGCCTGCTAATCATTCTGTAATTGAGGACTTGACCAGAACAAGTTGTAAAAAAAATGTACACAATATTTTAGCCAGCCAGAAAACTCCCCCCACCCCACCTCCATATTGCTAAACTGATGTACTAGCAATTCTTGAGGTGCAAATATCACAGAACAACATTACAAAACATCTCTGAAAAAGCATGATCGTAATGTAAGACATTTTTATTTTGTTCATGTCAGGGTTCCCCCTAAATTGCCAAAATATCTGGGGCGGTGGGGGCATGGTCGATATGACGTCATTGCATTAATTGCTATGATACATATATTTGTATTTCATAATAGCGTTTTGTTTTATTTTTAAATTGTTGCTGCTTATTGTACAATGTTAGGAATGTTTTAATTATTTATTTTTTAGAGATTTCTCCAATCCTTTTAGTAATTTTTTCTACAACAAAAATGATTGGCAACAAATCTAGCATCTATTTTTGGTGTAATTGGAGACTACTGGTGTTTAGATTCTGTCGCACCATGTCTGTGACATATAGCGGGCAGCAGAGAGCCTGACGCCACACTTGGCGTGTCTAAGAGTGAAGCACAGAGGAAATACTTGTTGGAATTGGGCCTGTCGTTATAACATTGGCAATAAAAGCTAAAAACAGCGTCAGACTTTGTTTGTTTTCTTCTGGACGCTACAATACATTATATTACTTTATTTTGTTAGGTGTGGCGGCTAATGTGAAGCGCGTACATTAGGGTGAAACCCTGAAAGTAGTTCAAACGGATGTATAGTAGCGCTTAGATTTTGAAGACGGAAAAGTGTGTGATTGATTTGAGAAAGTGTCATGATGGATGGATGGATGGGTCTTGACTTATTTTGATGTCAGATCAACTGTCTGAAATAAAAAGTCTCCTTTTGACTTCCTGCCAATTCATCTTACTTACTAAAGCAGTAACAGTAACAACCTAAATGTTATGTTATCACTGCACCTTGACCGTGATCTGAACACGGAAGTGAAGCACCACCCACCTCTTTCGATGTGCGCAGCAGGTGTTTGCTGCTGGGATGTTGTCCTTAATCACAGCGAAAAAAATGTCCTTTCCCGTCGGGAGAACAAATTGATATGGCTTTGAACCTGTTATTTTCATCGAGTACACATTTTACTTTGTCCATTCCTGCTCGCATGTGGGTCATCAGTAGCACGTGAACTGCAGCCAAGTGCCCCACTACAACACGGCTTGAGAGTCAAAAAATAAGCGTTTGCGTTAATCGACCGTTAAAAAATTAGTGTTGTTGTTGTTAGTGGGTGTTGTTGATAAATGGTTTTGGCTTTGCATAGTAGAGTTTTAACTTGCACTTACAGATGTATCGACAAACTGTAGTTACTGACTGTGGTTTTCTGAAGAGTTCCATAGCCCATGTGGTGATATCCTTTACACACTGATGTGGCTTTTTGATGCAGTACCGCTTGAGGGATCCAAGGTGTGTAATATCATGGCTTACGTGCAGTGATTTCTCCAGATTCTCTGAACCTTTTGATGATATTACGGAGCGTAGATGGTGAAATCCCTCAATTCCTTGCAATTGCTGGTTGAGAAATGTTGTTCTTAAACAATTTGCTGACAAAGTGGTGACCCTCGCCCCGTCCTTGTTTGTGAATGACTGAGCATTTCATGGAAGCTGCTTGTATACCCAATCATGGCACCCACCTGTTCCCAATTAGCCTGTTCACCTGTGGGATGTTCCAAATAAGTCTTTGATGAGCATTCCTCAACTCTCTCACTCTTTTTTGCCACTTGTGCCAGCTTTTTTGAAACATGTTGCAGGCATCAAATTCCAAATGAGCTAATATTTGCAAAAAAAATAGTTTTTTCCCAGTTCAAACATGGAATATATTATCTTTGCAGTCTATTCAATTGAATACAAGTTGAAAAGGATTTGCAAATCATTGTATTCTCTTTTTATTTACCATTTATACAAAGTGACACTCACAAAATTGGTGCCGACTGGGAGACTCAACACACCCACTAATTTCATCAGAAAAGTCTCATTCTTAAATCTAAATATTCTTAATTTGACTTTTTATTTATGTGTCCGCAAAGATTCCACTCCTCTGATAGGAAATGTACAAAAAAAACTGCAGACAGACACTTTGTGTTCTTTTTGTTTGTTTGTGGATAGAAAAACATTTTGTTCCTTAAATAATCATATAAACTTGTTATATGTGTTGGTACTAGGCTTGTATGGCATAACGGTACTAGTAGCGCGGTACTAATGAATCAAAAACGATACTATACTCTGTTGGAAAAATTTTTACAGGCATGACGGCGTGTCGTCGTCACGTCATGACATTGCTGGTTTTACGAGCAGAGGAGCATGTTCGGCAGCGCGCACACACACACACAGAGTACTTACAAGCAGACACAGTGTGTAGACAGAAAAGGGAGAATGGATGCATTTTGGTGTAAAAAGTAAAGATAAAGGTGAAGTTATAACACTGAAACACCCTCAGGAAGAGGTGCTTTAAGACATGGCTTGCTAGCTAGCTAGCGGCTAACGTCCATCCTCAATGTTTTAGCTACTTCTAAATCACTAATCCTGGCCTCCATGGCGACAAATAAAGTAATTTTCTTACAAGTATCATTATCCCTGGAGGACGAGGAATAGCTAAACATGCTTCACTACACACCGTAGGAGGATACAATAGCTCACCAGCGTCACAATGTAAACAAATGCCATGAGTGGATCTACACCTGACATCCACTGTAATGATACCAAGTACAGGTGCGTATCTAATCGATACTACTATGATTACATCGATATTTTTTATCGTCACAAAATCTTTTTTCTTTTTAAAAAAAATTCATATTATGTTTATAAAGTCTTTTTTTTATTGTTTTTGTTTTTTTGTTTATAAAGTCAGTAAATACATCCCTGGACACATGAGGACTTTGAATATGACCAATGTATGATCCTGTAACTACTTGGTATCGGATCGATACCTAAACGTGTGGTATCATCCAAAACTAATGTAAAGTATCAAAGAAGAGAAGAATAAGTGATTATAACATTTTAACAGAGGTGTAGATAGAACATGTTGAAACGGAAAATAAGCAGATATTAACAGTAAATGAACAGTAAGTGGATTAATAATCCATTTTTACAGCTTGTCCTTTATAATGTTGACAAAATAATGGAATACAATATGTTACTGCATATGTCAGCAGACTAATTAGGAGTCTTTGTTTGTTTACTTACTACTAAAAGACAAGTTGTCTAGTATGTTCACTATTTTATTTAAGGACTAAATTATAATAATAAACATATGTTTCATGTTCCCTAAGATTTTTTGTTCAAATAAAGGCAATAATGACATTTTTTGTGGTCCCCTTTATTTAGAAAAGTATCGAAATACATTTCGGTACTGGAACTGGTACCAAAATATTGGTATCGAGACAACCCTAGTTGGTACACGCTATTTTACAGTACCTCGAATTCAAACTGCACTTTAATGTATTTTCATTCAGTATAAGATACAGAATTTGACTTTTAAAAACTCTACAATGTGGGTCAACACACTGGTGGAAGCATTGATGTGTACAAATAATCACAGAATACAAATAATTTAATATTTGAAAGTGTTTAGCAAATGTTAACTTAAAAAAAAAGACCTATAGTATTCACTACACCACCAATACTTTGTTTACTGCATAATGTTTGTGATGACAAGCAAAAAAAACAAAATAACTTTGAGAGGAAAAAAGTTGTTCTCTTTACCCCCACAAAACGTACCGAGGAAACCAGGTATGGGCAGTAGGGTGGGTTAGCTGTACTGTTGCACCTTTAGTTAACACAAATACTGTATATGTACAGTATATGGACCAAATGACAGCTGTCAGCGTACAGTATACTACCTCATTTAAACATAGTAGAAATGTCTGTTACGAGATAGTGCAGTAGTAAGTAAGGATGTGGTAGAAGGTATAATCCTGCACGGGACAATCGCTTTTAATGGAAAAAATTATAAAAAGTGGTGTTCTTAATTAAGATTGGATGATATGAAATAATTAATCGTGATCATTTGTTTTGCCGTAACGCCCAGCCCCAGCTCCAGCTATTAAAACATTTCTCTGTCATTTTTACTGGACTTGCTCTACTTTTTAGACCACGTGCGTCAAACTCAAGGCCCGGGCCCACCACATCGTTTTATGTGGCCCGCGAAAGCGAATGTACGTTAATAAAACACGTCTTTCTCACTAAACATATTCATTCTTTCAAATTTGAGGGAGAAATTACATACAACAGTAAGAATGTTAAAATGCAAACATTTATCAATCAATCAATCAATGTTTTTTTATATAGCCCTAAATCACAAGTGTCTCAAAGGGATGCACAAGCCACAACGACATACGCGGTTCAGCGCCCACATAAGGGCAAGGAAAAACTCACAACCCAGTGGGACGTCGATGAGAATGACTATGAGAAACCTTGGAGAGGACCACAGATGTGGGTAACACCCCCCTCTAGGGGAGACCGGGTGCAATGGACGTCGAGTGGGTCTGACATAATATTGTGAAAGTCCAGTCCATAGTGGACTGGACTTTATGACGTAATGTGGAAAAAGCTGACAATTTCATACAAAGGTGAGTCTTGTTGGCTGGTCTGCTTGTCACAATGTTGCCAAAATAATGACAATTTTACACCATTAATTTTTTGTCTGTACACTGTGGCCAAACATTTTCCACCAAGGGTCGCATACTGAAAAGTACACTATAATGCCAAAAGTATTTGGCCACCTGCCTTGACTCCCATATGAAGTTGAAGTGCCATCCCATTCCTAACCCATAGGGTTCAATATGATGTGGGTCCACCTTTTGCAGCTATTACAGCTTCAAGTCTTCTGGGAAGGCTGTCCACAAGGTTGCGGAGAGTGTTTCCACCATTCTTCCAAAAGCGCATGGGTGAGGTCCCACACTGATGTTGGTGGAGAAGGCCTGGCTCTCAGTCTCCGTTCTAATTCATCCCAAAGATGCTCTATCGGGTCCAGGTCAGGACTCTGTGCAGGCCAGTCAATTTCATGTCTTTATGGACCTTGCTTTGTGCACTGGTGCACAGTCATGTTGGAAGAGGAAGGGGCCCACTCCAAACTGTTCCCACAAGGTTGGGAGCATGGAGTTGTCCTACGTTTGTAGAAACAGTCTCCATGCCCAAGTGCTTGATTTTATACACCTGTGGCCGGGCCAAGTGATTAGGACACCGGATTCTGATCATTTGGATGGGTGGCCAAATACACTATATTGCCAAAAGTATGTCGAGGCCACTTTGAAATTGTTTTATAATGTAAAAAAAAAAAAAAAAAAAAGATAACGGACAAATATATTCAAAGACAAAAGCTAGGGTCAGCTTTGTGTTTTATTATTTGCTACTAATATCAAAACTTCAGCTTTTCCTCATTACGTCTTTTTGTTCTTTTTTTTCTAACAATTTTAGTATTGTTTTTTTTTTACCCTTCTAATAATTAATAACAGTAAAAGCTGAAACTAAGTTAGTCTTTAAATAAAGGTAATATAATATTTATTTTTACAACACAAAAATATATGAAAATGGCCCGCGCATACTTTGACTTTAAACTTGTATGATGACTGAAATATGCTGATAGCAACCTAACCTAACCCCCCAAAATCCCACCCCCCGGATAGTAAATAATTCAATGTATATACTCTGCTGATAGTATATATTTGCACCATGAATTGATTAATGTGGACCCCGACTTAAACACGTTGAAAAACTTATTCGGGTGTTACCATTTAGTGGTCAATTGTACGGAATATGTACTGTACTGTGCAATCTACTAATAGAAGTTTCAATCAATCAATCAAAAGACTTCAAAGTATGCTGCCCTAGGTGAAAAAGTTTGGACACCCCTATTTTAATTACATTCCAAACATTTTTTGTTACAATAAAATGCTTGTCCCCCTGACTTATGATTTCAAAAGCAAGTATGTTATCCATCAATTTGTAGCTAAAAAAAATGAATAATCAAATGCAAAAGAATTTAATGAGGAGAGTGTACATTAAAATGCATACATCTTCACTGTAACAGACGGCCCATGCAGAGCAGCCATAAGTATGATGTGGCCATCAATGAAACGCCCCCTCCCCTGTTTTAGACTGATAATGTGAAAACAACTTAACGCTGTACTGCACCGTGCATGCATGAACTGCTCAAGCACACTGACTAAGCAAAGAGCAACATTTAAACCGAGGATTACGGCTCGCTCAACTAATTACACCTTGCAGAAATGGATTTGTCGTCAGAAGGACAGCGACGGAGGCCATGGCAGCTTATTATTGCACATGGACAAAACCAGCGGCTTAACAGATACACAGCAAGCCTGACTTTGAACCTAGATGGACATGTCATGGAAAAGCGTCATGTGGAGGAAGAGGAAAGTGGATTAGTTAGTGATCTAGCTAGTGATCAGCAAAGGGGATGATCTCCACTCACTTTCAGCATCCACAACTACAGCTGAGGAGGGATGGACGTATGATCACTTCATGTGCTGCTTTTCAATTATTGTCCCGCCGAGGAAGAAAACAAATTTGGTGCCCTCCCACTCTCCACCGTGACTATATATAGTATTATTTGTCTATACAATTGTTATAAGTACACCTCTGTATTAGGGCTGAAACCAACAACTATTTTGATCATCCACCAGTCCAGGAGTCGGCAACCCAAAAAGTTGAAAAAGCCATATTGGACCAAAAATACAAAAAAAAAATATGTCTGGAGCCACAAAAAATAAAAAATCTTACATAAGTGTTCAAATGAAGGCTACACATGATGTACAGGTAAGTGTCATTGTGTTTTGCACACTCTTTGAGTCAACATGTGCATAGTCATGTACATAGTGTCATGTACATAGTGTATATACCCCTCCCCCCCATTTTTTGTATATATTGTTTTTCAAATCACCTGACATGTATACTGTGTATATGTACATCATTTATACATTTTTTTAAACGTAATTTTTTATATACATGTTACAGGTTATATATCTTTTATTATTGAATGTATCAAATGTGATGAATATTTTATGGAGCACAATGGAAACAAGCCTTAAGGCTTTTTGTGCCATCCATTTGCCTTTTTAAAGCATTACATGGATTACATTCTTTAACATGTCAATAAACTTCTAAATCTATCAATTTAGAATTTAGAATTTGGATTACAGTATGGGCCTCCGATTTGACTACCAAGATCTCCTACTACACCAGAGCTGGGCAAATATTTAGACTCGGGGGCCACATTGAGAGAAAAAATGTGTCTGAGGGCCAATATGTATAAATTATGTATACACATTTAGCTGTAAAAAATCTGCTGTACAGTATGTGTGTTTGGCTCCCTTTTTTCAGGAACAGTAATAGCAAAAGTCACAATATCCGATGGAATTCTAAAAAAGTTATGACAGACCACCTCAAAAAAACGGAATGGAATTTTTTTACTGGATGGGACACCCAAAATGTACATTGAAATAAAGAAAGGGGGATTCACAATATTAAGTATGAACAATAAAAGACTGAATATTAACAACATATGAACATCTTTTACTTCTCAGACCAGCTCCTCCATAGTTGTGTATCTTTTACAATCAAGCAAAACACAACAAAAATGTAACAAACAGCAAAATATGAATGCAAAGTGTAATAAACACCTACAATATGATATATTATCACTTTTATGCAGACATTTGTTGTAAAAATGTGCTTCCGCATCTGTTCCTGACACATGTGTTTGGAGCAGGCTGCGCTGAAAATAAGCCCCGCCCACTCGGCTTTGTTTCTGGTCTGAGCTGCTGTGACCTATATTACCCTAATACATACTTGCCAACCTTGAGACCTCTGATATCGGGAGTTGGTGGTGGTGGTGGTGGTGGTGGTGGGGGGCGTGGTCGGGGGCGTGGCTGGGGCGTGGTTAAGGGCGTGGTTAAGAAGAGAGTATATTTGATTGATTGATTGAGACTTGTATTAGTAGGTTGCACAGTGAAGTACATATTCTGTACAATTGACCACTAAATGCTTGGCGAAGTTGGTAGAGTGGCTGGGCCAGCAATCGGAGTGTTGCTGGTTACTGGGGTTCAATTCCCACCTTCTACCTTCCTAGTCACGTCCGTTGTGTCCTTGGGCAAGACACTTCACCCTTTGCCTCTGATGGCTGCTGGTTAGCGCCTTGCATGGCAGCTCCCGCCATCAGTGTGTGAATGTGTGTGTGAATGGGTAAATGTGGAAATACTGTCAAAGCGCTTTGAGTACCTTGAAGGTAGAAAAGCGCTATACAAGTACAACCCATTTATCATTTATTTATAAATGGTAACACCCGAATAAGTTTTTCAACTTGTTTAAGTCGGGGTCCACTTAAATTGATTCATGATACAGATTATACTATCATATAGGTATACAGCTAGAATTCACCAAATCAAGTATTTCATATATATATATATATATAATGTATATATATATATATATGTATGAAATACTTGACTTTCAGTGAATTCTAGCTATATATATATATATATATATATTGTCCTGTTTAAGAGTGTCACAACATTGCTGTTTACTGCAGACGAACTGCTTTACGGTAGACTAAACGTGACTGCTGTTGTTGTGTGTTGGTACCGCGCTGGGAGGACGTTAATGAAACTGCCTAACAATAAACCCACATAAGAAACCAAGAACTCTCTCTCCTTGTTGTGCACTCTAATCTCTAAAAGCGTAGATGTTATGACGTCATTGGGCAGGCAAGCTGTTTATATTGTGGGAAAGCGGACGTGAGAACGGCTGTCCCCACTCAGGTCCGCATTGAGCTGGAGGGGGCGTGGCCTCCAGCTCCGGCTGAATACCGGGAGTTTGTCGGGAGAAAATCTCTGCCGGGAGGTTGTCGGGAGAGGCGCTGAATACCGGGATTCTCCCGCTAAAAACGGGAGGGTTGGCAAGTATGCCCTAATAACTCCTAGAACACTCAAAAGCGCAGATTTCAACCATTGAAATACTGTCTGTAGTTCAAGACTAAGTCATTTAAAAACATCACTGCACATCACAATGGCAAATACACTTTTGATGTTAAAGGTCTAGAAAAATGATGTAGAACGTCCGGCGGGCCCGATTGAAAATCTTAATTGTTGTGGCTTGTGCAGCCATTTGAGACACTCATGATTTAGGGCTATATAAAAACACTTTGATTGATTGATTGATTGATGGGCTGCATGTGGCCCGCGGGTCGTACTTTGCCCAGGTCTGCACTACACTATGCTTAGTCCATCCATCCATCCATCCTCTTCCGCACAGCCGAGGTTGGGTCGCGGGGGCAGCAGCCTAAGCAGGGAAGCGAGGCGTTCCCAGGCCAGCCGGGAGACATAGTCTTCCCAACGTGTCCTGGGTCTTCCCCGTGGTCTCCTACCGGTCGGACGTGCCCTAAACACCTCCCTAGGGAGGCGTTCGACACCTCCCTAGGGAGGCGTTCGGGTGGCATCCTGACCAGATGCCCGAACCACCTCATATGGCTCCTCCCGGATGGCAGAGCTTCTCACCCTATCTCTAAGGAAGAGGCCCGCCACCCGGCGGAGGAAACTCATTTCGGCCGCTTGTACCCGTGATCTTGTCCTTTCGGTCATAACCCAAAGCTCATGACCATAGGTGAGGATGGGAACGCAGATCGACCGGTAAATTGAGAGCTTTGCCTTCCGGCTCAGCTCCTTCTTCACCACAATGGATTGATACAGCGTCCGCATTACTGAAAACGCCGCAACGACCCGCCTGTCGATCTCACGATCCACTCTTCCCTCACTCGTGAACAAGACTCCGAGGTACTTGAACTCCTCCACTTGGGGCAGGGTCTCCTCCGCAACCCGGAGATGGCACTCCACTCCTTGAACGGAATATTCATATTTTATGTCTTTGATGGGAAGGTATTTACATGTATTTCCTTTTTGATATAACTCATATTTATATTTGCAAATTTAACAGAATAGACCACATTTTCTAAAGAAGTTTACTTTTAATGAATACTGACTGTCTGTAATATTACATGCGTGAATTTCTCTCATTGTACTGCTACTATTGTAACTTTGCAAAGAAATGTGGATAATGTTGAGTGCAACTGTACTTCGTGTGAGGGTTTTTAGGGTTGTTGTTGTTTTCTTCTTGTGGTCAATGTCAGTGTGGATAGGTGTTTTCTTTTGTAACTTTCAAGTTCCCTTATTATTCAGTCCTCGATAGCACAAGAAGTGCAAAGATGCGGACAGCCTCTCCCACGCAGCGTCAGTGGGATGGAGCTCAAGTAGCAGCAATTCAAAGACAAACTCCCGTGGAAAAGGAGGGAATAGCCCGCTGAAGGTGAAGCCGCGATGTAAGTATCCATCCTGAGAGACAAGTGCGCGATGATAAGAAGAGGAATGTTAGCCGTGCCTACCTCAGCCGCATCCTGCCCACCAGGACGCTCCTCATGCCGCATCCTGCCCACCAGGACACTCCTCATGCCGCATCCTGCTCACCAGGACGCTCTTCATGCCCACCAGGACGCTCCTCATGACGGACACGCAGCAGCAGCAGCAGCGACCCGCAGCGAGTTTATCAGGCTGACACAGGCATGATTGTGAGCGCCACTGTGGTGACGTCATCACACATGTGCCCACATCAACCAATCGTCGTGTAAGCCAATGCGCCCCTCGATCCATTGACCAATGGCGTCAATGACCCGCCCCTCACACTCAGGCAGCACGGTAGGTTGAAGCGGTGAGACAATGTCCCATGTTGCCTTTTGTTTTTGATGAAATGATTTCTGCTTTTCGTTTTCAAAATGAAACTTCACATTTGGCATATTTATAAATGATGGTAACATAGAAATGTTTGTCAACATTATTATGCTCCAAGCAAAAATTGTTCTACATAAATTTCGATTTATGACAGTAAAACCTACATTTTCTAATTGGCTTAATACTTTTAAATGATCAATTAAATCTTGGAAAATTATTAAAAATACAAAAGTCCTTAAATTGATTTCGTTTTTGCAGAAATTTTAAGTGATTTAGATTAGCCTTTTTTTTGGTCTGTTTGAATTTGTATCTTGTCTTTTTTTTTAAATTATTATTTATTGTTATTATTTTTATATTCTATTTCAGTGGTTCTTAACCTTGTTGGAGGTACCAAACCCCACCAGTTTCATATGCGCATTCACCGAACCCTTCTTTAGGGAACAATAAAAAAATGTTTTCTTAATTTATAAATATTAACCATGAAATTATGTTATTATATTAAAGAAAAAATGATAAAGATATATTTTACAAACAAAGTTACAGTAATGTACACATGATCCAATGTTTGTATCTTATTGTGTAACATGTGAATGTTTTAGTGGGAACTAAATGCGATATCTGAAAGGGGTACAAATTATTTCCAAAGCAGGAACCCCACCCAGACATATATATATGAGCGGTATAGCTCGGTTGGTAGAGTGGCCGTGCCAGCAACTTGAGTGTTCCAGGTGCGATCCCTGCTTCCGCCATCCTAGTCACTTCTGTTGTGTCCTTGGGCAAGACACTTTACCCACCTGCTCCCAGTGCCACCCACACTGGTTTAAATGTAACTTAGATATTGGGTTTCACTATGTAAAAGTGCTTTGAGTCACTAGAGAAAAGCGCTATATAAATATAATTCACTTCACATACAATACTAGTACACAGCTCATGAAAAACAATATTCTTTGTTACTGTCATTGTAATTGGGCCAAAATACTTATATTAGAAAATAATCTCATGGAAATGACTGCTGTCATTTGATTATAATAATAAAACATTTAACTTATTTAGTCAGGTTTGGGACGGGTGTGCTGCTGGTGTGGCCACAGTGCATGTGCACGTCTAACATCGCTCACATGTGCTCCACTGAATGCTCAAGCAGTTTTTGCGTTTGCTCACGCATATGGAAAATTGGAGGGAACATTGTTTGGGGGTATCCATAATACGCCAATAGGGAGAAGTTTTTATTTACACGATGAGTCGGGTGTGTCTTGACCTCCGCGGCGGAGGCTCCGCCGAACCCCTGAGGCCGACTCACCGAACCCCTAGGGTTCGATCGAACCCAGGTTAAGAACCACTGTTCTATTTGTATTTGCTTTAGTTTGCTTTCCTGTGCAGTATTTGCTCAACCTGATGGATGTTTGAAATTGTTGAGATTTGTTGAAAGTGCTTTGGTTTTTATATACATTGAGAATATATGTTTGTATGTACATTGTTCAATTAAAAAATTAAAATAAAATAAAAGTTTTTAAAATGAAACTGAATGAGAAAGTAACTGTAGCTAGTTACTTGGACATGTTGTCATGTAATCCCTTGAATCATATCATTGTTGATTAGAGCGTATTGATTTACATTATGATACAATGATTAATGATACATGTATTTTATGTATATGTACCGGTAAATATATAATGAATGATAACTGAAGACTAAGGAATAGGAAGACTGCTCATCATATAAGAAAAATGTGATAATACTTTTTATGAGGGGGGCCTGGCTGAATGTTTACTATACTAAACACTTTTGTGTTGTAAAAAAAAAATGAAAGAGTTTTGTAGAGTTGGGTTAGGGTCAGGAACTAAATATCAAAAAGAAACTGACCCTCAGGGATCCATCCATCCATCCATCCATCTTCAACCGCTTATCCGGAATCGGGTCGCGGGTACAACAGCTCCAGCAGAGACCCCCAGACTTCCCTCTCCAGAGCAACATTAGCAACTTACTCCTGGGGAATCCCAAAACGTTCCCAGACCAGAGAGGAGATGTAATCCCCCCCATCTGGTCCTTGGCCTGCCGCGGGGTCTCCTCCCAGTGGGACATGCAACGAGGACCTCCCTAGGGAGACGCTCGTGAGGCATCCGCACGAGATGCCCGAACCACCTAAGCTGGCTCCTTTCGAAGCGAAGGAGCAGCGGCTCTACTCCGAGTCTCTCGGGTGACTGAACTTCTCACCTTATCTCTAAGGGAGATGCCAGCCACCCTTCTGAGGAAACTCATTTTGGCCGCTTGTATCCGCGATCTTATTCTTTCGGTCATGACCCACACTTCATGACCATAGGTGAGAGTAGGAATGTAGATAGCTCAGTAGACAGAGAGCTTTGCCTTCTGGCTCAGCTCTCGTTTCGTCACAACAGTGCGGCAGTGAGACTGCAATACTGCCCCAGCTGCTCCCATTCTCCGTCTGATTTCCTTCTCCATCTTTCCCTCACTCGTGAACAAGACCCCGAGATACTTAAACTCCTCCACCTGGGACAGAGTCTCGTTCTCTACCCGGACTGTACAAACCATAGGTTTCCTTCTGAGGACCATGGCCTCAGATTTGGAGATGCTGATCCTCATTCCAGTCGCTGAACACTCGGCTGCGAACCGATCCAGTGAGAGCTGAAGGTCACGAACCTAAGGTGCCATCAGGACCACATCATCTGCAAACAGCAGTGACGCAACCTTTAGCCCCCCGAGACGTATACCCTCTCTGCCGTGGTCAGGACTCTGCCTAGAAATCCTGTCCATGAAAATCACAAACAGGATAGGTGACAGAGCGCAGCCCTGGCGGAGACCAACCCCCACTGTAAACGGAGCCAAATTACATCCGGACACAACTCTCGCTTTGGTTGTACAGAGATTGGCCCTTAGCAGGGTTCTCCTCACCCCGTACTCCCTCAGCACCTCCAACAGGATCTCCCGGGGGACCCGGTCATACGCCTTCTCCAAATCCACGAAGCACATGTAGACTGGATGGGCATACTCCCAAGCCTTCTCCAGGATTCCCGCAAGAGTAAAAAGCTGGTCAGTTGTTCCACGACCAGGACGGAATCCACATTGAATCTGAGGTTCGACCCTCCTTTCCAGTACCTTGGCTTAAACTTTCCCAGGGAGGCTGAGTAGTGTTATATCCCTGTATTAGCACACACCCTCTGGTCTGCCACTCCCTCGGCACTCTCCCAGACTTCCACGCACTGTTGAAAAGGCGTATAAACCAAGACAGCCCCTCAACACCCAGAGCCTTCAGCATTTCTGGACGGTTCTCGTCAACCCACGGAGCTTTGCCACTGTGGAGTTGTCTAACTACCTCAGTGACTTCACCCCGAGAGATCGACGTGGAACCCCCATCATCTCCTGTCAGGGAGGGTGTGTATGATGTAGTTGGGTTCAGGAGTTCCTCAAAGTGCTCTTTCCAACACCCTACGACTTCCTCACTTGAAGTCAGCAGAGTCCCATCCTTGCTGTACACAGCTTGGATGGTTCCCTGCTTCCCCCTCCTGAGGTGCCGTATGGTCTTCCAGAACAGCTTTGGCGCCGCCCGATTATCCTTCTCCATGGATTCCCCGAACTGCTCCCATACCCTCTGCTTAGCCTCGTCCACAGCCACAGCCGCTGCTCTTCGGGCCTGTCGGTACCTTGCAACTGCCTCCGGTGTCCCCTGGGATAACATACCCCAGTAGGACTCCTTCTTCAGTCGGACGACTTCCCTGACCACCCATGTCCGCCAGGGTGTTCGAGGGTTATCGCCCCTTGATGCACCTAAGACCTTCTGGCCACAGCTCGCAGCTGCAGCTTTAGCAATAGAGGCTTTGAACATTGCCCATTCCTGTTCGATGTCCCCCCAACATCCACAGGGATGGCAGAGAAGTCCCGCCGGAGGGACATCAGGGATATTCAACTAAATTGTTTTTGGAGGCCAGATTTTCAGAAATCTAAGGATCGGGCCGCTGGACTTCTTTCTTTGCCACTATTCTTATTTAGTATATTTCGGATGCCAGTTGACATTTGATTTTGGTCTGTTAATATTGTCTGAGTTACAGGAGCGCTCCGCTGTTTTTAAGGACCACCTACTCAGTGGCCTAGTGGTTAGAGTGTCCGCCCTGAGATCGGTAGGTTGTGAGTTCAAACCCCGGCAGAGTCATACCAAAGACTATAAAAATGGGACCCATTACCTCCCTGCTTGGCGCTCAGCATCAAGGGTTGGAATTGGGGGTTAAATCACCAAAAAGGATTCCCGGGCGCGGCACCGCTGCTGCCCACTGCTCCCCTCACCTCCCAGGGGGTGAACAAGGGGATGGGTCAAATGCAGAGGACACATTTCACCACACCTAGTGTGTGTGTGACAATCATTGGTGCTTTAACTTTACTTATTTGCCAAAATACTAGTCAAAGATCATCTCCATGACAACATGCTTGTGTTTTTAAGACTCTGCTGCAAAAACGTGAGTCCCTCACCAGTTGAGTAGCCCAAATGATGAAAAAGAGAGGTACTGAAATGGAACCTTAAGGAACACCACTAATATAACTAAAGAAGTAAACAAATGACTGCAACACCTTAATTACATAATCAAATTACAAAAAATAATAATAACTGCCAAAAAGAAGATGACTAAGAGGAGTGCCTTAAGGAATACCTCAGTTGAGTAAATTACAAGTTTGGATTCCAGGTGTTCCGTGTTTGCTAGCAAGGTTAAAATGTTAAAGAAAGTATCTGCCAATGTGTTTATAGAAGTCCAAGTTCCTCTGTACAACAGGAGCATTCTATTCTTTTTAGGAATTGGTTGCAAAATAAATTTCTCCCAAGTTTTAAACTAAACTCAGGGGCCAGTATGGTGTCATTACCGGGTCGTATTTGGCCCCCGGACTCCCAGTTGAACAGAGGGCGAAAACTACTGGCGACCAGACCAGGGTGGAGTCTGCCTTTTGCCCAAAGTCGGCTGGGATAGGCTCCAGCTACCCGTGACCCTAAACAGAATACACCAGACCTGGGCAAATTAAGGCCCGGGGGCCACATGGGGCCCCTAATCTTTTCAATGTGGCCTGCTGGACATTCCCAAATCATTTTCTGGGATCTTTAAGATCCCAAAAAATTATTATGATGTGCAGTGATGTTTTCAAATTACTGTTAGTCTTGAACTATACTAAGTATTTCAATGGTTGGCATGTGCGCTTTTGCATGATATACTAGTTACTATGATCATCTAATGAGTTACTATGGTCATCTAATTAGTTACTATGGTCATCTAATTAGTTACTATGGTCATTTGATTAGTTACTATGGTAATGTAAGTCACAGCAGCTCAGACGAGGTACCAAGCAGTGTGGATGTGGAGTGTTTCCACAGAGTGTTTCCAGAGCCTGAAATGTGGGTGTCAGGGACAGACGTGGAAGGAGATTTTTACAACAAAGTTCTAAAGCTTAGTGATATATCACATATGTCATATTGTAGGTGGGTTTATTTTACCCCTCGCGTTCATATTTTGCTGTGTTTGTTGCATTTTTGTTGAGTTTCGCTTGATTGTAAAATATGTGGATGGAGAGGGGGTGTGACGTTCAAATGTTGTCAATATTCAGTGTTTTATCGTTCATAGTTAATATTGTAAATCCCACATTCTTTATTTTCATGTACATTCAGTAAAAAAAAAACTAAAATTCCATTCCGTTTTTTAAGGCGGTCTGTCATAAAGTTTTTAGCTTTCAATCAGACATTATTGTGAGGTTGTGTATCAGTGTTCCTAAAAATAGATATACCAGCCCCCAGACAAACTTTTTTCTCTAAATTTGGCCCCCCGAGTCAAAATAATTGTCCAGGTCTGGAATACAGTATACGGTAAAAAATGGATGGATTGATTTAAAGTGAGTGTCCAATTACAGGATATTTTACTGTTGATGTAAACTGTTAGAGTCTTCCTTGATTATCGACGTAATGTCATTTTTCATATTTAAAGGCAGGAAGAAAAGATACAAATGAGAGAGTAAAATTACATATTTTATTTTTTTTAGATCAACGTTAACTGAACGAACTTGACAAATTCAGGAAATTTGCTACAAATCCACATATCATCAGCTAAACAACAACATGTTTTGTTCACAATAGGATACAAATGTATGACTATTAGCAATCTGTCTTGTTGTACGCTTGATGTACGCTTCTGAATAAATAACAATAATTTAGTAGCTTGTCTGCACACCAGGTGCCAAAAATGGTTTGGCTTTATAGGAATATAAGAGAGCACTGCAGAGTGTACAATTTAAAGCATTTAACTGTTACTTTCAGATTGGAACACAACTAATAGTGGGGAAAAGTATTACTACTCCAAAATGAGTCTGTTTACAATTCTGGTCGATCCATTACTAAATACATTTGATTTATTAACATGAGTGAAAATGATTGAAACATAACCTTTTGTCCCGCTACTTCCTCTACCTTTCCCACTTCTACAACATACTGAGCTGCTCACACAACTATGCATCTTTCTTCTACCACATACATCTCATTCAGCCCTTTAACTCCAACTTCTTCAATCTTTATTTCCCTAATGATGTCATCTTTAAAAGGATTTAAAGGACACTTGTTGGAACACTCTCCCTGTGTTGCTGCCTGGTGAACTTGTCTGGCGGGGGCCACTGTGGTTTAGCAAGTTGAATGTCTTCCTCCATTTTAAAGGCTTTCTTTGGGGAATCAGCCTGTGGCGGCCAAACGACAGATATCTTGCTGCCCTGCGCTTTGCTCTCTTCAAATGCTTTCGTCGTTGGGCTTTCACCACTGTCTGCTTTGTCCCTGTCAACGGAACTTAAGCTACTTGTTGAGTATTTCCATCCGAGTTTGTGGTCTGCAGGGATGGATCCATTGCATCTCCGCTCTACTCTATTATCGTACATCCCTTTGGACTTGAGAAGTTGTTTGTTGTGGTGCAGACAGAAGAAGTGTCCGTGGAGAGAGACATACTTTGCCAGGCTGCAACAGAAAATAGTTGTCTTCATTTAGCGCTGTGAAATGTGGCTTTTGAAGAAAGTGCAAGGTTTACCTTAATTTAGTTTTGCAGTGCTCACAGAAGAAACAGGACTTATGGTACTTTTTTCTGTCCACAATCCATCCATCCATCGGATAGACCCTCCTTCGACACACCGGGCAGAGCTCTGACTTGGGAACCTGAGCCTTTTGGGGAATAAAAAAACCCCATAAAAATCATTGTTGTTGGCCATGTTCCAATTAAATACGAGCACATGCTTATTAAACTTAGCTTTTTTTGTAATCAAAGCAAAGCCCACAAAATGCAAAGGTCTTATTAGTTGTCATACAAAAACGATATAATGATTTTGATGCAGTACCGCCTGAGGGATCAAAGGTCCGTAATATCATGGCTTACGTGCAGTGATTTCTCCAGATTCTCTGAACCTTTTGATGATATTACAGACCGTAAATTCCTTGCAATAGCTGGTTGAGAAATGTTGTTCTTAAACAATTTGCTCAAGCATTTGTTGACAAAGTGGTGACCCTCGCCCCATCGTTGTTTGTGAATGAGTGAGCATTAGGGATGTGCGTATCGATCCTGTGGTATCGATATATCGATACTCACACGCTACTCATTTGGCAACACTTTTCTGAAAAAAGTATCGATATAAACCAAAAAACGGCGTGTGGGGGGTGCAAGCATCACTTTCAGATGTTTTTGATTACTTACTTAACTTACTATGTGCTGGGACACCCCTGTACCTGGCAGAGTATAGAGCTGGCCCAGTCACGTGACAGGAGACAGCGAATGAGCGTCGTCAACGTGCAACACACACACAGCCAGCCGACAGCGATGCAGCCTTAGTAATGTTTACTGAATATTTTCGTTTAAATGATTATCCTAAATTCAAATAATTTCCACACGGGGGAATTTACTGTTAGTTGAAAATTGCTTGAGTATTTAAAACAAGATAAGAAAGAGATACAATTTGGAGATTCTTCATCTTTGCATTACAGTTTTATTTTTTTCCAAAAAAATCTTGAATATATGATTGAATGTGATTTTGGTTTTAATCTGCAACATGATTTCTTACATTTCGAAAACATTAGCCTATTTCATATTTCATTAATTGCTAATTATATCACAAACTTTAAAAAATAACTGCAGCTTCTTGCAATTCGGAATTGACCTTTTAATTGGAAAGCCCTAATATTTAATTATTATTATATATAATATATAGTTATTATTATATATAATATTTAATTTATTTTTCATATTTATGTTATTTATTTTAATTTTACTTTTATTATATATTCACCATAATAAATGTGGTATAAATGGTCTGTATTTGTCTTGTGATTTGTCTTAAATAATAACAATAGTAATAATATTTTTGACTGACAAAAAATTGCCAATAAGAAATTATTGGTATCGGTATCGGTATCGATGAAAATGCAACAAAAAGTATCGGTATCGAATCCTAAAGGTGTGGTATCGCCCATCCCTAGTGAGCATTTCATGGAAGCTACTTTTATACCCAATCATGGCACCCACCTGTTCCCAATTAGCCTGTTCACATGTGGGATGTTCCAAATAAGTCTTTGATGAGCATTCCTCAACTTTCTCACTCTTTTTTGCCAATTTTGCCAGCTTTTTTGAAACATGCTGCAGGCATCAAATTCCAAATGAGCTAATATTTGCAAAAAATAACAGTTTTCCAGTTCGAACATTAGGTATCTTGTCTTTGCAGTCTATTCAATTGAATATAAGTTGAAAAGGATTTGCAAATCATTGTATTCTGTTTTTATTTACCATTTGCACAACGTGACAACTTCACTGCTTTTGAGTTTTGTAAATTAAAATCATCACATGTTCTCTTTAAGAAATATTTTCTACTCATTTCTAAACCAATGCCATCATTCCAATGTGCACCAATATTCTAACATGACTTTATTGTATTGCAGTGTACCTGGAGAGAATCTAAACAGAACGTCAATTGCAATTAGTACAATAATGGCGAAATTGGCAAAAACAAATATTAACTTCAAATTTTATTGGATCGCAAATATATTCATCCAATTTCACCTCAATCAAGTGAGGTATACATATTTTCAAAATCAACCTCGTCAGTCACATGGTCTACTGTAATAAAGACAGCAAGGAAATGAAGACATCAAGTGTGGTTACACAAAACGCCATACGGTTCAAACAAGGACACAAGTAATAACTTTTCTTAGATAAGGCATACAAATGATTTTTTTAATCAAATGTTTTGTATTAATTGCACATGTTTGGACGTTGACAAGGAAACATTAAAATCGATTGAGAAATAAGCAGGTTATGATTTATTTTCAATATACAATGCATTGTATTGTTTTGCCCTAAATAGGAAAGTGGCCCCCCGCTAAAATGGCCACCACCAGGGTATATCCCTTAGCATTGCCTACAGCGCGCAATTGCATCTAACCATAGCTATGTTGCTAATAGACTCTTGCTAACCAGCTTGCAACCAAAGTATATGTGGTAATCTGCTTCAAATCACAATACCTCTGTATGTCATAAAACTACCGCTTTAAATTGACAGACATGAACTACATAAGCGCCAACAGGGGAGTGCCAGACAGCTTCAGTAATGGTGTGTTCTATTGAGCGATGAGCATTCCGGTTACGAAGTCGGGAATCAAGACGGCCACATCCATGCAAGCTATTCTTGCCCTTTCATTATCTAAATACAAAAATTTTCTGGACAAATATGCGCTCCTTCTGCAACTTTCGAACACAGTGATTGAAGACAGAACATAAAGATGCCATTGCTATCAATGTCAAATGCAAATATTACATGAAAAAAGGTTAGTTATACTATATTAACATTACCATATACAGTACAGGCCAAAAGTTTAGACACCTTCTCCTTCAATGCCTTTCTTAATTTTCATGACTATTTACATTATAGCTGTTGGAGCTGTTTTGGCCAGTTCCTTATCTGTTTTGAAGTAGCAGCAGCACTTCCTTTTGGGCAGGAGAGGCTGTTTTTGCTCTACATAAGCTGACTCTTTGAATTTAGACCTCTGTTGGTCATGCTATGGTTGCGTTGTAAGGGCTGGTCTCCTAAAGCTTTAGTAAAACTTGGCCAAGTACTATTCTGTCTCGGTGGTCTGTTTTGCTCAACATATTCAGTACAGGCCAACATTTGTGCACACCTTCTCATTCAATGTGCTGTCTTTATTTTCATGACTATTTACATTGTAGATTGTCACATCAAAACTATGAATGAACACATGTGGAGTTATGTACTTAACAAAAAAAGGTGAAATAACTGAACACATGTTTTATATTCTAGTTTCTTCAAAATAGCCACCCTTTGCTCTGATTACTGCTTTGCACACCCTTGGCATTCTCTCGATGAGCTTCAAGAGGTAGTCACATGAAATGGTTTTCACTTCACAGGTGTGCTTGAAGCTCATGGACGAGAGGATGCCAAGAGTGTGCAAATCTACAATGCAATCTACAATGTAAATAGTCATGAAAATAAAGAAAACATTGCATTGAATGAGAAGGTGTGTCCTAACTGTTGGCCTGTACTCTACGTCCAACAATAAAACGTGTGGCTGATTGTTAATGTGACAAAAACTAGTAAAGAGTGCTTATAACGGATATTACAGAAGTGTCTTTTACTGTTTACACTCAAAGTAGACATCTTTTAATGCCAACCCTGGAGTGGTGAGGACTCTCCTACTAGGAAATTGGACCCCGAGGTGCGTTCCAGTTGTAACTTTCGACTAAGAACTCAGAAATTCCCAAATGGAACACACCACAGGTGACAATGTGCATTGTGGGACTTGTAGCAATATTAAACTACCAGGCCAGTTTAGTTCAAACTTTGCGAAAATGCATTGTTACAATATTAAATGCATTATATTTAAGAGTGCTATTGTTAGAAAGGCTAAGTTTAAACTCAAGTGTGCTCGAGCCTCCTAAAAAGAATCTCAACATGCCAGTGCTCAACACAAGCAAGTTTGACATCCATGCCATCAATTTGCTTTCGAACATGCTTCATGGTTCTTTACCAGAGACACTGCTTGTCTGACGATGCGACACAACCTGTGATGTCATCTCCTTTGAGACGGCGCAGCCGAGACTCTTGAAAACCGTCTCACTTTCTGTCCGTGTTTGATGAAAGTTCTTCAGCAAGTTCTCTGTGGCCTCTTCGTCATAAGTCTGTGCTCTCCTTGCCCCCACAGCTTTCCTTTTCACGGCGTCAGCGTAGGAGAAAGGCGGCGGCTGTCTTGACGCGCTGCCAGACTGCTGATTGACAATTGTCGTGGTGACCTTGCTCCCCAATCCATCAACGTTTGAGAAATGCTCTGTGATGGATTTACTTTCAGAAAGTGCTGATGGATTTGTGGGTATAGTTTCTAGCACATTTTTCTGAGGAAGGAGGGTCGTGCTCTGCTCAAAGCCTCCTTGCGTCTCCGGAGGACTTTGCAGCTTTGACGTGTTGGCTGGTGCTTCTTGTCGGCTTGAGATCGGCTCCTCATCATTCCTTTTCTCTTCATCTAAAGACAAACTTTGCTCGTCCATTTCAAAAACATTCCTAATTGCTAGAATATTGAAAGTTGGCATTCCCTCATCTATCTCTTTGATACAATCTTCCGCTTCATCGATAAGTGGGATGAACTCCCTTCTAATATTTGTTTCTGTGGATTCTAATTGTTTTACAAGGTCCGCCATAGGAGGGTTGGCCTTTTCTTCATGCGGATGTTCCTGTTCACTTTCCTCCAGGTCTGAGCCCAGCCGTTCAGGAATAGCAATAGGTTCCTTGCGTGTGTAGCTTTTATTAATTTCAGCTTTTTGGGCCTCCTCAAAGAACTCTCTTTTTTCTTTAACTGAAGCTAATGATAGCTCAGATGTCTCTTCAGGGACATCATTACAAAGTGGAAGTTTGATCTCAGAGCTACTCTGGATGTTTTTTGCATTCAAAGTCTCCGGATCTTCTGAAGTATCTTTTTCTATCTTTGCAGGTTCTGCTGAAAAAGTCTTCCAGAGCATCTCTTCTGAGTGGCCGGTGTCCTCAAGTTTGATCTGCCGATGGAATGATGAAGGTGTTTCCACAATTTCACATTTCTTTTCACAGATCAGTTGTGGAGAAATTAGCGGAGGTGGTGTGATACCGCGTGCGAGCTTCACTGTCGTGTCTTTCAGCCTCTCCAAATTCTCAGCTTTGTCAAACGTCGGAGAGGGTGTAATTCTCGTGAGGCGTGCCGTTGGGGTTTCGCCGCTGCGCCGTGGGGGCGGGGGAGGTGTGGCTGGTCTGTGCAGCAGCGTAGGTGACGGAGTGACTCTCTGGGGGGAATCTGTCCTTCGGACAGACTCAATGGTGATAAACGTAGGCGAGGGAGGGCGTGTCCTCAATGATGGCGAGGGTGCGCGAAAATCAATAGACTTGACTTGACTTGTTTCTTCGTTCCTTCTCTCATGCAAGGTCTCTCTCTTTGTTTGGGTCTGGACTTTGGTAGAACCAACGCTGATCTTGGATATTCTGGTACATGTAGCCGACTCAGCCAACGTCTCACATTCATGTTTTTCCTTCATATCAGCTTTTGGAGTTGTTTCTGCAATGGACTGCCCTGGTTTGTCAAGCATATGTGGGCTTGTGAGGCAATCTGCCACCGTACCGATCACAGTTTTGGAAATTGTTTGGATACCTGTGATGTAAGAAGAAAAGCCTGGGACTAGTTGCTTTTGAGCTTCCACTTTTGATGTTGATTTAACCTTGTCATTTTGCTCTAACTCAAGGGACACTTTATTTGTGTCAGCTTGACTTTCTTCCTGCTGAGTCTGTGCACTGCTCTGAACAACTGTCGCTGCTTTCTTCTTTTGACATCCCACAAGTTGATTTTGAGGTTTCTTTTTCTGCTGTGAGTTGTAATCCCCTTTGCTTTCAGCCTTTACCGCTTCATTCTTGACTTGAAAGTGCTCTTCTGTAACTCTTGTGTCCATTAGGGAAGCAGCAATTGTTTCTTGTGTTTGATTCAACGTTTCTGAAATGGCTACCTTTGATTCTATGTCAGCGTCTTTATTTTGACCAGATTGTGCAACTCCTTTTGTTTTTTTGGATTTCTTTTTCTTCTTTAATGGTGTTGAAGTTTCTGGTTGGCTGTCAATTATATTTATCGCAACAGCATTAGCTGCGTTCATCTCCAGCTTTAATTCTGGTTTCATCTCTTTAGACTCATTGATTACTTTCACCTCAACAGGAAGCTTCACGCCCACCTGTGTCTCCGTCTCTTCTGCCGTCTTCAGATCAACCTGCTTTTCATGCTTATTACTCTTTCGCATCTTTGGATGTGTTTTAGCTGTTTTAATTTTCACAGTAGCGTCTGCCTTTTCCGTTGTCTTCGATTTATCAGCAACTTTCTCTTCACCTGTGGTTTTATCATCAGATTTACTCAATTTAAGTAACTTGGCATTTTTCTCTGACGTTTCTGTTTTATTGTGTAATTCTGGTTTCTCCTTTGTCTTGGTCTCCATTTGGAGTTTCTTTAAATTTGGCTTAATTGTTTCATGTTTCACTTTTTGAACAAAGGCCACTGATTCATCTTTTTTTCTTTCATATTTCTCAGATCCCTTTACTTTCAGACCTTCCACATTTTTCTTCTCATCAGTAGTTTCTTCTCCTGTTTTGGGTAGACCCAGGACTTGGGTGGCAGTCTGAGTTGACAGTTTGGAGGAAACAGAGACAATTGTTTGTGCTGTCGTTGCGTTAGTCTCTTGTCTCATGGAAGTCATAGAGGAGGTCTTTTGAAAAGAGACACCTTTAGAGGTCTCATTAGCAACCATTTCCTGCTTGGCAGATGATATTGTGGTCGACCCTGCGAGTGTTGTTTCCTGACTGGTGCTGATGTTGTCCTGGATGGTGTTGGTGACAGCAATCTGCTTGGATGTTGAGAAGTCTGAATTAATCTCCACAGCTGAGCTCTGTGTTACTATGGGTAAGTTATTTGTCTGCTTTAAATCTCCAGTAGTAATGATCTGAAGCCCTGCAGTAAGTGTGTTATTTATATAGGGAGGAGTTGGAGTGCTTGGAGGAGTGTTTTCGTCTTTCAACTTCCGGTACTTTTCCTCTGCTTTAATTAATGCGGTGTTAAATTTACTCGCTTTCCCTCTCATTTGAGGAGGAGGGGAAGGAGGAGGAGTGAATTTTTTTGGAGAAATGCAAACTTTCCTTGGCGGCTGTGGTGATTCCGGTTGGGGAGGGACTTCAGTTGTTGTTGATGTGCGTGAGGTAATTATGGACTTGCTCGCTCCTGCTACGTGGTATGATTCTATTTTAGACTCAAGCTTGGGCACAGGGCACAAGGTCGGAGCTTTCACTTTCTTGACTCTCATCTTTTTGGCCTTCGCTGGTGAGACATTAACTGCCTGCGCTTGAATTATTTCCAGTTCTTGCTGAGGTGGAGGTGGTGGGAGGAAGTCCTGCTCATTGGTAAGTGGTGGCGGTGGAGGAGGAAGGTGGTCGATGTCAGAGTTGACCGAGGGTGGAGGAGGTGTAGGAGGAGGGGGAAGGTCAATGTCTACCACAGGTGGAGGTGGTGGAGGAAGAGGCAGATCAGGCTCTGACATCTGTCCTTTCAGGGTGTAAACATTGGTTTCCACGTTGGTTTTATTTAATCGTATCATTCCTTTTGGCTTCAGATTGCAAAAGTCTGTTTTCAATGTTTTAATGCCGTGATTTTGTGTGATAGTTTTGTGCTCCACTACAGATTTTGATTGCTTTTTGCTCTGCTCCACTGTACAAGAATTTGATTGAATCGTTTCAGTCACGTTAATGACAGACTGACTTTCAGCTGAAGCAGCAGTTTTAATTTTTTGTATATTCCTCTGTGCTTCAGCATTTAGATTCTTGTCAGGAGGCCTCTGTTTCACTCGCACTCTTCTGTAGGCGCCCTGTCTTACTTTGGGACTTTCACGCTGTGCCGTTTCCAACAGTGATTTAATGGTGCCTTTCACATCACCCTTCACCACTTCTTCTTTTTCTACCTCAGTTTGCTCTTGTGTCTCATATAAAGATTTCATTGACATCTTGACGCCACCTTTCAGCTCTTCAATACTCGAGCTCCTTTGCATTTTGGGTGAAGATGGAGGCTCCATTAAAAGCTTAATTGTTCTTTTGACATCTCCCTGCACATCTATCTCCTGTTGACATGTTCTTTTATCAGCAGACGCGTCATGTAGGCATTGTATTGCTGTGTGAATATCGCCCTTCATAATTTCTTCTTTTTCCAATTCCCGCACCGACTTCTTGGCCAGCTCAAGAGATCTTAATGTGGCTTTAACATCTCCAGGGACGAGATCCTCAATGGCAGCTTCTCCTCGGGAAGTTACAGATTCCTCAAGAGATTTCAGAGCTCCCTTGATATTTCCAGGAATGATATGTGGCTTGTCCGTTTCTTTGTGACATTTTTGCGCTCTCTCCAGGCATTGCATAGTTTTGGGTATGTTGCCTTTCACCACCTCCTCTTTCTCCACAACAACAGTCTGGTTAACTGACTCAGACAATGAAGTCAAAGCGGCTTTCAAATTTCCTTTAACGATCTCCTCCTTTTGGGGACTCTCTAATGACAAGATGGGCTCCGTCATGAAAATTTTCACCGTGTTATGAACGTCGCCAGCTATGATATCATCCACTGTGCGCTCGATTTGAGTTTGGTTGCGACTGAGGATGACTTTGGTGCCCTCAATATCACCTCCAATAATCTTTTCTTTCTCGAAAGTGTCAGTCGGCTCTTCATCTGGTTCTGAATGGAGCTGTTTTAGATAAGTGAGGGCCCCAGATTCGATACATGTGGAATAAAAATGGACATTTCCCTTCTCAGTGTCATCTATGGTTATCTTCTTTGTCAGATCGGGCTGATCTTGGCTGGAGAGTCTTTGCAAAGTACTCTTTATGTCACCTCTTACAACACCTTCTTTTTCAACATCAACACAGTCTTGTTTGTTTAGAAGGGAATATATGGTCATCCGAACGTCTCCTTTCTCATCCTCCTGAATGAGAATTCCATGTTTGGCTGAGCCAGTTTCATTAAATAGGTTATGTATGGCTTCCTGGATGTCCCCTCTTATAATGTCTTCCTTTTCAATACTGCTAGTGATCTCTTGGTTGAGTAGCTGCTGCACTGTTGTACTGATATGACCCTTCTCTTCAGACTCGATGACCACCTGCCGCTTCTGTTTGTCCTGCCTGTTTAGAAGATTCATCATTATAGTCTGCAAATCCCCCCTGATGACTTCCTCTCTCTGAATCTCCGGAGTTTGCTGATTCATTAGGTGATATTTTGCCATCCTAACGTCGCCAATTTCATCAGATTCAATAAGTATTCCTTTCGATGTCACCATTTTCTGACTGTAAAGCTTCTCAAGCGTTCCCTTGACACTCTTGCCCAGAATTTCTGTCTTCTCTGTTCTCGTCTCGTTAAAGTCATCAAAAGGTGTAGTTTCAAAGAGCCACGTTGTTGACTTTACATCTGCTTTGAGAATTTCCTCTTGCGTGACATGTGTCTCCTCGTCTTCATCCACCTCTTTGATGTGGTCGAGAGGATTTTTCTCAAAGAGCCAAACGGAATGCTTCACATCTCCCTTTTCTACCTCCTCCTTTTTAACAGTCTCAATAAGGTTTTCTGAGCTCAGACTTCTTATTTTGTCGATTGACTGGGTTTCAAATCTCCATTTGGCTGTCCTGACGTCTCCTTTCTGTATTTCACTTACGTTGACTGTTCTGACAGACTCCTGCGAAGTAGTCTCAGACTCAAAATGTTCTTTATTCATCTTTACATTGCCACCTTGAATGTCATCCACAGTCTTCATCGACGGCTTCTCATCTTCCGAAATCCTATCCAGAGGTTGTGTCTCAAACCTCCACTTTGCAGAGGTCACGTCTCCTTTTTGTTCATCCTCCTGTGTCACTGATTTTAAGATGTAAACCTCGTTTGAGTCCTTAATAGCGTCAAGGGGTTTGGTTTCAAACAACCACCGTGTTCCAACTACGTCTCCCCGTGTCACCTCTTCGCTCGTGACAGTGGTGACCTCGTGGTAATAACCATCTTTGTCCTGAATGGCATAAAGTGGCTGAGTTTCAAACATCATGGTGTAATTTCTCACATCGCCCTTCTCTTCCTCATTGCAAACAATCTGTGTTGTGGACAGGTCCGTTTCAGAGGCTGCCACCTTAATTTGATCCAAGGAGAAGGTCTCAAAGATGAAGCGACCCTTGTCGACGTCTCCTCTTTGTATGTCCGTTACAGTGCAGCCTCTCACTGAGTCCTCTTGCCCCTCGTGTATGTTGTCTATGGATTGGTTTTCAAAGAGCCATTTGCAGGTCACAACATTTCCTTTTTGTATGTCTTCTGTCCGTTCCCTCTTGAGATGTTGCATCACTTCCTCAGACGTTGATGTCATGATGTCAGATGTGTTGTGTTCAAAAATGTACTTCTTTCTTGACACATCTCCAGATGCAATGTCAATCTCTGTGATGCGCTTGAAAGCGCTACGATCCTCCCCAGAGAGTTTTTCCAGTTTCTCTTCCTCGAACAGAAAACACGCCGTTCTTACGTCTTTTCCTTGAATGTCTTCTTGATTCACAGTGCATGTTTTCAGTATGGTCTCTGTCTCATGTATGGTATCAAGTGCCTGTGTCTCAAAAAGCCACGTGCATGATTTTACATCTCCCTTTGGCATTTCTTCACATTGACTTTCACTCTTCATGTCCAATTTTTCATACATGGTGTCCATTGGTTGTGTCTCAAATAGCCACTTGTACGTTTTTACATCTCCTTTCATAATGTCTTGGCTTTGACTTTCCTTTTCCTCATCTTCAATGTTGCTGAAGTACTTAATGGCATCCAGAGGCTGTGTTTCAAAGAGCCACTTGGCAGTTTTAACATCACCAGATTCTATTTCCTGTTTGGACATTCCCTTAATAAGTTGGTATTTGTCGATGCTTTCATCAAACTGGTCGATTGGTCGTGTTTCAAACATCCATTTGTATGTTGTAACGTCACCGCTCACCACCTCCTCGTGACGCACAGTTTTCACCTCATGGAAGTGGCCTGAGCTATCTTGCATGGCGTACGATAGCCCCGACTCAAACAGATTCTTGTTAGATAGCACTGAGCCATTTGTGATGCCTTCCACAAGGATCCTTTGAGACTCATCCCATCTGTTTAATTCTGTGCTCTCAAACATTTGCTTGTAGTTTGTCACGTCCACTTTGTCAATTTCTTCCAGATCGATTGTTCGGACGACTTCTTTCTTTTCATCTCGGATCTGCTCCAAAGGTTGGCTTTCAAAACGCCATTTTTGATGTCTAACATCTCCCCTCTCCTCTTCCAGTTCATCTCTATTTTTTAGTTTGCCCACCTCTGCTAGCTCCTTAAGTTCTTCAATCGGGATTGTTTCGAAGTAATGCCTGGCTGATTTCACGTCTCCTGCAACGATATCCTCTTTTGTCAAGGAGAGGCTGTTTGAATGATCTTTTAACGTGTCCATTGGCTGAGTCTCAAACACCCAGCAGTTTTTACGAACATCTGCCCTGCAACTTGTGCCATCTTCCTGCGTGAGGTCCTCTTCAATATTGACGGTACGTGTTATCTCCTTCTTTTTCTCTTGAATGTGCTCCAAGGGCTGACTCTCAAAGCGCCACTTTTGATGTCTGACGTCACCTTTTATTTCTCCATTCATTAAAGTCTTTTGAAGTTTTCCGACTTCAGGGCAGTTCTTCCTCTCAGTTTGAGGGCTGCTTTCAAAGAAGTTTCTTGCTGATCTAACATTGCCTCCGATAATGTCTTCAACAGTTTGAGGTTTGGCATTGGCATCATCATTGAGAGAATCCATGGGTTGGGTTTCAAACACTAAGCAGTGTTTGCGCACATCTGCTCCGACTCGCTCATTTTCACTGTACAACTCATTAAGAGAATTCAACGTCTTTATTTCAAACAACCATCGGCCCCAGTCTCCTTTGTTGCTGTCTTCCATGGAGAGACTACACACAAGTTTCAAAGAGGAAGGGGGGTTGTTCACATCGAGAGGTTGAGTGTCAAAAAGCCAACGTGAAGCAATCGAGTTTTCCAGTTCGGTTTCAATTTTACGCACTGATTTAATTTCTAACATCTGACTCGACTGTCCCATGATGATGCATTTAAAGCGAGTGTCAAAGGTGCTTGTGATAGTTTTTACCTCGTCATCGATTTCTTCTAACACCATTCTCAAACTCAGCAGGTGGCTCTCGTCAATGGTCTCTGTGTGCCCCAGGCTTTCCATATACTTATTTTCAACCATGTAAATGGTGGCGTTACCATCCTCTTCTGTGAAAATAATCTCTTTCGTCAGCTCCTCCTCTTTGTGCATTTTATTCACACTGTCCAATGTTTGGGTTTCAAACAACCACGCTGCAGCACGGACGTCTCCCTTGTCAAATTTGTTGAACTTATATTCTGTGGAACTGGTGTCACGTGGACCCAGCTCATCCATCGTTTTGGTTTCGAACATCCACGCCGTACGTCGCACATCCTTTCCGAGAATCATTTCTTTTTCGCTAATCTTTTTGTTGTCTTCGTCTTCATCTGGGTACTCATCCTTGATGGCATCCAGTGGCTTATTTTCAAAAATCCAACGCCTTGCCTGAACATCACCAGGCAGAATCTCTTCCCATTCGTATTCTTCATCAGTGACATCAGCATCCTCCTCATACATATACTCTTGGCCGTAACGCTGGTTGTTCACAGCTTCATGGTACTCATTGTAAAAGTCCTCCTCTATATTTCTCCGAAGCTCTGGATGAATGTGCTTGTAAAGACGTTTCAGCTCAGACATGCCCTTTTGCTTTAAGTAAGCATCTTTGCTAAGAACGTTTTTTGACGGATTTGCAGGTCTTTGAAGCTCAGGTGAGTATTTGTTGGCTGGAATATTTTCACAGTCTGATGGCATTTGAAGTAAATCTGGCGGTGGAGGTGGAAGGTAATCAGCGTCTTCAACTGCTGGTGGTGGTGGTGGTGGAAAGTCCTCGTAATCGATTATGGCTCCCATTGTTTCATCTGATTCTGCCACATGGTGCACCTCATTAGTTACTGTGCTGTTTTGGCTCACATTTGAGGACCACTTAGACCGATTGATGTCACGTCCAATCTTATTTAAAGAGCAAAAATGACATTTGGGAGTAAATAACTTAAAATCCAGCTCATAATTATTCTACATAATAATAACACCAACAAATACAGCATCAAATCAACAGAATATGACAAAAAAATATGTCAATTAAAATATCGGCTCTTTTGTTTCCATTAGGCTGCATGTAGACACAAAAAAGACATTTAATCCAAATGATTACCTTAATTTGTTTGTGTGGGGCTGCCTCCTCTATGGTTCTTTCAAAGTGATCCCTGAGTTCTTTTGTTGTGTACCTGGGAAAGTCCTCTTCTGTTCAAAAGAATAGAGAATAACGACCACTTCCATTAGCTAGGTAGCGGCCATAGCATTATAGAACAATGGAAATCAATAACTTACCTTCATTTTCATGGTCTTTATGACTGTATTCCAAGTTATTGTCACTGTCTGACACCTATGTGTGGTTTAAAAGAATAAAATAGTTGAAATTACCGAGCGGGTCACAAAATTAGGTAACGTTGTATAATCTACTTGGCCTGGAAAAATACTGATATTGTGAAGTATTGTTATATTTTATAGTATTATATCAAGTTATTGATATTGATCTCATATGCATGCAGGTCAAAATCTAAATTGCACAAATTGCACAATATCATTAGTTATTCTGCGACTGAAATCCAGTATACAAATAAGATAAACAATGATGCCTATGCAAAAATAATAATGCTCACTTTTGAAAGTTACAATTTGAAAATGCAAACTGCAAACTTCAACAATAACTACCGTAACTTAACATATCTCTGACTGTATCAAAACTGTGCAATTTTGTTATTAGGCGTTATTTTCGGTTGAATGCATTAATAACACTACAATGCAGGAATACATTGAGTATTTCTGTCAACAGACAGATAGAAAATGAAATACCATTGTTTCTTGGCTGGAAAGTAGTTGCTGACTGCCTGTGACCACCTGTTGGCCGCCGCTTGACACTGAGACCTCTGAGTTTGACATTTTCTGTGATGATCAAAATAATGACAATGGCACGTTAGATGGGCAGTGGGTACACCAACCACTAGCAGCTTGCCATGTGGTCAGCGGATAACCATTTTCAACCGCTGGTTACTCCACACACTGTTTAAAAAGTATTATTGGTGAGCTGTTGGACACATAATAACACTCATGTACAACTTCATAGTATACACTACATGCATTAATAGGTGTCATTATAAGTATTAAAGTTTTTCAGCTACATTGAATACAGTAACACCACTGCATATGACATAAACAGCTGTTTTTGCTGTTTGCTAAAGGTAGTTGTGGAAGAAAACAATTGTACAATTGCCTCTAAGTTCCATTCCTTCCATGACAAGACTTCACTCATCAAATCCTCTAAAGCAGGGGTGGGCAATTAATTTTTACCGGGGGCCGCATGAGCTACCCGAGCACTGCTGGAGGGCCACATCGACAATATTTCAATTAAATTTTGCTCAATATTATTTTTGATATATACCGTAAGATAAATAATAATAATAATAATAGTAATACTTCAACATAGTGTGTGTAACAGCATTCCATGACTAATATATATAAATTAACATTAATAATAAATGACAGTAAAATAAGCACACGTATGACTGAGGAGTCATAGTGTAACTTTGTGTGGTGTTTGAGTTGTCCGACTTTTTTTGTGGCCTTAAACGCACCAGTGGTTTAGTGCTATGCGTGTTGGTGACAGATGACAAGTTGGTTTTGGCCTGGTTTGTACGGCAGAAAATGACTAGTTTTTCGAGATTGAATTGTTTTACTCATGTTTTTGGTGTGGTTATGTCCGAATATAAACAGTTTTGTTCAATAAAGTGATCGATATAATTCCTGGCCTCGAAGCATCTCGATAGACGTTACAATAATTGAACGGTGTTCAATTGAACGGTGTTGACGAACACCATTAGGGCCGCTTGTTGTCACTGTCACTCAAAGTTGCATTGCAAAATTCCATAGAATAAATATGTTTATTTTGTTTAGAATTCAGATGGGATTTCATTTGGTGCGCGGCATATACTTGCTGCGCGCAGCAGACGCTTGAGCAGTGCGCAAATGCGCAGGCACGCACCTTAGGTGAGGGGACGTTGCTTTGCAGTTCATGTCTTGTTGAAAACACGGCATTCCTCATCAACTTTTCTCTTTTTGGCGTCTCGGGTGTAAACCGTGCATCACTTGTCGCTGCATGTGCACCTTCACTCGCAGGTTACACGGACACACGCCCATAAATAATACTTTTCAAAATAAAAGCAGCACAGTTGTATTGCGCGCAGGACATAGATGTTTTTTCAACTTTATTTTGTAATTGCAGTTGTTCACATTCACTCACAATCACGCATACGTCCACACGGAAGTAATACAAATAACGATTTTCAAAACAAAAGCAGCACCGTTGTATTGCACACTCGACATAGATACTTTTTTAAATTTATTTTGTAATTTATAATTGGCCTCACGCGGGCCGGACAGGGACGCACAAAGGGCCGGATGCGGCCCGCGGGCCGCAGAATGCCCAGGTCTGCTCTAAAGAAAGCCAAACATTTGGTGATGTAAAGCGGAAAAACTTTTACAGTTATTCCCGTGTATTATATTTTATTTAAAAGAAAATAACAGGCTATCTAACACAAACACACATTTCTATGCATCTAGTTTTATGTTTGTATACAAAATACATCGTTGACCATTGTTCTACATTAGGGGTCAGCAACCCACGACTCTTTAGCCCCGCCCTAGTGGCTCCCTCAACCTCTTTTAGAGATGTGTTAAAATGGAAAAAGATGAAGAACAAAATATAATTTTTTGCTTTTATATATTTTCTGTAGGAGAACAAACATGACACAAACCTTCCTAATTGTTAGAAATCCCACTGTTTATGTTATACATGCTTCACTGATGAAAGGATTTGGCAAGCATCGTTTTGTCCTACTAATTTCAGCGATCATTGAACTCATTATACTAATGCACAACTTTCTCCGATGCTGCCACAGAAAGACGTGTTTTATGCCACTCCTTCTTTTTCTCATTTTGTCCACCAAATGTTTTATGCTGTGCGTTAATACACAAAGGTGAGATTTGTTGATTTTATTGATTTGCTGGAGTGCTAATCAGGCACATCTGGCCAATCCATGACTGCAAGCTAATCAATGCTAACATGCTATTAAGGCTAGCTGTATGTACATATTGCATCATTATGCCTCATTTACACGTATAATTGAACTCAATTAATTTCCTTTACTTATGTCCTCTACCATAAATTGATTTACGTGGACCCCGACTTAAACAAGTTGAAAAACTTATTTGGGTGTTACCATTTAGTGGTCAATTGTACGGAATATGTACTGTACTGTGCAATCTACTAATAAAAGTTTCAATCAATCAAAAACCTCTGTGCATTTAATTTATATTTGCATGTCTCATGACACATTATCTGTATGTTACATTGGCTGCATTTCTGATAGTTGTTTGTGTGCCATGTTGTTCCAGACCACAGCAAACGTTACCCAGCTTGCAAAGATCGTTATAAATCTATTAGAAGAAGACAGCCTGCCGTTTCCTTTAACTTGGACACATATCTATACCTTTGGCCATACTGAGCCAGTCATTTCCAGGAGTTATCTCATCCTGTGAGAAGCCTCCATTTTACTAATGATTTCCAATGTTGCAAAAATGTGTAGAATAAAAATTAAAATACAACATTTCTGTCAACGAAGATTTGCGTCAGCCTTTGATAGTAGGCTATTATAATTAATATAGACACTTACATCATGTGTTGCCTTTATTATAACACTTATATAAGACTTTTAAAGTCATTTTGATAGTAGGCTAATATAACTATTATAGACACTTACATCATGTGTTGTCTTCATTATAACACTTATATAAGACTTTTCATTTTAATTGTGGTCCAATATGGCTCTTTCAACATTTTGGGTTGCCGAGCCCTGTTCTAGACAGTTGCATCCAACCACCCCCATCCCCTTTGGTGTCCACCTCCTACCTCTACTCCCCTTGGGCTCAGCTGTGAGTTATCACTACAAGGATGAAGGGTTATTGGGCAGACCATGCCAAGACCAAGCTGGAGTGTTTACTACACGCTATAATGAGCTGTTTGAAGACAAACAACATGTAGAGATGCTCATTTAAAAACAGAATACAGTACATTGTTAAGGTGCCTATTAGATAACAATCCCTCTGTTCATTTTCACAATAAATGAGGATAATTTTGCATGAGCCAACCATGCATGAGAGGAAAGTAGAAGCGAACGAGTGCCATGGGGATTCAGTAATGTTTCTCCGACTTGATGATGGCAGCATCTCATTCTTTCATGCTCATGCATTCACAGCCATAGTTGGGGAAATGGTCGTCTAATACCTGCACACTTCTGTGCTGGAAATGGAAGTGGTTTACATGTGATGTGGCAGTTTCCTGGGTCTCAAATTGTTTCATCACACCGGCGACCCCCCCAGGCAGGGAACAGACCTCCGAGTCCTCCATGACCTGCTGGAGCACAGAACTTCATTAGTTGTCTCCACTTTGACCTCAAATCAAGCTGATTTTCTGTTTGGTTTCAATACACTCAGCAGGTTTTCTAGCTATGTCAACTAAGATTCTACCAATTCCCTTCATGGCTTCCCATGTTCACATTTGTAATTATTGACGTAGTACAAATATCGTAATATAAGTGATGTTTTGTTATTGAACTACACAACAAGAACCAGTAATGGCAAAAAGGAAAAGTGTGTTGCAACATGGGAAAGTGTCCTGGCTGCTCAGTACAATATGACCAAGAGCCCTTTTTGAAGCGCAAACTGAACTCTTCTGTACATTTTTGCTTGTTGTTTTTGATTATCTTTAAAGGCCTACTGAAACCCACAACGCACTACCCAGTCTGATAGTTTATATATCAATGATGAAATCTTAACATTGCAACACATGCCAATACGGCCGGGTTAACTTATAAAGTGCAATTTTAAGTTTCCCGGAGAACTTCCAGTTGAAAACGTCTATATTTGATGACGTTTGCGCGTGACGTCGATGGTTGAAGCGGAAGTATTCGGACACATTGTATCACAATACAAACAGCTCTGTTTTCATCGCAAAATTCCACAATATTCTGGACATCTGTGTTGGTGAATCTTTTGCAATTTGTTTAATGAACAGTGGAGACTGCAAAGAAGAAAGCTGTAAGTGGGATCGGTGTATTAGCGGCTGGCTGCAGCAACACAACCAGGAGGACTTTGACTTGGATAGCAGACGCGCTATCCGACGCTAGCCGCCGACCGCATCGATGATCGGGTGAAGTCCTTCAGCGCGCCGTGGATCGCTGGAACGCAGGTGAGCACGGGTGATGATGAGCAGATGAGGGCTGGCGTAGGTGGAGCGCTAATGTTTTTATCATAGCTTTGACGAGGTCCCATAGCTAAGTTAGTTTCAATGGCGTCGTTAGCAACAGCATTGCTAGGCTTCGACAGGCGGCACAGCATTAACCGTGTAGTTACAGGTCCAGTGTTTGGTTTGGTGTCTCCTGATCGTAGTATTGTTGATCTTCTGTCTATCCTTCCAGTCAGGGGCTTATTTCTTTTGTTTCTATCTGCATTTAAGCCCGATGCTATCACGTTAGCTCCTTAGCTAAAGTGCTTCACCGATGTATTGTCGTGGAGATAAAAGTCACTGTGAATGTCCATTTCGCGTTTTCAACTCTCATTTTCAAGAGGATATAGTATCCGAGGTGGTTTAAAATACAAATCCGTGATCCACAATAGAAAAAGGAGAAAGTGTGGAATCCAATGAGCCTTTTTACCTAAGTTACGGTCAGAGCGAAAAAAGATACGTCCTGCACTGCACTCTAGTCCTTCACTCTTACGTTCCTCATCCACGAATCTTTCATCCTGGCTCAAATTAATGGGGTAATCGTCGCTTTCTCGGTCCGAATCGCTCTCGCTGCTGGTGGAAACAATGGGGAAATGTGAGGAGCCCTTCAACCTGTTACGTCACGCTACTTCCGGTACAGGCAAGGCTTTTTTTTATCAGCGACCAAAAGTTGCGAACTTTATCGTCGATGTTCTCTACTAAATCCTTTCAGCAAAAATATGGCAATATCGCGAAATGATCAAGTATGACACATAGAATGGATCTGCTATCCCCGTTTAAATAAAAAAAAATTGTTTCAGTAGACCTTTAAGTGCTCTAATTGGAGACTCTAAACCAGGAGTTTCCAAAGTGCAGCCATTTTTTACTCCTTTACATTTACTTAAGTCACTTTTTGGATTAAATTATATTGTATTTGTCAGAGGAATTTTGATTCCATATAATAATGTGATGCAAGTCTTAAGTTTTGTGTGTTTTAGGTGCAATGACAATACAATTCCATTAACATCACTACATTTATTTACTTTACATCATCATGTATCACACTTGTATATGTTACAGATGCCAGCCAGTGTGTCTGGGCCATGTGTACCTGGGTTAACTTTACTTCTTGTTTCTTGTTACAGTTTGGAGTCCGGGGTGGAACAAAAAGCAGGAACTAAACCACGTGGGTTACACCAAGAAACACTAATTTGGCTTGTTAGACAGACTTCTGATTACTTGACTATGTCTCAATGATCCAACGTAAGCCCAAGTGACGTTTGAGATTATTTCACCAATCAACAGGGATCCTGTCATGACCACACTCACACTGTCAAACATGTCAGTGACATGACCACACTCACACTGTCATACATGTCAGTGACATGACCACACTCACACTGTCATACATGTCAGTGACATGACCACACTCACACTGTCATACATGTCAGTGACATGACCACACTCACACTGTCATACATGTCAGTGACATGACCACACTCACACTGTCATACATGTCAGTGACATGACCACACTCACACTGTCATACATGTCAGTGACATGACCACACTCACACTGTCAAACATGTCAGTGACATGACCACACTCACACTGTCATACATGTCAGTGACATGACCACACTCACACTGTCATATATGTCAGTGACATGACCACACTCACACTGTCATACATGTCAGTGACATGACCACACTCACACTGTCATACATGTCAGTGACATGACCACACTCACACTGTCATACATGTCAGTGACATGACCACACTCACACTGTCATGCATGTCAGTGACATGACCACACTCACACTGTCATACATGTCAGTGACATGACCACACTCACACTGTCATACATGTCAGTGACATGACCACACTCACACACTCAAACATGTCAGTGACATGACCACACTCACACTGTCATACATGTCAGTGACATGACCACACTCACACTGTCATATATGTCAGTGACATGACCACACTCACACTGTCATACATGTCAGTGACATGACCACACTCACACTGTCATACATGTCAGTGACATGACCACACTCACACTGTCATACATGTCAGTGACATGACCACACTCACACTGTCATACATGTCGGTGACATGACCACACTCACACTGTCATACATGTCAGTGACATGACCACACTCACACTGTCATACATGTCAGTGACATGACCACACTCACACTGTCATACATGTCAGTGACATGACCACACTCACACTGTCATACATGTCGGTGACATGACCACACTCACACTGTCATACATGTCAGTGACATGACCACACTCACACTGTCAAACATGTCAGTGACATGACCACACTCACACTGTCATACATGTCAGTGACATGGCCACACTCACACTGTCATACATGTCGGTGACATGACCACACTCACACTGTCATACATGTCAGTGACATGACCACACTCACACTGTCATACATGTCAGTGACATGACCACACTCACACTGTCATACATGTCAGTGACATGACCACACTCACACTGTCATACATGTCAGTGACATGACCACACTCACACTGTCATACATGTCAGTGACATGACCACACTCACACTGTCATACATGTCAGTGACATGACCACACTCACACTGTCAAACATGTCAGTGACATGACCACACTCACACTGTCATACATGTCAGTGACATGACCACACTCACACTGTCATACATGTCGGTGACATGACCACACTCACACTGTCATACATGTCAGTGACATGACCACACTCACACTGTCATACATGTCAGTGACATGACCACACTCACACTGTCATACATGTCAGTGACATGACCACACTCACACTGTCATACATGTCGGTGACATGACCACACTCACACTGTCATACATGTCAGTGACATGACCACACTCACACTGTCAAACATGTCAGTGACATGACCACACTCACACTGTCATACATGTCAGTGACATGGCCACACTCACACTGTCATACATGTCGGTGACATGACCACACTCACACTGTCATACATGTCAGTGACATGACCACACTCACACTGTCATACATGTCAGTGACATGACCACACTCACACTGTCATACATGTCAGTGACATGACCACACTCACACTGTCATACATGTCAGTGACATGACCACACTCACACTGTCATACATGTCAGTGACATGACCACACTCACACTGTCATACATGTCAGTGACATGACCACACTCACACTGTCAAACATGTCAGTGACATGACCACACTCACACTGTCATACATGTCAGTGACATGACCACACTCAAACATGGCGTGAAGGCAGCACAACTCTTGCATGTTTCCTTACACACTAGGATACATTACATTTACATCATGTGCTGTCATCTGTGTCAGTAGAAATGTTCACATTTCACTCTACAAGAATTCCACTTCCAACTCTAGAAATCATGTTGTGGTAAGTTGTCGATCATTTTTAGTTTGAATGTAAAACGTGCATCTTTTGTAGTACGTGCTGTAGTTGTGTCTCAAATAATCACCAGTTCCTCAGCATTTGATTAGTTGTTTTCACTGAATACTTACCCTTACTCCGGTAATTATTTGGATGACTACTTTTTTACTTTTACTTGAGTCATATTATTTTAAAGCCAAGGTGTCAAAGTCAAGGCCCGGGGGCCACATAATTGTATCTGGCCCGCAAACACCTGGAAATGATATGTGTCAATAAAGTACTTCATATTTTCTCACTAAATGTCTTGGATTTTTTTCATTTTGACAGAAAAAATCTATGAACTGCTTGAAATTGCATACCTTTTAAACTTTAACAGTATCCAATATTGCAACAAATATTACAGTAAATTACCATACTTTCCAAACATGTTTTTGTCTAAATAAAAATACTTGACTGTGCAGCAAACTACACCTAAAGTTCATAAAAATGACAAAGAATTTTACGGTGTTCTTTACTGTAATAAATGATAAATGATAAATGGGTTATACTTGTATAGCGCTTTTCTACCTTCAAGGTACTCAAAGCGCTTTGACAGTATTTCCACATTCACACATTCACACACACATTCACACACTGATGGCGGGAGCTGCCATGCAAGGCGCTAAACAGCAGCTGTAAATTGGAAAAAACGACTACTGTTTTTGTGGTAAATTTCCGTTGTCGCTGAGCTGCCATATTGTTACAGTAAAATCTTGTTTTAACAGTATATTACTGGAAATGGAAAAATTCTAAAAAAAATTTACAGTAGAAAAACTGGCAGTTAAGTTGCCAGAATAAAAAAAAAAAATTGTACAGTTCTTCCATGAACAATATCATGTTGTAAAAACCAATGTTCATTTAACACAAAAAATCTGGCAACTAAGCTGACAGATTTTTCCCTAACACCCCCCCCCACCCCCCCACTCCCCACAAAAAACAAAACAAACAAAAAAAAAAGAAACAGTGGTACTGTTTTTACATTTTCTGTAAAATGTAAAAACAAAACAAAACAAAAAAAAACCAGTACATTTTACAGTACAATGTTGTAAATGTAGAGTTTTTACTGTATAATGGACAGCCTACTTAAAACAATGTATATAATGAATAATGAAATCCAGAGGCATATTCCTACATTATTGGCTGTTACATAACTGCCATGTGGCCCTCAGGGAAAACCACTTGGACATCCCTGGTCTAAAGTAACGTAACCCTCACTTAAGTCAAATTGTTGTCTACTCCACCCACCTCTACTTATATGATAGGAATGCTAAAACATCACCTGAAACATTGTCTAAACATTTGAATAAAGGTTGCAATGTTGAAAGCTATCGCCTACAATTGATGAATTCAGTTGCAATTTTTCTTACGGGAATCCCAATCAAACTGAAGCATCTTGGAACAGATGGAACTGGGTTACCTCTGAAAAGTCTGAAAAATGAGGGTTTGCTGTTTTCAGCCTTCTTCCAAGCCCTGCCCAGAGAGTCCTGTTTCCTTCCTATTTATACACTCTCCTCTATTTGTGCCACCTATGCAAGACTTCTGGCCCCCTGCTGACTCTTCTTCTGCTGCAAAACTGTCACCACATCCACCAAATACTGCATGACAACATGAGAATTAAAGGTGACTACCTGCACAGCTAGCTTCTGTGCCAACATGAGTACAATGCCATATTAAACCTACCCTGCTTTGCACGGAGTGGTCTCCTGGCTGGGCGGCAGCATGAGCTTGGTACATGACGACTTTAAGGTAGGCCAGTCAAGCTTGCTTCTTGTGGTTTCAATGTTTCAGGAGATCCTGCTCGGCTTGAACGTGCGCTGCCAGCAGCTAAACACACAAGGAGCCAAGAAAGTGGTTAAAAAACTGTTTTCTTTACAAACCGTCTTAAGTAAGTCATTATTCATTTGTACTTAAAAGTTTTGTCAAGATTGATTACTGACCATGCAGACATTTGTAATGTGCTTTAAATGCGATGCCAACACAATTTTAGGTCAAAACTTTAACATGCTGGGAACACTAGAAGCCTCAAATCTCTGCAGAATATTACTTTTCATTTAGGATCCCCATGCAAGATAGTTAACGTCAGTAACGTTGCTCACTGAATATTTTTATTTGATGAATTTTGTTAAGATATCAGATAACATCGAGCACTCAAAGCTCAAAAAGTCAATAGAAATCCAATCAAAGCCAAGCTGAACTTGCTAATGGTCGTTAGATATTTATTTGAGCTTTTTGTCAAGTTGTTATTTATTTGCACCTCAGTTTCAGGGAATTCTGTGAGAATAACACAACACATACTACAAACCCCGTTTCCATATGAGTTGGGAAATTGTGTTAGATGTAAATATAAACGGAATACAATGATTTGCAAATCCTTTTCAACCCATATTCAATTGAATGCACTACAAAGACAAGATATTTGATGTTCAAACTTAAAAACTTAATTTTTTTTTTCAAATAATAATTAACTTAGAATTTCATGGCTGCAACACGTGCCAAAGTAGTTGGGAAAGGGCATGTCCACCACTGTGTTACATCACATCTTCTTTTAACCACACTCAATAAACGATTGGGAGCTGAGGAAACTAATTGTTGAAGCTTTGAAAGTGGAATTCTTTCCCATTCTTGTTTTATGTAGAGCTTAGTCGTTCAACAGTCCGGGGTCTCCGCTGTCATATTTTACGCTTCATAATACGCCACACATTTTCGATGGGAGACAGGTCTGGACTGCAGGCGGGCCAGGAAAGTACCCGCACTCTTTTTTTACGAAGCCACACTGTTGTAACACGTGCTGAATGCGGCTTGGCATTGTCCTGCTGAAATAAGCAGGGGCATCCATTAAAAAGACGGCGCTTAGATGGCAGCATATGTTGTTCCAAAACCTGTATGTACCTTTCAGCATTAATGGTGCCTTCACAGATGTGTAAGTTACCCATGCCTTGGGCACTAATGCACCCCCATACCATCACAGATGTTGGCTTTTGAACTTTGCGTCGATAACAGTCTGGATGGTTCGCTTCCCCTTTGGTCCGGATGACACGATGTTGAATATTTCCAAAAAAATTTGAAATGTGGACTCGTCAGACCACAGAACACTTTTCCACTTTGCATGAGTCCATCTTGGATGATCTCAGGCCCAGAGAAACCGGCGGTGTTTCTGGATGTTGTTGATAAATGGCTTTCGCTTTGCATAGTAGAGCTTTAACTTGCACTTACAGATGGAGCGACCAACTGTATTTAGTGACAGTGGTTTTCTGAAGTGTTCCTCAGCCCATGTGGTGATATCCTTTAGAGATTGATGTCGGTTTTTGATACAGTGCCGTCTGAGGACTCGAAGTTCACAGTCATTCAATGTTGGTTTCCGGCCATGCCGCTTACGTGGAGTGATTTCTCCAGATTCTCTGAACCTTTTGATGATATTATGGACCGTAGATGGTGAAATCCTTAAATTTCTTGCAATTGCACTTTGAGAAACGTTGTTCTTAAACTGTTTGACTATTTGCTCACGCAGTTGTGGACAAAGGGGTGTACCTCGCCCCGTCCTTTCTTGTGAAAGACTGAGCATTTTTTGGGAAGCTGTTTTTATACCCAATCATGGCACCCACCGTTTCCCAATTAGCCTGCACACCTGTGGGATGTTCCAAATAAGTGTTTGATGAGCATTCCTCAACTTTATCAGTATTTATTGCCACCTTTCCCAACTTCTTTGTCACGTGTTGTTGGCATCAAATTCTAAAGTTAATGATTATTTGCAAAAAAAAAAAAAGTTTATCAGTTTGAACATCAAATATGTTGTCTTTGTAGCATATTCAACTGAATATGGGTTGAAAATGAATTGCAAATCCTTGTATTCCGTTTATATTTACATATAACACAATTTCCCAACTCATAGAAACGGGGTTTGTACTTCACCGCTACACATCCCAGGTGAGACATATATCTATAGATAGAAACTATTCAATGTTGTTGCAAATTGTAAAATGTACAAGCAGAAAGGTCTGAGGCTATCTAGTGACATGTTTTACTGGGCGGTCAGCTCACATATCAAGAAAATGAAGTCATGGAGGTGCCTTACAAAAATACATGTGGCCTATTTTCAACCCAACCAAGAAGGGGCATATTTCCTTTAAGGAAGGAGCGTCTGAAAAGATTTACATTTTCTTTGCATTGCATAAAAGTAGAGCATATAGTCACAGAATAAATCACTTTTGTCTCTTTTAGGCGACGTCTCAAATGAATGTTGAGTGTTTATTTCCCCTCAGCTCAATCAATCAATCAATCAATCAATGTTTATTTATATAGCTCTAAATCACAAGTGTCTCAAAGGGCTGCACAAGCCACAACGACATAGGAAAAACTCACAACCCCAATGGGCAGCGATAAAGCTCAGCTCATCATTTGTTTCCTATAGCCCAGCAGCACCAAGTCACACATGCCAAGTACTGTTCATTCATCACCTACCAGGTAAAAAAAAGTACAAAAATCAAGAGTCTCCCCAGCTAGCAGGGTCCTTCCCAAGCTAAATCCCAGCGTTGGAGACCAGCTCCAGCAGGATCCACCTCTGTCCGACGTGCAGACTGACAGCTGATTTTATTTTGGAACCTCCGCCCACATGCACAACATGGGCCTGCTGTGTGTTCCCACACACACAACATGGGCCTGCTGGGGTTTGGGTTTCTTCAGCGCCGCCTCCAGTGACAAGCCCCCTAAAAAGAATCAACATGGAGGTATTTCCCTGTATCGAATAAGCAGGGCAGCCTGAGTGTCATCATCGCGGCCTCGTCCCAGCCAGGTGGTGAACAACAGCTGCTAGTCTGAGTCCTCAAGGGCCAAATTCCTCCTGATGCAATATGGACGTCAGCCAGTCGCCAATTCAGGTGACAATAAATGATCATTCAATGTAGGGTTGTTCGGTCTACCGGTACTAATAAAGTACCGCCATACTAATTGATGGAAATGGGTACTATACTACCTTTGAAAAGTACCGGTACCGTTCTTTCATCTGAATGCCGCTGTGTGGCGCTGACTACAGAGCGAGGCGCATGATGTTGAGTGTCAAAACACACACACAAAGTGCATACAAGCAGTAACATCTTGGAGAGGAGGAATGGCAAAAAACGACAATTCTACTGGTCAATAAAGGTGTGTGAAGTACAATATGGAAGTATTTGAACTTCAAAACTAACAATAAAAACTACAATTCTACTGGTCAATAAAGAATGTGTGAAGTACAATATGGAAAAATTTAGACTTCAAAACTAACGATAAAGGTGACGCTTTAAACAAGGAAGCAACGCGCTTCAACTGTTGCTTTAAAACACGCCTCACCAAATGTAGCGATTAGTGTTAGCACCTTTGCTTCAAACTTAGGTAAACATTTAAATAATAAAAATTCAGATCTGCACAAGGAGTTTAAACAGTGACAGGTAATAATGTAGTTGTTACACCTGTCCTGCTGTTCTGCTCCAGTGCAGACCGTAGTAGAGGAGCACAGGGCAGACGTTCCCTTCAGTTCACTTTACCCCGCAATGGGTCTGCTGAGATCTGCTTTCCGGTGAGAATTCGAGGCCGCCGATTTGTGACAATCTGTTTGCTTTATTTTTATTTTTGCAGGACACAACCAGACCCATTCATCACTCTACTGTGCAGTGCACACGCTCCTCTCTCTCTTTACTCGCCCACTCACTCACTGACGTCACTCAGACAACACGTTGACATTCTCACACGTACGCTACTCTCATAACTTAACCAGCTCCCCTGCTGGGCACATGTAGATACATAACATGTAGATACATAACATGTATATACGTAACATGTACATACGTAACATGTACATACACAACATGTAGATGCATAACATGTAGATACATACATGTAGATACATACATGTAGATACATAACATGTAGATACATAACATGTAGATACATACATGTAGATACATAACATGTAGATACATAACATGTAGGTACATACATGTAGATACATAACATGTAGATACAAACATGTAGATACATAACATGTAGATACATACATGTAGATACATAACATGTAGATACATAACATGTAGATACATACATACATGTAGATACATAACATGTAGATACATAACATGTAGATACGTAACATGTAGGTACATAACATGTAGATACATACATGTAGATACATAACATGTAGATACATAACATGTAGATACATACATACATGTAGATACATAACATGTAGATACATAACATGTAGATACATAACATGCAGATACATAACATGTAGATACGTAACATGTAGATACATAACATGTAGGTACATAACATGTAGATACATACATGTTATACATAACAGATACATAACAGATACATACATACATGTAGATACATAACATGTAGATACATAACATGCAGATACATGACGTGTAGATATGTAACATGTAGATATGTAACATGTAGGTACGTAACATGTAGATACATAACATGTAGATACGTAGACGCACACACAGCTGCTTGGCTTGATGCCAAATATTAGCGTAGTTAGGACCGCCCATCTAACATCAACTAATGCAAGTAAAATGACTGAATTTGGTAACAAATTGCTTCAATTTGTGTTTTACCTTTAACAAATGTGTGTTTTACCCGCTACATGGTTTATCTGTGTACTTTTAGCCATAGTTTTGTTTTTAGTATTTACTAATAATTGTATTTTTCTTAAAGCACAGAGAGTGGCAACCATACATCATGAAGCATTTAATATAATGTTAATAAAGCTTTTTTTTTATTATATTCTAACCTAATCCTTGATTATGACAGACTATATGTAATATGGAAAATTGTAAATTGTTCTGTGGGTGCAACAAGAAAAACACAATGTGTTTAATGCCCTTTAATTTATATTTTAACTTTCTAAAATTGTTCTTTGAGTGCAATAGGAAACATATGTTTATTCTATTGCAAAATGTTCTGTTAAGATAAAGCCAAAATTGACACTTTTTCGTAGTTCCCTTTAATTTGGAAAATTATTGAAAAGTATGGATATACATTTTGGTACCGGTACCAAATTATTGGTATGGGGACGAGCCAGTTGAAAGTGTCAGCCATGCCTGGTGCTCTGCAGGGGGTCTCACTGAGGCTCAGTGATGTAATGCAATGTTAAGGCGAAGAGCACGAAGGGGAGCAATAAATCTGACACAGGACACCTTTGAATGTTGAAATACACGCCGGCTCATCTTATTGGGTCCAGACGGAGACGGTGGCGCCAGTCGGACTGTGGCTTCTTGTGAAGGTTCATGTCTGAACACCCCCAGCGAGGGTATCTCCCAATCGTCTAGTGGCCCACCTCTTGTATTGAGCTGCTCAGCGTGGAGGAAAGTAGGCTTCCAACTGATCTCAGTCAGTTGCCTTATGGCAACTGACTGAGATCTGGTCCAGCACCACTTTCCTTACAAGGTGCATCAAGGCTTGTTTGGATCAACTTGCTAACCATGAGCTCAACCACATCTCATACCTTTGGGATCAACCTGAACAGTGGTACGGGTACCACTAGGGGTACACAAGCGCCATCCAGTGGTACACCAAAGACTCACTTAATTAGGTAATTAGTGTTCTATTTTACAATATTCAAACTAGGGTTACCGGTACCGGTATACTAATGAATCATATTCAGTACTATACCGCCTCTAAAAAGCACCGGTCTCTAAAAAGTACCCCCCCCCCCCCCCCCTTCGTCGTCACGTCATGACATTGCTGGTTTTACGAGCAGAGGAGCATGTTTTGCAGCGCGCACACACAGAGTACTTACAAGCAGACACAGTGTGTAGACAGAAAAGGGAGAATGGACGCATTTTGGTGTAAAAAGTAAAGATAAAGGTGAAGTTATAATACTGAAACACCCTCAAGAAGAGGTGCTTTAAGACATGGCTAGCTAGCTAGCAGCTAACATCCATCCACAGTGTTTTAGCTACTTCTAAATCACTAATTCTGGCCTCCATGGCGACAAATAAAGTATGTTTCTTACAAATAGCATTATCACTGCAGGACGAGGAATAGCTAAACATGCTTCTCTACACACCGTAGGAGGATACAATAGCTCACCGCCGTCACAATGTAAACAAATCCCATGGGTGGATCTACACCTGACATCCACTGTAATGATACCAAGTACAAGAGCGTATCTAGTCGATACTGGTTACATCGTTATTTTTTTAGCATCACAACATTTTTAATTTTTTTATTTTTTATTTATACTATATTTATAAACTCAGGAAATACATCCCATGAGGACTTAAATTATAACCATTGTATGATCCTGTCACTACTTGGTATCGGATCGATACCTAAATGTGTGGTATCATCCAAAACTAATGTAAAGTATCAAAGAAGAGAAGAATAAGTGATTATTACATTTTAACAGAAGTGTAGATAGAACATGTTAAAAGAGAAAATAACCAGATATTAACAGTAAATGAACAAGTATATTAATAATCCATTTTTACAGTTTGTCCCTCATAATGTAGACAAAATAATAAGTAGATAAATGACACAATATGTTACTGCATACGTCAGCAGACTAATTAGGAGTCTTTGTTGGTTTACTTACTACTAAAATACAAGTTGTCTAGTATGTTCACTATTTTATTTAAGGACTAAATTGCAATAAGAAACATTTAATGTACCCTAAGATTTTTTGTTAAAATTAAGCCAATGATGCAATTTTTTGTGGTCTCCTTTATTCAGAAATGTATCGAAATACATTTTGGTACTGGTACCAGTACATAAATATTGGTATCGGGACAACCCTAATTTAAACACAGTGTTACTGTTCAAACGATGTGTAACTTTACGGTGGTCAAAAATATTAACATTTCTTGTTAAATAAAATCTCTACCTTGTTTTAATGAATACTTAAGCCTACAACGCTACTGTGTTTTAATATCGGTTATTATGGTGTTATTTGGAGAACCAAGTGCTTTTTGAGTTGGTACTTGGTGGAAAAAGTTTGAGAACCACTGAACTAGAACATAGACCAGACCTGGGCAAAATAGGGCCCGCGGGCCACATGCGGCCCATTAAGTTTCTCAATCCGGCCCGCTGGACGTTCTACATCTTTTTCGACCTTTAACATGAAAAGTGTATTTGCCATTATGATGTGCAGTGCTGTTTTTAAATGACTAATTCTTCAACTATAGAAAGTATTTCAATGGTTGAAATCTGCACTTTTGAATGTTCTAGGAGTTATTAGGGTAATCTAGGTCACAGCAGCTCAGACCAGGAACAAAGCAGAGTGGGCGGGGCTTGTTTACAGAGCAGCCAGCCCCAAACACATGTGTCAGGAACAGATGCAGAAGCACATTTTTACAACAAATGTCTGCATAAAAGTGATAATATATCATATTGTAGGTGTTTATTACACTTTGCATTCATATTTTGCTGTTTGTTACATTTTTGTTGGGTTTTGCTTGATTGTAAAAGATACACAACTATGGAGGAGCTGGTCTGAGAAGTAAAAGATGTTCATATGTTGTTAATATTCAGTCTTTTATTGTTCATACTTAATATTGTAAATCCCACTTTCTTTATTTTATTGGACATTTTGCGTGTCCCCTGTGCTGACGTGGCGACTTGTCCAGGGTGTACCCCGCCTTCCGCCCGAATGTAGCTGGGATAGGCTCCAGCACCCCCCATGACCCAAAAAGGGACAAGCGGTAGAAAAAAGATGGATGGATTTTGGGTGTCCTATTCAGTCAAAAAATGTAAAATTCCATTCTGTTTTTTTGAGGTGGTCTGTCACAACTGTTTTACAACTCTATGGGACATTGTGACTTTTGGTATTAGTGTTCCTGGAAAAAAGGGAGCCAAACACACATACTGTACAGCAGGTTTTTACAGCTAAATGTGTATATATATCATTGTGGAGGGGGGCGTGGCCTGCGGGCCTGCCGCGGAACAGGGTGTGTCAGGACCGGCCTTGAAGACAGCGACTGGTGCGTAGATGGCCCAGGTGGGCCTTGTTATCTAATCACCTGTCACCTTTATTAGTAGCAGCCGTGAGGAAACGAGTAGTTGGAGTTGTAGGTGCTGCTGAGAGACACGGACGCAGAAAAGACACTGTGCTGAAAAGCAAAATACTTTGCACAATTGAAGGAAAATAAAACAGTGTTATATCCTAAATTCCTGGCAGTCTGTGTCTCTCAGCAGCACCTCCAACTCCAACTACTCGTTTCCTCACGGCTGCTGCTAATAAAGGCGACAGGTGATTGGATAACAAGGCCTACCTGGGCCATCTACGCACCTGTCGCTGTCTTCGAGGCCGGTCCTGACACACTCCGTTCCGTGGCAGGCCCGCAGGCCACGCCTCCCTCCACAATCATTTATATACATTGGCCCCCAGACACATTTTTTCTCTCAATGTGGCCCCCAGGTCAAAATATTTGCCCAGCTCAGACATGGACCAATCTTTTGAATAATGTGATGCAAAATTAAAAAGGCAGGAAATTATTTACCTCAAATGCTGTAATTATAGCCGGGCATTTATTTAAGGAGACCTCTGATGAATGTTGTCTTTTCTGACTTTGCAATTTTAGCACACTTCAACAATGCCAACGCGTCAAATCATAAAGTTCATGCATTTTGGCGTGAGCTTGCATGCCATTTTATATGCCTCTAATCGCAGGCTTTTGCACTCTTGCTACTTCCTGAAGTCACCACCAGGTGGACACACTTACTGAGATATTAAGTCAACCGCTCAGCCGGAGTCGGAAGATAAAAATACAGAAATATTTCCATCCAATCTTGGCACGCGCATAATAATAAAATCTATACATGAAGTTTATTTTTGACTGGGTCTGAAAAAAAGCAGCGGTGGGGACTCTCAAGATATATATTTAAACAATGTACATTTGCAAGAGATAAATGATGATACTGTTAGAGAGGTTGGGGGGTGGTTTCATTTGCAATCTAGGAAAGCCCCCAGAATGGAACATTTTGCAGACAGACTCAAAGAACAGGTTATAAAAGTCACTGTGGAGCGGAATTTACACCCAAGCACATCCAATACATAGCGGAAGTGTTTAAAGCATGGGTGTCAAACTCTGGCCTGCGGGGCCCGCCGTGTAATTTAATTTGGCCCTTGAGGCAATATCAAATTAACATTAGAGCTGGCCCGCCGGTATTATACAGCGGCGGTGCCGCTGTAACACCGCATTCACCGCTAATACTCATACTTGCCAACCCTCCCGATTTTCCTGGGAGACTCCCGAATTTCAGTGCCCCTCCCGAAAATCTCCCGGGGCAACCATTCTCCCGATTTCCACCCGGACAACAATATTGGGGGCGTGCCTTAAAGGCACTGCCTTCAGCATCCTCTACAACCTGTCGTCACGTCTGCTTTTCCTCCATTCAAACAGCGTGCCGGCCCAGTCACATAATATATGCGGCTTTTACACACACAAGTGAATGCATGCATACTCGGTCAATAACCATACAAATCACACTAAGGGTGACCGTATAAACAACTTTAACACTGTTACAAATATGCGCCACACTGTGAACCCACACCAAACAAGAATGACAAACACATTTCGGGAGAACATCCGCACAGTAACACAACATTAACACAACAGAACAAATACCCAGAACCCCTTGCAGCACTAACTCTTCCGGGACGCTACAATATACACCCCCCGCTACCACCAAATGTTGATATTTACCTCAGAAGGCTGCAAATAGAAAAGAGGCATTAAAATGTTTATTGACATTTTATTTAATATACCACTGATGTTTTTTCGTTTGTTTTTTGAAAGTTGATTTTGCACTATCAAGTTATATAAGCGTTGCTTGTTCCATGTTCGGTGTTAAAGCAAATCAGTGTAGCAAACTGAGCAATAATTAACGTTTTATTCATGCACTTTCTCTTGCTACTTCAAGTCTTGAATGTTTGATTCATTCATTATTGTTATTTTATTTTCAAATGTATTATTAGCCTGTGGAAAAAGTTTATTTTGATATTTACCTCAGAAGGCTGCAAATAGAAAAGAGGCATTCAATTTTTATTTAAATTGTATTTGATATGCCATTGATATTTTTTCATTATTATTATTATTTGAAACTCGATTTTGCATGTCACTATAAAGTTATATAAGCCTTGCTTGTTCAATATTTAATGCAAAACTTGTTTGGGTCCCTATTAAAAGGTTAGTTTGTTCAACCTTGGCCCGCGGCTTTGTTCAGTTTTAAATGTTGGCCCACTCTGTATTTGAGTTTGACACCCCTGGTTTAAAGAGTGGGGTTTATCCACACCTTGGACAAGTTTCTGCCTTACCATGAATTGATTAACGTGGACCCCGACTTAAACAAGTTGAAAAACTTATTCGGGTGTTACCATTTAGTGGTCAATTGTGCGGAATATGTACTGTGCTGTGCAATCTACAAATAAAAGTTTCAATCAATCAATCAATCAAAGCCTCAAACATTCACCCAGAAAATATATTTAGTTTGTGAGGTATTTACTTTGTTAAAAGCCAAGTTGTGAGTTAACTTTTCAGATTTTTTTTTGATTGATTGAAACTTTTATTAGTAGATTGCACAGTTCAGTACATATTCCGTGCAATTGACCACTAAATGGTAACACCCAAATAAGTTTTTCAACTTGTTTAAGTCGGGGTCCACGTAAATCAATTCATGGTAACTGTATATTCCAGACTGATATAAAAATGTCCACTGTAGAGGACACTGCTTCTCAGAAAGTAAAAGTTAAAAGACACTAAACTGTACATTATTGTTTCACACCTGTTAACTTTTTGTTTATAATTTAAAGACATCAACTGTAAGCAATTCTTTTAAACATTTGCTTCAATCAGTAAATGTTCTTGTGCACTTAAAGGTCTACTGAAATGAATTTTTTTTTATTGAAACGGGAATAGCAGATCCATTCTATGTGTCATACTTGATCATTTCGCGATATTGCCATATTTTTGCTGAAAGGATTTAGTAGAGAAAATCGACGATAAAGTTCGCAACCTTTGCTCGCTGATAAAAAAGCCTTGCCTGTACCGGAAGTAGCGTGACGTCACAGGAGGTAATATTCCTCACAATTTTCCTTTGTTTACAATGGAGCGAGAGAGATTCGGAGCGACAAAGCGACGATTACCCCATTAATTTGAGCGAGGATGAAAGATTCGTGGATGAGGAACGTTAGAGTAAAGAACTAGAGGCAGTGCAGGACGTATCGTTTTTCGCTCTGACCGTAACTTAGGTACAAGCTGGCTCATTGGATTCCACACTCTCTCCTTTTTCTATTGTGGATCACGGATTTGTATTTTAAACCACCTCGGATACTATATCCTCTTGAAAATGAGAGTCGAGCACGCGAAATGGACATTCACAGTGACTTTTATCTCCACGACAATACATCGGTGACACACTTAGCTACTGAGCTAACGTGATAGCATCGTTTTCAAATGCGGATAGAAACAAAATACATAAATCCCTGACTGGAAGGATAGACAGAAAATCAACAATACTATTAAACCATGTACATGTAACTACACGGTTAATGCTTTCCAGCCTGGTAAAGCTTAACAATGCTGTTGCTAACGACGCTAAGGCTAAATTAGCAACTTAGCAACCGGACCTCACAGAGCTATGATAAAAACATTAGCGCTCCACCTACGCCAGCCAGCCCTCATCTGCTCCTCAACACCCGTGCTCACCTGCGTTCCAACGATCGACGGCGCGACGAAGGACTTCATCCGTGGGTTTGGCGGCTAGCATTGGCTAGGCGTCTGCTATCAGGGTAAGTAGTCCTTGTTGTGTTGCTACAGCCAGCCGCTAATACACCGTTCCCACCTACAACGTTCTTCTTTGCAGCCTCCATTGTTCATTAAACAAATTGCAAAAGATTCACCAACACAGATGTCCAGAATACTGTGGAATTATGAAATGAAAACAGAGCTTTTTCTACGGGCTCCGAATACTTCCCTTGCCCTCGTGACGTCACACGCATACGTCAGCATAATAAAACGTTTTTAACCGGAAGTGTGGCGGGAAATTTAAAATTGCACTTTATAAGTTAACCGGCCGTATTGGCATGTGTTGCAATGTTAAGATTTCATCATTGATATATAAACTATCAGACTGCGTGGTCGGTAGTAGTGGGTTTCAGTAGGCCTTTAAAAAGACACATTTGTGGTAATAAATATGATTAGAACATTTGAGCAATATGTTTGTGTTGAATTACAGTAAATGTGATTATCCTAAACATTCCTACCACTTCATTTTACTCACTATGGCATCTTTTTTTGTATACCCATCCATCCATTTTCTACCGCTTGTCCCGTTCGGGGTCGCGGGGGGTGCATTCGGGCGGAAGGCTGGGTAGACAATAATATGGCACCGTGAGGTTTTGACAGTGGTGTGCCGTCAGGACCAGCAAGACCTTCTCTGATAGACTAACATAACCACAAATCATGATCATAATTAGAGATTAAAGTAATTTTTAATTTACTTTCCCTAAATATCTAAAAGTATTCATATTCTCTTCATGTCATATTGTGCTCCTTCCAGTGCTGTTGTTTTTAGGTTAGAGTTTGTTTCCAATCAGAATTCAGCTAGCTTATTTTATATATGTATATATATATATATATATATATATATATATATATATATATATATATATATATATATATATATATATATATATATATATATATATATATATATATATATATATATATATATATATGTGTGTGTGTGGTAGATCACCTCGATTGGTCATTTGTAGTTTGCCTGCTGGAAAAAGTGTGGGCAATTATTGCATTATTCATGAACCCAATTACTGGTTTTAGTCCACATTTGCAATTAACAATGAGAAAACAAAGCAAACTTTCAGAAAGATCATTTATTTGTTTTTTTTTGGCATCTACTTTGTTAAAACACTTACATCATCAAAAAGAAGCAAATGTGTAGATACATTCTCTTTGCCTTCCAAAGTTTTGCTGCAGGGCTTTGGCTCTTAGCCAGCCGGCTGCGGCTCCTCCAAATAAATAAATAAATAAATGCACATTGGCCAAACAACAAGTGTTTGTTGGAGAGCCTTAAGACGTGAATGTGTAAATCACAGCTCCTCTTACTCATTCAGTCTGCTGCTGTAAATATCCATCACCTCTTTGTCACCGCGCCTGATTAAGTAAGAAAGACGCCTCTAAGTTGTTTACAACATGCTTTGAAGAAAGTCTCGCTGACAAATGACACATTTTTGTCTTCATATTCAACATTAGGAAATTAAGAATGTGTGTGTAAAGGCTAATAGCACTAAATAAGATTACAGTGTGGGTGTACTTGAAATAATTGTGTGTATATATATATATATATATTCACACACATATGTATGTATCAGTGGCGGGCCGTGCGTTTCCCACCTAGGCCTTCAGTGATGACCGACTTCAATGATTCATCCATCCATTTTCTTCCGCTTATCCAAGGTCGGGTCGCGGGGGCAGCAGCCTAAGCAGAGAAGCCCAGACCTCCCTCTCCCCAGCCACTTGGTCCAGCTCCTCCCGGGGGATCCTGAGGCGTTCCCAGGCCAGCCGGGAGACATAGTCTTCCCAACGTGTCCTGGGTCTTCCCCGTGGCTTCCTACCGGTCGGACGTGCCCTAAACACCTCCTTAGGGAGGCGTTCGGGTGGCATCCTGACCAGATGCCTGAACCACCTCATCTGGCTCCTCTCCATGTGGAGGAGCAGCGGCTTTACATTGAGCTCCTCCCGGATGACAGAGCTTCTCACCCTATCTCTAAGGGAGAGCCCCGCCACCCGGCAGAGGAAACTCATTTCGGCCGCTTGTACCCGTGATCTTGTCCTTTGGTCATAACCCAAAGCTCATGACCATAGGTGAGGATGGGAACGAAGATCGACTGGTAAATTGAGAGCTTTGCCTTCCGGCTCAGCTCCTTCTTCATCACAACGGATCGATACAGCGTCCGCATTACTGCAGACTCTGCACCAATCCGCCTGTCGATCTCACAATCCACTCTTCCCTCACTCGTAAACAAGACTCTGAGGTACTCCACATGGGGAAAGATCTCCTCCCCAACTCAGAGATGGCACTCCACCCTTTCCCGGATGAGAACCATGGACTCGGACTTGGAGGTGCTGATTCTCATCCCAGTCGCTTCACACTCGACTGTGAACCGATCCAGTGAGAGCTGAAGATCCTGGCCAGATGAAGCCATCAGGACCACATCATCTGCAAAAAGCCTATTCCTGTAGCCACCAAACCGGATCCCATCAACACCCTGACTGCACCTAGAAATTCTGTCCATAAAATTTATGAACAGAATTGGTGACAAAGGGCAGCCTTGGTGGAGTCCAACCCTCACTGGAAACGTGTCCAACTTACTGCCGGCAATGCTGACCAAGCTCTGACACTGATCATACAGGGAGCGGACTGCCACAATCAGACAGTCCGATACTCCATACTCTCTGAGCACTCCCCAAGGACTTCCCGGGGTACACGGTCGAATGCCCTCTCCAAGTCCACAAAGCACATGTAGACTGGTTGGGCAAACTCCCATGCAACCTCAAGGACCCTGGCGACTTCAATGATGACCTCTCAAACTAGCATCATTGATGTCACCACATGACCATTGCTGGAGAAATACTATACAGAAACACATTTACACACTACTGGGCATGCACTATTACAAAAATCAGAAGTTATACTCACATGTTACTTAATACTTGAGTAATATTTTTCGCAGAAAATTAATTATGTAATTATTTTGATGACTACTTTTTACTTTTACTTGAGTAATATTATACAACTTTTGGGTACTCTACCCACCTCTGATTCTAACTGATCTTTCTTTTTTGTAACATGGTAAGTGAATGAAGTGTACTTTTGTTGTTGTTTCCCCATATTTCTGCACCATAACTCAGATATGGTAACACTGGTAAGCAGTAGAGGATATTGGTCCTGATCATGTCCCCCATGCTCTGCTGGTACAGTCTTCCTGACAGGTGAATCTGGATGTGAGCACAGGGGTGATGATGGTTGTTCACTCGCTTGTGCGCTCTCTGTCTCGACTGGCTGTTGAACAGGATGGAAGGTTGGGCGCAAGTGGCGCCTGTTCCTCCGCAGCATTCCACGGTCCGTCTAAATCAGGTAAGACTTTGGTGCTGTGTGTGGTTATTGGACTGTCCCTGCTGTCCCCCATTTTGACTATCCGTCGACTTTCACCACTACTCTCTCTCCTCTTCTGAAAGGTGGGAGTGGTCTGACACGGTGGTGCCTGTTGTAAGTGCGTCTGTAGTTTTCCTTCGCCTTGGCGTCAGCTCTACGCACCTTTGTGAAGTCAGGCCACCTTTGTCAACTGTGGGCACAGTTGTCTTAATCTGGCGGCCCAACATGAGCTGTGCAGGGCTGGCACCCGTGGCTTGTAGCAGTGTGGCTTTGTAGCTCATAAAAGTCAGGAACAGGTTGGCCTATTGAAGAATCCTTTTCGCCATCTGAAGTGCCCTCTCAGCCTCAACGTTAGATTGGGGGTAGTAAGGGCTGGAGGTGATGTGTTTAAAGTCATAAGCTACAGAAAAGTTTTGAAATTCCCAACAAGCAAATTGTCGTCCGTTGTCTGTGTGTAGCTCATCTGGGCATGCCCACTTTGCGAATATGTTTTTCAGACGCGCACAGGTGGTCCCACTGGTCATGTCGGTTAAGTGAGCTATTTCCAAATAGTGAGAAAAATAGTCGATGAAAATCAGATAGTTTCTCTTTTCATACTCCCAGATGTCGGCTCCGACCCTCTCCCACGGCCTTTGAGGTAGCAGTGTTGTCATCAGAAGCTCCTTCCTCTGTGTCCGTCTGATTTGCATGCATTCAAGGCACCTTGTCACCGGTTCTTGGATCTCCTTCTTGAATCCTGGCCACCGCACACTCATTTGCGCCCTGTCACGACACTTAGTGATGCCCTGGTGCCCATCAAGCAAACGGTGGAGTATGTCCCCCTCATACTGTTTAGGATAACAATTTGATCTCCATACAACAGAAGTCCTTTTGAGGTCGACAGGCTGTTAGTCCATTGGTGGTATGCTCTGGCCTGTACCGGGACGCTGCCCACATGTTTTGGCCACCCAGGGGAGCGAACCTGCAACCCTCAAGTTTCTGGCTCTACCCACTACGCCAGAACTGGGCATTCTGCGGCCCGCGGGCCACATCCGGCCCTTTGTGCGTCCCTGTCCGGCCCGCGTGAGGCCAATCATAAATTACAAAATACATTTAAAAAAGTATCTATGTCGAGTGTGCAATACAACGGTGCTGCTTTTGTTTTGAAAAGCGTTATTTGTATCACTTCCGTGTGGACGTATGCGCGTGTGTGATTGTGAGTGAATGTGAACAGCGGCAATCACAAATTACAAAATAAAGTTTAAAAAACATCTATGTCGTGCGTGCAATACAACTGTGCTGCTTTTATATTGAAAAGTGTTATTTATGGGCATATGTCCGGGTGTAACCTGTGAGTGAAGGTGCACAGCGACAAGTGATGAGACGCTAATAAGAGAAAAGTTGATGACGAATGGCGTGTTTCCAACAAGACATGGACTGCCAAGTATTTCTTTCCAGAAATTAAAGGTAAAGCCGTGTGCTTAATTTGTGGTACACAGGTTGCTGTGTTCAAAGAATATAATTTGAATCGCCACTACATGACGAAGCACGAGGAAAAATACGGGAATCTGTCTGATGAAGAGCGCGCAAGGGAGGCTGATGCTTTGATGGTAAAACTGCAAACCCAACAAGGACTTTTTGCCATATTTCACACCCCCAGAGATGCAGCCCTCAGGACAAGTTTCGTCATTTCTCACAAAATCGCCAGAAAAAGTAAGGCGTTTTCTGACGGAGAGTTTATTAAAAAGTGCTTATTGGACTCTGTTGCGCTGATACGCCCGGAGACTTTGACTGTTTTTCGCTGGCTTTGGATGAGAGCTGCGATGTACGTGACACCGCCCAGCTGCTCATCTTCTTACGTGGGATAACTGCAAACTTTCAAATCACGGAGGAGCTGGCAGCCATGCAGTCAATTAAAGGTACAACCACAGGTAATGACTTGTTCCCATAGGTAAATGCGTGTTTGGACATGTTAGGACTGAAATGGGACAAGCTGGCAGGTGTGACAATCCAATCCAATCCACTTTATTTATATAGCACATTTAAAAAACAAAATGTTTCCAAAGTGCTGCACAACAATATTAAAAACAATATTCAAATATTATCCTTAGCTCCACCAATGACTGAATAAAAACAAAAAATAATTACATATAAAACCAATATAAAAAACAATTATAAAATAAATATGATTAAAAACGATGGTTGTCCAAATCTGACGGGGTAAAAATGTTGGATAATGCAGGATAAAGTGACATAAATTAACCCTGTGCAGAAATGGACATTTTTGCATTGTATTATACATCAGGAAGTGTTGTGTAAGACAGTGTTAAAAATAAAACCATCAAAAGCAATCTGCTTTTGTATAAAGTTAAGTTAGGTTAAATGCAATTATTATTATTATCATTAATTATTATTATTATTATTATTATTATTTATCTTACGGTATATCAAAAATAATATTGAGCAACATTTAATTGAAATATTGTCGGTGTGGCCCTCCAGCAGTGCTCGGGTTGCTTATGCGGCCCCCGGTAAAAATTAATTGCCCACCCCTGCACTACGCCATGCCGCCCCCTCTCCTGCTTCTTGGATGAAAAATGAGAATTGAACAAATCCGAAGAGGAGGGAGAGTCATCCATCTGTTTACATCCTGCAGCAAGGAAACTTCTCACAAAACGTTTTAACCCTCACATCAAAACCTGTGCTGGAAATGCACAGGTTTGATGTCGATATATTGCACCTTGAAAAAATGCATCTACTTTTTGTTTCAAACTGACACTGTGAAGTCTTACACTGCCGCTTACTCAAAAAATAGTCCTCTTGCTCACGGCATGTTTTGCCAACCAGAAAGCATCCCTCTTTGAGACATACACTTTATCAGGCTTGGTGTAGTTTAAAGTGTTGTGAAGGAAAGTGGGGCAGGAGCAATAACTTAAGGAAAGAATTAGACAGTCCACGCAAAGCACTAAATTACTACTCAATGATGTCAGCCGGCTAATACCTGGGCACTGAACCTCTCGCTCTCCTTGCACATCTGCGTCCTCTGCACAATGACATTAGCATTGCAAATAATAGACATTTTAACGTGTATTAGCTGTGAAGTGACTGTTGAGTATGTACCTCATTAATGTGCTCCCAACAGCCCTATAAATAAAGCAAGTCTTCATTTATACTGTAAGACAATGCAGCCATTTGCATTGCAATATCCAATACATACATCTATAGCTTTTACACTTTCACATAATACAAATTTGTGGATGAAAATGTTTACCAATGTATCAGTGCATCAATGTCACTTGTTAAGCATGTGCAAAACAAATGACCACATGCGCCATTACTTAAAAATTAGGATTGAGTGGAAACACAGGGGGGAACTTTAATTATCTGGGGAAGTGGGAAAGTTGGGCCTATTGACGGCATTACAGACTGCATCACAGAGTACATTCATTTCTGTAAAGACTCGGTCTTTCCTACAAAAACGGTCCACTGTTTTTCAAACAACAAGCCGTGGATCTCCAGCCAGCTGAAGGAGCTGCTGAATAAAAAGAAGCTAGCCTTCAGATCTGGTGATAGGGACGAGTTGAGGAGGATACAGCAGCTAAAAGTTAAGCTGCGA